>NC_063355.1:31917973-32066215 GCF_021869965.1 Rhincodon typus
TCAGGCCTAGACCCTTCTTCAGAAGGGTCATTCAGAAATGGTCACCCATTTCTGAAGAAGGGTCTAGGCCCGAAACGTCAGCCTTCCTGCTCCTCTGATGCTGCTTGGCCTGCTGTATTCATCCAGCTCGACACCTTGTTATCTCAGATTCTCCAGCATCTGCAGTTCCTGCTATCTCTGAGGCTGAAATTCGGTCTGGATTTGAGAAGTAAATGTTTGGTATTGTGTACAGGAGCAACGCCATGACCCTGGGCGATTACATGTCGATAGGATGTGATCTGCCGGTTTTGGTAATAACTCATCATCTTTTCTCCTCTGACTGCCAACCTTTGCTTATCAAAACAAAATGCAGTTGTCTTGCACATCAAATAGTCATAGAGGTTAACTCAGTTAGCTGGGCAGCTGATTTGCAAAACAGGGTGATGCCAGCAGCATGGGTTCAATTCCTGTGCTGTCTGAGGATCATGAAGGACTCTCCTCATCAACCTTTCCCCTTGCCTGAGGTATGGTCACCTTCAGGTTACACCACCACTTGTGTCTCTAATGAGAGTGTGGCCCTCTGGTCTGATAGGACTCTGATCACATTATATCTCTCTATCCATGGTTCACTGGATTTGTTGTTCTCACTCTTAAGCTTTATTGGAACATGTTGGCCCTGTACTCTCCCTACTTCCCTCTTGAAAGTGTTCACTCTTCTGACACAGGCTTACCTATAAGTATCTGCTCCCAGTCCACTCTAGAAACATAATATCTGATCTGATCAAAAACTGCCTGCCCCCACTTTAGAATTTTGATTTCAAGCTCATCCTTATACCTTTCCATAGTGATTATAAATCAGATGCAAAATTGTTATCTTCAAAATGGTTCCCCTTTGATACTTCATCTGGCAATAAAACTGAAGACTTGTGCTCCTGAACTTGCCGGGCACCTAGTTCCAGTACAGCCACAACACTGGCATTTACCTGACTATGTAGAAAATTGTCCAGGTATGACCTGTACACACAAAAGCAGGACAAATTCAACTGGCCAATTACTGGTGCATTAGTCTACTTTCGAATTGAAGTGTATTGAAGTTTTATACTACACCGAACAGTACCTACTCCAAAAGGTTACAGTGGCTCAAGAAGGCATCTAACTACCACCTTTTCAAAGTCATTTAGAGATGTGCAAGAACTACTGGCTAAGTCAGCAGCATCCACATTTCATAAGACGATATTTTAAAAATTAAGATGGTACACATTTACAGGTTACAGTCTCTGATTTATGATTTCCAGTCACCCACATGGCTACCTTGTAGTCTATTGAATGGGCTTGATGTTAAAACTTGAAGTGAGCATCTTGTAAAGCAAAGATTGCGATGTTTCTTACAGTCAGACATATCTAGGTGGCAAGTTCACAAGGAGCTGAAGTACTTTAGATGCTTAATGACTTTCAGCTAGTTTCATAATTTAGTCCTCAGCCGAGTGGATAGTTAATATAAATCCTTTATTTGAAATGGGGACCAAGCTTAAAATGTGGAATAATGTCAAAACAACAAAGTTAAGGGCTTTCCATCTGAATACAGGCAACTTTCCAACGGTACAAGACTTAAAGACACAAATAAATCTAAATAAATGATGTAAATGCCATTACAGAAAGATAGCTGGAGGGAGATCAAGGGTGGGAACTAAACATCCAAAGGTATTCGACATTTAGGAAGTTCAGGCAAAAAGGAAAAGGTGGTGGTGTTGCATCAATAATAAGAAATAGGATCAGTTATTAAGACAGGCTCAAATCTTACATATTTTTGCAAGTCCAAGTTGTGCTAGGTTTTTTTCAAAGGTTTTCCACTGTGATGTTTCATAAGCCTTCTTGCAGGGTCTTCCCAAACTCACTATTTACCCTGCTCTGACATCAGACATGTCCGATTCTGGACTCATCTTACCACATAACCTTCCCGGAACAACTTGCCGCTCAGCAGATATCCACTGAAAGATCTGCATCCTTTGCTTCCACACCATCTTTAAAAGACTTCTGTGCATCTGGATGCGCACTGGCATTTTGAAACTGTCATGTTCATTGATAGATTCTGAAGATGTTAGAGAAGGAAAAGATGGCACCTTGATCCTCTGACAGGGAAGTGGAAGTCCTGGCCAACGGTATAGTGCAGAGGAGGGCCTTCTCCTCCTCCTGAAGGACCAGCAGATGATATCACACTGTGAGACCCTGGCGGCCTGGTCTGAGGTCATCATTTGAGTCAGTACCGTCTCCACAGGTTGGAAGAATGGCCAGCAGTGCTACAAGAAGGTGAATTACCTTCTCTGCTTTGTGAGGGTAAGTGTCACATTCCTCATTCTGCAACTTCACTCTTATTCTGTCTCTATTACAGTACGTATCTCCCTTCAAAGCTCATACTTTGTTACTCTCACTATTGCCTGCATTATCTTCCCTCACTCAGTTTCACTACTCCCTTTCCAAACTTTCACAGCCCTAATCCTGCACGCCTTTGTACTGCCTCATTGCTACCTTAAAACACTTCACCAACTTTTGCCCCCCTGCGTCAGGTCCAAACAGCTATGCCACCCGTTTTCATCTCATGTAATCCTCCCTTTCTCTCATTTCATGAGTGGGCAGCTCATAAAAGGCCAGAAAGAGCCCGCCCATTTGCATGCTGAGCATTATGCCCCTCAACCCACATAAGGAGAGAATCTTGGCCCTTGCAGAACAAAACCAGGACTACTCCTGCGGGGGTGCCGAGGCGTCCATGTCCCACCAAGTAAGTAAGTATCACTCTTCATTCCACTGTAACTTTCACATTAACTCTGCTACAAGTCTCATTCATTGCACACCATTTGTAAGCACAGGCCCTGATGCCTTCTCTTAGTTGTGTCTTGCAGATACCACAAACATATCTACCATTTCTGCAGTGAAAAACCCTGATTGCCTAGATGCCAAGTCCTTGACATCCGAAGACAAGTGTACCAAGGCTTTTTTATCATCATCATCATCGGCAGTCCTTCGCAGAGGAAGATGACTCTCTTCCACTCTCAAGGTGAGTCTGTAGGTGGTTGTACAGACTGATATGGCTACCACAGGCTCTGTTACACTTGGGGCGGTTGGTGGTCATGGAAAGAGGCAGTAAGGGCATTGGTGTGGCAGAGATGGTGTGGTCCATCCCTAATTGCCCAGAGGGCAGTTAAGAATCAACCATATTGCTATGGGTCTGGAGTCACATGTAGGCCAGACCAGGTAAGGCTGGCAGTTTCCTTCCCTAAAAGAAATTAGTGAACCAGGTGAGTTTTTCTGACATTCGCCAATGTCATAATTAGTCATAATTAGACTCAAAATTCCAGATTTTTATTGTATTCAAATTCCACAATTTGCTATGGCAGGATTCAAACCTCAGTCTCCAAAATTGGGGCATTCAAACTTTGGTCCCCAAAATTAGGCATGAAAGTTTTTGCTATTGCACTTACTTTGCTGTAAAGTATATAGAATCTAGTCAACTCCTCAGTTTAGGAATTTGCACCACCAGTGAACTCTAACCAGTCTGGCCAGGGTAATCCAACAATATTCTAGCACATTTAGAATTTTTGTTTCCACCTGAGCTTGTTTCTGGGATTAGCCACTAAAAAACTTGTTTTATCGGTACCGATTGTTCTACATACACATCATGCTGGGTTAATATAGTACATCCTGGTGTATTTCTATAAATTTCATTCAATTTCCTAAGTAACTTTACCAGATCTTCCTGTAATCCTTCTCGAAATATGAAAATACTTTTCTAACTGAGTGGCTGCTATTCGGAACAAATGCAATTCAGACCAGGTTACATAATCAGCTGGAACATATCTCTGTTTAATGCAACAAAACTCATTATTTAAAAAATAGCAGAGAAAAATGAAGGATTACTTTACCACTGCAATGCAACTTAAACTATACACCTTTAAATACTATACACATATACAATAAATCTTGAATAAGGCAAACAAGAAACAGCTGGCTTGAGACAAATATTACACGCTGAAAAATAGAGTAAAGAAAAACAAAGTTTTGAAGATCAAAAGTCCAGATCACATCTTTTGATTTTAGCAATGTTGTGATGTTGTCTTTAGAGCAATTATTGTTTTTGATTCAATAGTTGATTGGGTGTGCCCAGGTCTTTTTTTGTCTTTTAATTCTTTCTTCTAAAAATTTCTTGTTTTCTTGTCTTCTCACACATTAAAAGAAGTGAGACGTTTTTTCTCTCCTTGCAGATTCTCAATGTTCTCTCTATATTGCTCCCACCTGTCCATTGCTTCACTGGTCTTGAGTTGTCATCAGAAAGTTTTTCCTTAACTCAAAGATTCTAGGTACCATTGTCTCAACACTATAACAATCTCACTGTTCCAAAAATAACATAAACCTGTACAGATAAAAATGTGTATCACTAGAATTTTTCAAGTTGCAAAACTCCTCTTTGTATTTCAGCTGTTAAACAGTGTCCATTTCCATTCCAGTTTGTAGACCAAGCAAGAAAAATATGTGGCTTCTTAATCAATCTATTAATTAATTAATAATTACTAAAAGAAAGTTTAGGACAACATTTAAAAATTAGAAATATAACAACGAAAATTCAGGAATGTATTTCAAGAGGGAACATCTTGTTGGGCCAACCTTTAGTTTTTTGAGGCAGTCACAGGAAGAGTAAATAATAGTACTGCAGTAGACATACTTTATCTGGATTTTCAAAATGAATAATGAATAAGTCAGAGAATGTGGAGTTGGGAAAAGTGGCAGATTCAGAAAGCAGAGAATATGGAAGTAACGGATAATTATTCAACTATGAAATTGGAAAGTGGTGTTCTACAAGAATATGTGCTGGGGCCTTTGTTGTGAGGGATCTCAAAGTACACAATCACTAGAAGTTGTACTGCAAGTTAGCAATGCCATTAAAAGCAAAACAAGCAGTAGGCTTTATTTCCTGGAGAGATAGAACTGGAAAGTGGGAAAGTTATGCTAGACTGTATTGAACTTTGTTTAGACCATGTGTGCAGTTCTGCTCACTGTTTTATTAAAAGGACATTGAGGCATAGGAGAAGTTGCAGAAAACATTATAAAGGTGATACTAGAAATTAATAGGTAAATATATCAGGAAAGGATCAACAGATTGGGTCTCTTTCATTTTGAAAAAAGGCTGAGGAATGACCAAATTGAGGTATTTTAAATTATGACAGGTTTCAAATAAAGAGACACATCTTGTAGAGAATGTTTCCTTTTATGGGGAACAAAATAACAAGAAGCCATCAATATAAGACAGTCAAATTGCAATGAGAATATGGAACTTGCTACACAATTACGAGCTGAAACCTATAGCATAGGTGCACTAAAGGGAAACACTAAAAGTAATTTTAGGCAGAAACAAATAGAAAGTTATGCTGGTTAAGTAGATAAACACCAGTACACACTGGCTGAGATGGATGGCCTGATTTTGTGCTATATATCCATGTTATCTTATGAATTTTAACACTCTGAAAGTCCCAGCATTCTTTTCTCATCTTTCAATCCCTGAAAGATGAACTCAACACTTTTCCTTGATCAGTAACCCACCATATACCTAGGATGTTCACTGTCTGAAACATGCATTAATTATATCATCAATTGCACAATGTATTCTAGTAGCTCAAAAAATTCAGAAATGTTGAGCTCCTGTTTAGAAACATTTTCCAAATGCGAAGCAACATCAACCTTCAACGTCACATAGGTTATCACCCTATTATTCTCAGTCGTCCTGCAAACTAAATTAGCCAAAATCAAATAAATTAAATCATCTTTTTAAAGATGAATATCATTAAACATGAGAATATGCTGGTTTAAATCTAACAGCAATTCATGGCTGAGTTCCCTCAAACGATGAATTCATTTCTACATGGTTTTAATTTATCAACAGCCCAACTGCCAAAGTGAAATGCGACTTTTTCAATCGTCACCACAAATGTATATTATGCACTGCTTAAATTTGTGTTCCCTCTTCTGCACTACTGTTTCATTCCCGCCATCCTGATTTGCCCCCATTCTCATACCCTGTGCTGAACACCATTTCAACAGCACATTTCTATTCTGCACATGCATGTATTTGCATATGATGTCATCAGAATTCTACATATTGCCGTAATGTTTTAGGAATTTTGTGCATGCCCATTTATAGATTGGAATGCATTTGCAATTGCAAGCAATACAAGATGTCAGCAGACATGATCCAAAAAAGATCTCAATCATGGAACAGCTAAATTAGTAGCAAATGCAATTACTTAATTAACCTGTTATTAGCCTAAGAGTGCTTTGTGGAATCAGTAACTTCCTTTACTTATTGAAAGCCAGAAAGCCAAGATCATGGTTTACAGAGCTGTGGTGGTTCCTGCCCGTCTATGTGCGTCTGAGATGTGGATTGGCTACAACAGACACCTCAACGCACTGGGGAAATACCACCAACACTGCCTGCACAAAATCCTGCTAATCCGCTGGGAATAAATATGCACCAACACCAGTATCCTCGACTAGGCCACTATCCCCAGCATTGAGGCACTGACCACCCTTGATCGGCTACAATGGAATGGGCCCTCAAGGCATCACTGGCGAAGTGTGGCATTCCCACAGCCACCTGGGAATCACTGGCCCATGATTGTCCAAAGTGGAGGAGGTGCATCTGGGAAGGCATGAGCACCTCAAGACTTGCTATCAGGAAAATGTTGAAACCAGGCAAAAGAAGCAAAAGATGTGCACTATCTCACCATTGCCCCACAACCTATACCCGTGACCACCTTCTGCCCCAAGTGTAACAGAGCCTGTTGCAGCTGCATCGGTCTGTGCAACCACCTATGGATTCATCCCAAGGGTGGAAGAGAATCATCCTTGTCTGCGAGGGGCCACCAATGATGAAGAGAAAAAGGCCTGTTTTATCATGCTGACATTTGTCAGCCACTTTGAAGGATAATAAAATGGTTAGTTTTACTGAGTCTCTTTGGTGCATGGGTGCATTGTAAATGTACATTGCATATCATCCATGCTGACTTGAAAGTTTCAAACTCATCTTCATTGAGGGTTTGAGTATCTTTTCATTAGCAGCAATGTTCTAAAAATTTTAAACAAATCTCGCTTCATTTGCTGAGATGGCACAGTCTACTATGTCTTCCTGCTTAGATTTCCTAAGACACAGTTTATCAACTATTCTCAATTATTGTGTTGAGAATGGTGAATCAATACACTGTTGTATTTCTTTCTGCCACAAAAGTGAATCTTCCTGACATTGGCTGACTCCTCTCTCAGTTATAAAGGAGCACTGAGGTCATATGGTTTTCCAAACGTTGCTAAATTACAGCTTTGTGCTGCAGCTGATCATTTATTTCAAAAATGTTCAATAACATTTCACTCCAACAGTTGGCAGGAAGACTTAAAATAAGCTAATGACAGGCACAAACAAAATACTGGGGCAATATTACAAGAAACATTTCTATACAGATTATACACAATAATGAGCTATTGTTCAAAATGTTTTTCTGTAAATGTCAGACAAGTAAAAGATTGTTTCTGTTGTGTTGATTGTGTATGATGCTTTTCCAGCTACATTCGGTATACTAAAATTCCATAAAGAAGACAAATTTACATTAAATTTACTGGTCATTTGACACAAGGAAAATATCAATGATGGGAATGATTTTGAATAACATTGAAAGTTTGTCTTGTGGCCAGACTTTTGTTTTATTTGTATCAACATATTTCCTGCATCCTACTACTAATGAATGCAAGTTGAAAGCTTGGACTGCTTATCTTCTTTTAGCAATGTTTAAGTTTTACTCCCAAGCAATTATTTCAGTAACACCACTTATTTTCCAATGGCTTTCCTATTCTAGAACATAGAACATAGAACAGTACAGCACAGTACAGGCCCTTCGGCCCATGATGTTGTGCCGAACTTTTACCCTAAACCTAACGTCTATCTAACCTCCACCGCTACCTTATACTATCATCCATATGCCTATCTAATAGCCGCTTAAAATGCCCCTAATGAGGCCGATTCCACTACCCTCTCCGGCAATGTATTCCACGCCCCTACCACTCTCTGAGTAAAGAACCTACTTCTGACGTCTCCCCGATCTACCTCCTTTCACTTTAAAACTATGTCCCCTCGTAAAAGCTACCTCCACCCTAGGAAAAAGTCTCTGGCTGTCCACTCTATCTATACCTCTGATCATTTTGTACACCTCTATCAAGTCACCTCTCATCCTTCGTCGTTCTAAAGAGAGAAGCCATAGCTCTCTCAACATTTCCTCGTAAGATCTTCCCTCCATTCCAGGCAACATCCTGGTAAATCTCCTCTGCACCTTTTCTAACGCTTCCACATCTTTCCTGTAAGGAGGTGACCAGAACTGGACACAATACTCCAGATGTGGCCGAACCAGGCTTTTGTATAGCTGGAGCATAACTTCACGGCTCTTGAACTCAATCCCTCTATTAATGAAAGCTAACACACCATACGCCTTCTTAACAACTCTATCCACCTGGGTGGCAGCTCTCAGGGAACTGTGAACATGAACCCCAAGATCCCTCTGCTCCTCCACACTGCCAAGAATCTTTCCGTTAACCCTGTATTCTGCTTTCAAGTTTGTTCTTCCAAAATGAATCACCTCACACTTTTCAGGGTTAAACTCCATCTGCCACTTCTCAGCCCAGCTCTGCATTCTATCAATGTCCCTTTGTAACCTAGAACAGCCCTCCGCACTGTCCACAACGTGACCCACCTTCGTATCGTCCGCGAACTTGCTAATCCACCCTTCCACTCCTTCATCCAAATCATTTACAAAAATCACAAATAGAAGAGGACCCAGAACAGATCCTTGTGGTACACCACTCGTAACTGAGCACCATGTTGAATATTTTCCATCCACTACCACCCTTTGTCTTCTATCGGTCAGCCAATTCTGAATCCAATCTGCCACATTTCCCCCTATCCCATGCCTCCTTACCTTCTGCATGAGCCTACCATGGGGAACCTTATCAAACGCCTTACTTAAATCCATGTATACCACATCCACTGCTCCACCTTCATCCATGTGGTTTGGTCACCTCTTCAAAGAATTCAATACGGTTTGTGAGGCGTGATCTACCCCTCACAAATCCATGCTGACTATCACGAATCAAACTGTGCCTTTCCAAGTGATCATAAATCCTGTCTGTCAGAGCCCTTTCCAATAATTTGCCCACCACTGACGTAAGACTAACTGGCCTGTAATTTCCGGGGTTATCCTTGTTCCCTTTTTTGAACAAGGGAATGACGTTTGCCTCTTTCCAATCTTCCAGCACTATACCCGTGGACAGTGACGACAAAAAGATCGCCAAAGGCCCTGCGATCTCGTCCCTCGCTTCCCATAGAATCCTTGGATAAATCCCATCAGGCCCGGGGGACTTATCTATCTTCAACTTCCTCAGAATTCCTAGCACATCTTCTTTACTAACATCAACCTCCTGTAGCCTACCTGCCTGTTTCATAATGCCCTCCTCTACAACTAGGTCCCTCTCAGTTGTGAATACTGAAGAAAAGTATTCATTAAGGACCTCTCCTATCTCTTTAGGCTCTGTGCACAAATTCCCTTTGCAATCCTTGATCGGCTACCCTTTCTCTGGTCATTCTCTTGTTCTGTACATACGTGTAAAAAGCCTTGGAGTTTTGCTTGATCCTATCTGCCAAGGTTTTCTCATGCCCCCTTATAGCTCTCCTAAGCCCTTTCTTCAGCTCCTTCCTGGCTAACTTGTACCCCTCTAGACCCTTTTCCGTTCCTCTTTTCCTAAACCTTACATAAGCCTCCTTCTTCCTCTTAACCAGTTGTTCGAAATCTCTCGAGAACCATGGCTCCCTCACTCGACCGCATCTTCTCTGCCTGCTAGGGACAAACATATCGAGCACATGCAGAATGTATTCCTTAAACAATCTCCACATTTCTGTGGTGCTCTTCCCTGACGGCATCTGTTCCCAATTTATGTTACCCAGTTCTTGCCTAACAGAATTGTAATTACCCTTCCCCCCAATTATAAACCTTACCCTACTGTATGTACCTATCCTTATCCATGACTATCGTGAAAGAAACAGAGTTATGATTGCTACCGCCAAAATGCTCTCCTACCAACAGATCTAACACTTGGCCCGGTTCATTGCCAAGCACCAAATCCAAAGTGGCCTCTCCTTGTGTTGGTCTATCTACAAACTGTGTCAGGAATCCTTCCTGAACACACTGGACAAAATCTGCTCCATCTAAACTATTACAACTAAAATGTTTCCAATCAATATTTGGAAAGTTGAAGTCACCCATGACTACAACCCTGTGACTTCTGCATCTTTCCAGTATCTGCCTCCCAATCCGCTCCTCTACTTCTCTGCAACTATTAGGGGGTCTGTAAAAAACGCCCAACAAAGTGACTGCTCCTTTCTTGTTCCTGACCTCAACCCAAACTGACTCTGTAGACATATCATTCTCGAACTGCTTTTCAGTAGCTGCTATACTCGCCCTGACTAGCAATGCCACTCCCCCACCTCTTTATCCACCCTCCCTATTTCTTTTAAAGCATCTAAATCCCAGAACTTCCAACAACCATTCCTCTCCCTGAGTTACCCAAGTTTCGGTAATGGCCACAACATCGTAGTTCCAAGTACCAACCCATGTTTTAAGTTCATCCGCTTTATTTCTGATACTTCTAGCATTGAAGTATACACACCTCAAACCATCTCGGTGTCTGCAATTACACTCCATCGACTGCATTTCTTTATAAACCACCTCACTCCCTGTTGTGTCTGTCGGAAGGCCGAATACCTCATCCTCTGAATTATAAATCCGGTTCCCCACCCCCTGCCAAACTAGTTTAAACCATCCTGTACAACTCTAGCAAACCTCCCTCCCAGGATATTTGTGCCCTTCCGATTCAGGTGCAACCTGTCCTTACTGTACAGGTCCCACCTTCCTCAGAATGTGCTCCAATTTTCCACATAATGGAAGGGCTCCCTCCTACACCAGCCCTGTAGCCATGTGTTTAGCTGCATTCTTTCCCTATTTCTTACCTCATTATCACGTGGCACTGGTAGTAATCCAGAGATAACAACCCTGTTTGTCTTGGACTTCAGCTTCCAACCTAACTCCCTGTACTCATTTTTCACATTCTCAGTCCTTTTTCTACCTGTGTCATTGGTACCGATGTGTACCATGACAGCTGGTTGCTCACCGTCCCCCTTAAGGATCTTGAAGACACGATCCGAGACATCACGGACCCTGGCACCCGGGAGGCAACATACCATCCTTTCATCTCGTTCGTGTCCACAGAACCGCCTGTCTGTGCCTCTTACTATTGAGTCCCCCACTACAATTGCTCTCCGATTCTCCCCCCTTCCCTTCTTTGCCACAGGGTCAGGCTCAGTGCCAGAGACCTATCCACTATGGCCTTCCCCTGGTAGGTCATCCCCCCCAACAGTATCCAAAATGGTATACTTATTATTGAGGGGAACGGCCACAGGGGATCCCTGCATTTTCTGCCTATTCCCTTTCCCCTTCCTGACAGTCACCCAGCTACCTTTTTCCTGTACCTTGGGTGTGACCACCTCCCTGTAACTCCTCTCGATCACGCCCTCAGTCTCCCGAATGATCCGGAGTTCATCCAGCTCCAGCTCCAGTTCCCTAACACGGTTTCCTAACACGGTTTCTATACGATTTGATGTAATTTTATAAATGTTTGCACTTTTTCAGCAGAGAAGCTGCATGCATATATGCAGCTCACCTTCAGGTAACTGCAAATTTATTTTTAGTATGTTTAAATTATATGGCAACAAATAATTCTATGCCTCCAGTTGAGCTCCACAGGACCAATTTTACATACACAACAAAGAGACTAAGCACATACAGTACAATTATTGATGAGGTCTCTGTGATTCTCAGTTCAATAGAATTAATGATTCTAAACTTGTGAGAATACATAAATCATTTATGATATGCTGCTCCAATGATGCTTCATATTACGCTCATAACTTGAGTGGCTTCCCACAACAGCAAATTAAAATGTTGATGTCTAAAACTGCCTTCCCATCTAAGTGATAAGTGAATAGATTTAAAACAATTGCTGACTGAAAGTGTTCAATGGATTAATGCATTTCATTGATAACTTAATGCTCTTTTAAAAATACTTTCTTTTCACCTCTTTAACTTTTAAAATTGACATTATTTAAACATAAGCATTGATTTACAAAAATAATAGGAATCACCGATAATCGTACTGACCTATTTTCACAGATTCTACTGAAGGTTCAATTTTCGGTTCTTCCTTTTCTGGAATTATGGCAGGACCTTCTTCATATTCAATGTTCCCAGCTAAAATAAATGTAATAGTTACCAGAGTCAACTCCAACTGATAAGAACTTACCCTGACTGTACTTTTTGTCAGTGTGCTGTTCAATCATTAACTAAAGTGACAATTATACAATCATTAAATAATTAAACAGGATAATTGCTATTATAAATTGGTCATGCCCCAAATGGGTATCACCAGTTAATTTGCAAGAAACTGCTATGCTCATATTTTAGGAAATAATAGTGACATAATTTCTTAATTATATCTCTAGTTACTATGCTTCCAGAAATGTACACTTCGTATAAAATTAACCTTAGTGCACACTGAATGTATAAAATAGAGGCAGCAATTTGTGTGTGGAGCCACATGCAGAAGGGAAAATTATGCTGCTTTGACTAGCTTATTACTCCAATGGTTTGGGTAGGAACTCCATCGAATAACTACAGGTTGCTAATATATCATTGTATATATAAAAACAGGAAAGAACAGATGTTGATGGAAGAGACTTAAAATTATCATTTACAAATGCACTTTACAATTCCCAAGCATTCAATCAGTTGCCAGAAATTCTTTTGCTAAGAAACTTATAATCAGAGAATCTATGCATAAGGTCTTAAAAACACATGACAAAGTATTTTATCATTCAGTGAACATTATTTTTCTCATTGTGGAAGGAGGTTACTTTAATCAAGAAACGCTACAACCAAGCCGCCAGCAGGGCAGAGCACGTTAAAACTTTAAGCAACTTAACAAAGATAGCGGCAGAAGTTGTCAAAATTGTATGTCTATTCTCCTGTTTTGTATCATTAACACAACTGATATGCTTCAACAAGAGATGTAAATGAAAACTGGCTCTTAACAGCAAAAAAAGCCAAAACCAAACAATCAACAGAAAATGCTGGCACAAGGGACTAAATTAATGCAGAATATCTGGTCAGCATGGAAAAATTGGACCGAATGGTCTGTTTCCGTGTTGTAAATCTCTATGACTCTGAAAATGCACTCAAACTCTTTATAACTTCAAAAAGACATTTATAGCAGTTGTAGAATGGAATGATATATCTCGCACCGGCAACGAAAAATTACATGATGACTGAGCTCCTGCTTTGCAATATTGTAATTATATAATGTAATTCTGCAAATATATTTCAACAAGTTGAACAATCTGCAACACATTGTGCAAATTAAATATGCCTTATATACTGTCAACAACTATGCAAATATACTGATCATGTACTGTGTTATGATCCCAGCTGATGGTAACATCAGTTAACACTGATGCCAGAGTGAAAGCTGGCTAGACAGATCACGAGTTTAACTTTTGCACTTGGTTCCTGTAGTTGTTAGTCACAGAAGACAAATTTATTGGAATTCTTCGAAGAAGCTACAAGCAAGATAGATAAAAGGTAAGCAGTAGATGTTTGGATTTTCAGAAGGCCTTTTAATACCGTTTTACACATTAGGCTACTTACTAAGATAACAGCCCCTGGTGTTGGAGCTAGTATAATAGCATGGATAGAGGATTAGCTAACTAACAGAACGCACAGAGTGTGATAAGTGGGGAATTCAGGATGGCAATCTGTGGTATACCACAGGGATCAAAGTTGGGGCCACAATGATTTAAAGTATATACAGGTAGTTCTGCTTTAACATGTGTTTCGTTAACATGAATTGGCTATAACGTGATTGATGAATAATGGATGCTGTTCGGATAACACAACTTTCTGCTGTACAGGTATAGCAATTTTCTGTAGCAATTTCCCTATGACATGATTTCCTATGGCGATTTTCTACAGTGCGATTTTCTATAGTGCGAGGTCACACATGAATGCAATTATCGCGTTATTGAAGAACTACTTGTATTAAAGACTTAAATGAGGAAAATGAATGTACTGTAGCCAAATTTGCAGATGACACAAATATAGATGGGAAGGCAAGGGATGGCACAAAGATTGTGCAGAGGAATATAGCCAGGTTACATTAGTGGGCAAAAACTTGGATAGATGGAAAATAATGTGGGGAAACGTGAGGTTTTGAACTTTGGTAGGAAGAATAGAGGATCTGGATATTATTTTAATTGAGAAAGGCTGCAGAAATCTATAGAACCGAAGAATTGGGAGTCCTCGTCCACGAACACTACAATCAAGTTTGGCAGGTAACAGGGAAGACAAATGGAATGTTGTCCTTTACTTCAAAGGAAATAGAGTCTAAAAGCAGAGAGTTAAACACGAAACAAAAAATCCAAAGAACTGCGGATCCTGCAAAACAGAAACAAAATCAGAAATTGCTGGAAAAACACAGCAAATCAGGCTGCATCTGTGGAGAAAAAGCAGAGTTAACATTTTGGGTCCAGCGACCCAAAACATTGTGAGCACAGTGGCTCAATGGTTAGCATTGCTGCCTCACAAGACCTGGAACCTGGGTTTGATTCCACCCTTGGGCGACTGTCAGTGTAGAATTTACATGTTCTCCACATGTTTGCATCAGTTTCCGCTGGATGCTCTGGTTTCCTCCCACAGTCCAAAGATGTGCAAGTTAAATGGATTGGCCATGCTAAATTGCCCATAGTGTCCAGGGATATGCAGACTATGTAGAATAGCCATGGTAAATGTGGGGTTACGGGGATAGGGTAGGGTCAGAATGGGATGCTTTTCAGAGGGTTGGTGTGCTATTAATGGGCTGAATGGCGTGCTTCCACATTGTAGGGATTCTATGAACCTTCTTCAGTTGTAAAGAAGGGTCACTGGACTCGAAACATTAACTCTGCTTTTTCTCCACAGACGCTGCCTAACTTTCTGAGCCTTTTCCAGCAATTTCTGATTTTGTTTCTAAAAACAGGGAAGTTTTGCATACAACTATAAAAAGATGCTAGTCAGGCTACAGTTGGAATACTGTTCACAGTTTTGGGCACCTTATCTAAGGAAAGAAATATTGACATTGGAGGCAATCCAGAGAAGGTTCACTAAGCTGATACCAGGTGTGGAGGAACTTCTTATGAGGAGATGTTGAGGAGATTGGTCCTGTAATTGTTGAAATATAGAAGACTAAGAAGCAAAGTCATTGACACACATAAGATTCTTAGGGGACTTGATAGGGTAATTACAGAAAGGTTGCTTCCCCCTTGCTGGGGAGCTTAAGACCAGAAGGCATAATCTCAGAATAAGGGGTTGTCTATTTAAGAAAGAGAGGAGTAGGAATTTTTTCCCTTAGAGGGAGGAATCCTGTGGAATTCTTTACTGCAGAGGAATGTTGAAGCTGGGCCCTTAAGTATATTCAAGGCTGAGATAAGACATATTTTTAATCAGTAAGGGAATCACAGACTATGGGAAATGTGAAGGGAAAGGCAGGAATGTAAAATTGAGTACTGTCAGATCAGCCATGATCTCATTGAATGGTAGAGCAGACTTGATGGCTGAATGGCCTACTTCTGTTCCTACATCTTGTGTTTTAATAACTTCTCGTGAGACTGCCAATAGAATTTAACACAAGAAAAGAAGTTTATGACATGAAAATAAAGAAAAAGAAACAAATCAATATGTGTAGACTGTTTTGAAAGATTTTAACATAAGCATACACCTGTAACCTGATTCCTATCAATAACCTTTACAGATACTCAGTTCCAGAGAAATATCATTCCTATCTCAATTCTTTAATTTCTTATTTAACTGACTTATTCTAGTTCTTCTTCTTAGACTGCTGAAAGAGTCTTATTATTGTTTTCCAGTGCTAATGGCCTGAACATCTTTTAAGTTCTTATGCCTAAACCTCTTTTCAGGTCTGACAAACTGAAATAAACATCACAACTAAAACCCTTTTGCTCAGCTGAAAACTGTTCTCCTGAACTGAAAACTCAATTTTTCTGAACTGTAGTCAAATTAAATGAGCAGCCCCAGTCTGTTTCCTCTGTTATAAAGTCAGATTGATTTGAAAACAGTTACCTGCTAGGCACTTTACTGAATCCATGCTTTCTTAGAAAAGATCTGTTAAAAAAGTTATCTTCACAGAACTGAAACCAAAATCTACCTGCTTCTATTTTATAAATCCGAATTCCCAAAAGATAATAATATGTTACGCTCTTATTATAACTGCTTTCTTAATTTCACAGATATGTCTAGCCACCTAGGATATGAAAATACGTCCTCTAAAAAAACAAGCCTTGTTTATGTACTATTCCTAGTTGAAGCAAGTAACAGACCAAATATAAGCTGCTAAGCAACAGTTAGTATGTTTTCTTTGTAAAAGCTGAGTTGCATCAAGACGGGGCATATCTAGGAAACTTTGTTGGGTAGATGTCAGTGTTGTAGCTGTTCTCAAACAACACAGTTGTGGTTGTGGCTGGCCTGGAGCACAGATTATCAGCATTCAACTGACAAGCAATTGGGGCTCACACCTTTCTTGTATCCACTGGACTCAGCCATTTATTGATGTTTTATAAAGTGAAGTGATGCGAAGTCAATTGGCTTAAGACCGCAATTAAAATTTGTGTGGAGGCAGGGAAGGATCATTCATCTGGCACTTCTGGCTAAAGATGATCCAATGTTTCCATCTTGGGGTTAACAGACAATAAGCATATTTTTAGCCTGGGAGCAAGACTGAGTAGCAACACAAATGGAAAACAATCCATTATCACTTCCAACAAGTATTGCTCAACTGTTTATATATGCTTACTTTTTCTGTTAAACTTAGCAAAGGAAAATATAGCCTTTAATGATATTAAAAATATTTGGATGCATTCCAAACAATACCTTGCAAATGGTGACAAGATCCAATGAGATCAAACATCTGGAATTGTAAAACTGAAAAAAATATTTGAGAGAAACTGTAGTCATCAAATTGGAAACCTTTACATTTAACCATGTCCTTTAGGTTTAATCAGGGATTTTATGTGAAGACTAGTGTCTTCAAACAAAAAAAATCTAAAATGATATCTGATTGTAAAAAGATATGTGCAAATACAGCCCTAAATATACCTTTAAGATAATTAGAAGATTCATAGAGATCCAGCTTTGCATCTGAAAGACATTTAAGGTCACTAAAGTCAAAAGAATTCTAAACTTCTACACTATGTGTTATTCAGATATCATCAAAGAAATTAGGTTTGATTTTGTGACCCACAGCTATGCTTACCCATGGTGTGAACACATTCACAGTAGCAGTGGGAAGCTGATTTAGCTAGATTTTATAAAATAAGTCTTCCTGTTCCATCTGAATACAGTTCTTCCACAAGTAACATTACAAGGAGTTAGGCTAGCATGTTGCTTTGCTGCAAGTTGCAAAATTAAATAAAGCAGCAGTTCTTGGTGCTGTAGGCACAGTTGGTGCCAAAGCCACTCAGATATAAAATTACGGATGTATGCTGAATGAAGGAGGTCAATAAGCAAACGAATGTTAGTTCCCAGGTTCACCAAACCTGGAATCAATGAAAAAAATGTAACTGGTAACCAACAAATGCCAGGGTCAACATCTTCATACTCAAATATATCCTTTCTCCAAACAAGGCATGGTTTCATTGTAATTGTTAGTCTGCTGCGGAAATCAGCTGTAAAATATATTGAGACCAATTTGTTACACTCCTTCATTCAACAAAAACTGCATTGCACATTTGCAATTGACAACATTAATATGCGCATGGCAGTACACAGATAGCCAGTAAGAAAGTTCTGGCAAGGAAAGCACCCCGAAGCTAATGCAAATTGACTTGGTAAAGGGAAGTAGGTTGTCAAGACACAAGGCTGCTACTTGTGATTGTCGGGCAATTGCTAACATTTTTATAGTTTTGCCCCATTTACAGATCAACTGTTGGGAAAGAATAGGATGACTGTAAGCCAGCTGTCCAGAAGCAGCTGTCTAGCTTTAAGGATATTGTCCTCAATATTTTTAGTCATGAATGTACAGAAAGTATTGGCAAAATTCAATTTGGACCTATAGTTTCACTAATCAAGGATTATTCTTTATTTGTTGTAATACTTATTACACTGATTTCACTTGTAAATCCTGACATCAGGGAATACTTTTTCAAAATAGCTCCATGATATCCTTAAAAATCTCAGGTCTTACCTATCTTGCAAATCATTGTTTTTGGGTACTTTGCAAATCTTAATCCTTTTTTTTCTTCTTTTGGCTTCTTGACACATTCATGAAGCTATAGAAAGTAGCATAATCAACCCACATCAACTTCACAGCATCTAGTATCACATGTCCCACCTGTTTGAACAGGTAGTTGGATGTAATTAGTGAATATGAGAAAAGGAACCCATTGAGTGACAAGTCTCAAGTGAAAAGAGGAGGAAGAATGGCAAAGAAAAGCTACAAATGCATGTACTTTGTCAACTGTTTGAGCAAGGGATTGGCATTTTAAAAGACCTCTATTTAGATAAGTTAATACAGAGACAAGGATTCTTCAATGTTCACTTTGCTTGAATGAATGTCCTTTAACAGATGCATAACCATGCATACAGAAAATGTCTCTGAGTGCTTGAACTCAACTTCAGGATATATGAATTTGAATAGGTTAGTATCACAGCAGGCCACACAGGATGCTGAAAATTTCTTACACAATAAACTGGAGGCCAGTAAGTAGGTGCTGTTTGCAAAGAATGAAGTGCAGGAATCCTCCAGCAATGCAGTATTCAAAACTATTTTTTAATGCTGCTTGCTTTTCAGGGCAATGGCACATCAGGCTTGTGCAACCCACAGCAAATCCACGACACTGTGCACTAAACGACAATATGCTTGGGGGCACACAGAACTAAAAAAAAGTACAGTGGCCATGGGAAATTCAATAATCAGGGGACAGATAGGTGTTCCTTCAACTGCTGACATGAGACTCATATCATGTATTCTGTTATTGGTAGTGAATTAATGAATGTCATGGAACAAATATGAAATATTTTATGAAAGCAGTACAGCACTACTGCTGTACTTGTGGAACTAAAATGGCTTGAAGAATTGGAGTCATTGGATGGACTCTTGTGTCCTCCCCTGTAGGGAGTTTGAAATACAAAATCAGATGGGAAGGTGGCAGTTGGAAACTCTACTACTCTTCCTATTCAGACTAGCAAGAAGTCTCATTGGTGGCCTTCTAGCACAACTGCTAATTGAAGTTCATAAGCGGGAAATTCATGCCACCTAATGGCTCATCCCTTCACCACTGGTATTAATCCAGTAGTGAATGTGGACTCACTATGCGGGGAGTACAATGACTGAACGCTTTAAGGGGGTTCCCGCATTCAAAGGCACTTTATCTATTTTTTTCAGGTGTTGCAGGCATTACCTGAAAGGATAGCATTTTTTGTCCATTTTGTCCTTGAACTGAATAGATTGTTAGGCAATTTCAGAAGACAGATCAACCACATTTTTATGGATTGGAAACACATGTAAGCCAAAATAGATAAGGATGGCATGTTTCCTTCTCTAAATAATATTAGTGAACTAGATGGGTTTTTATGATAATCGATGATAATTTCATAGTTACCATTACAGAGGCTAGTTTACAATCCCAGGATTATTAATTAATTCAATTTAAATTCTGCAAGCTGCCACAATGAGATTTGAATCTGTGCCTCCTGAGAATTAGCCTTTGCATCTGGGTTACTAATTCAGAGACATTACTTCTATACTATTGTCTGCTCATGTCATTGCATGATACAGGAACCTGGCTTTGGGAAAGAGTGGGGAGGATGCTGAAATCCGACCCTTGTCCTTGTCGTTGATACCGCTCCTACCTTCCCCCTAATTCCTACTTTTGACCTGGATTTTTGCTCAATCGGATGACACAAATGGGTTTAATGGTAGACAATGGAAGGGAAGGAAGGGGCAGAGGCACCTGATCATGTCGTCTCATCTTAGTGACAACAAGTTCACAAACTGCTTGCATGTATTGTTGGTGGTTAACATGGAAATTGGAGTTTAACAAGAAGCTTTACAGTAAAGATCAGGGTTTATTTTTCATTATCCCAGGATTATCTGGGAATGCAGCAATTTTAACAGACAAGAACAGGAATAGACAGTTCTTTATGTTATCTAATTAAATCAATTGAAGACGAAAGGTCAGAAAGTTGGGAATTTGAAAGTGCAGTTGTAAAAGGTAGAGTTAGGATGTAAAAGGAGGATGTGGTTAGAGACTGATACAATGAAGTGATCAGAGAAGGCCTTATATGGTGACAGTAGCCCAGGGCTGCATGAAATGCCACGGAGTTAGCTGTGAATATTAGTTTGGCAGCTTCCATGAAGGGACAGATTAACAGAGAATTAGAGATAGTGAACTCAGAGGAGATGAATTGAGTTGGTCGTTTAATGAACCAAAGATCAGAAGTCATTTGATGCAGAGGTTGAGGAAGGAAAGCAGTAAATATTTCTCATTGAGAAAATATAAGGCATAATTTCAAAGCCTGTAATTAAAACAAAACTCTTAAAAATACTAAATATTGAGTAGGATCATAAAAGAATTCAGCATTGCATAGACAGTCTGGTGAACAGGACTAACGGTTAGGAAATTAAATTAAAGTCTTGCCTTTTGGAAGAAAGAAAAAGGGGAGGCAAAATAAATTGAATGTGACAAATCTAAAGGGAATGCAGGAACAGAGGCACTTGGGGTGTGTATGTATAAACATCTGAAAGTTTCAGAACAAGCTGAGAAGACAGTTTTTAAAAAAACTCATATGGGAATCTATTCAGAGGCATCAGATACAGAACTGGGCAGTGCCTGAAAACAGCTAAAGGGATTATGAGATGTGATTAAACCACACCTGAGTGTTCTAATGCATGTAGCGTATGAATGTTATGCTAGGGCTGTTAAGGTGCAATGGTAATTTCCTTACTTCTGAGTCAACATGCCTAGGTTCAAAGTATCACCTGCTTCAGAGGTGTGTCATAACATCTCTTAATAGGCTGATTATAAAATATCTTCAAATGTTATGCTGTTATATAATTACAGCATGCAGCCAAATTATATACACTGTTGAGTGGCTACATATTTTTTGCAAAGGGTTCAAATTATGAGAAGCTAACAAGAGTTCAAGCCAGATTAATCTCTTAAAGGAGGGACCATTTTGATGACAGTAGATGCTAAGAGCCATTCCATGGGAGAATGAGAGCTGAGAAAAACACAAGAAAAACAAACTTGACAGAAAACTGGCTCAAAGAGTCTCTAACACAACACTAGAGATCCTGATGCAGAAAGTGGCTTGGAGGAGCAGGATCTTCAGTCCACAGATGAATCAGGGGCCTCCAAAGACATTCTGCAAGTGGCTTGCAATCAGGCATGGATAAAGAATAGTTTAAATCTTCTCACAGAACAAAAAATAGGGAGGTCTCTAGCAGCAACCTTGCACGGGACTTTATGTAGAGCTTGGAGGACAACATTTCAGTTTGTGATCAACTCCATGAGAATTCTGGGTATCTAGCCATGCCAGCACTTATTGGTAAATGTCTCAACATTCACTGTAGCACAACTAGAAATCAAAGAATTTATGACTGCTGGAGTGCAAGGTCAGAAGCCCGTTATCGTGGATGAAGATTACAATGCACCAATGGGCTTACGAGTCTCACAAGAGGTCTAGGAATCTGTCATTAATCTCTAATAATAATAATAATAATCTCTAACAGATTGCTGGGATTCTTGATATACCACCAGGTTTAATGGCAGTTGCTTAGTGAAGCATGACCCTGCTGTTTTTTTTCTCTCTTAGGATGATAGCATTTGATCTCACACCAGTGCCTTGTTGTTGTCTTTCAGGCAACCATCATAGATTATTACTGTCAATGGGTGCATGGTACAAAGCCTGGCCTTCTAGGGATAGAGGTGTACAAAGTCATGCTGCAAGGCCATGTGCAGTTTTCCCCAACTGAAAATCAGCAGACCTTTGAGGTAGTATTGTCTCGTAAAGGCACAGAGAGGACAGACAGTATTTGATGGACAAAAGTTCACTTTAGTGTCAAATATTGCATGGCTTACTTGATAAATTTTGTTTGAAATGTTTGATTTTTGTTGGCTTTTAATTTGGTACTGTCAGCGTGGTCAAGGTCAAGAGGGTAAGAAGAGAATAATAGAGAAACTTCGGGTCCAGCAGCATCCACGGAGAAAGAAACAGGTAATGTATCAAGTCTAATTTGATTCTTCTTAGAACTGAAGGGGGCTGGAAAATAATGCTCTTTATGATGTTGACGACAGTTGTTGGCAGAATCAAGGGTAACAGATGGTGAGGGTCCTAGATCAAAAGACACAAGAAGTGCAAATGGTGGTATAGGAGAGATGTAGATGAATTTGTGTAAATAGCAGAAAATACGTGAAGAGTCATATTGGACACAAAATGTTAACTATACCTCTCTCCACCAATGTCGTATGACCTGCTGAGTCACTTCTGTTCTTATTTCCAAACTCCAGTGATGGCAATACTTTGCTTTTATTAAAGGAAAGGGGTGGCATGGTGGCACGGTGGCTCAGTGGTTAGCACTGCTGCTTCACAGCACCAGAGACCTGGGTTCAATTCCACCCTCGGGCGACTGTCTGTGTGGAGTTTGCACATTCTCCCCGTGTCTGCGTGGGTTTCCTCCGGGTGCACCGGTTTCCTCTCACAACCCAAAAATGTGCAGGTTAGGTGGATTAGCCATGCTAAATTACCCATAGTGCTCAGGGATGTGTAGACTGGGGGGATGGATCTGGGTCGGATGCTCTGAGTGTTGGTGTGGATTCGTTGGGCCGAAGGGCCTGTTTCCACACTGTAGGGATTCTATGAAAACAGATACGGGGGATCCTACCAATTGTAAGTTTCTGTCCAAGCCACTCACGAGTTCCATCACTTGACTGCATCAAAACCTGAGAACTCCCTGATAGGATTGTGGGTGTTCACACATCAAATGCACTGTACTGGTTCAAGAAGTCAGCTCACCACCACTTTTTTGAGGGGAATTAGGCTTGGGTAATAAATGCTGGTCCAGCCAGCAAAGCACACAACCCCTGAATGAAAAAAAACAGAGAAGTGCTGCAGAGCTGCTTATGACTATTCCGGGCTGCTTATGACTATTCCCAGCAATGGAATCATTGCTTAAGCATCCCAGTTGGCAGTTTGACAACATTTAATGTGGAATTATGGTTCTCATATGTAAATATGGAAAGTTGTCTATGTGGTCAGCAGATTGTCTTTGTCACCCAGTAACCATCACTTGGTTTCTCAAGGTGGTCTCAAATATTGATGGGACAGAGGACTGACACAGAATAAAGACATCATAGTTGCTGCCAAAATACTGAGATTGAAAATCATAATGCACGGATTATGGGTTATGGAGACCGAGTGAGCAGCACATGTTGCAGTTGCATCATATCTTTGATTGTACATGCAATGCTCTCAAAGCAGCGTGGGTGCAGTTAATGGTGTTCTGTACCAAAGGAAACCCACTAATCAGTGAAATTAAATGCATGCACTTTTACATACAAGAATGTCAATCACCTCCCTTATATAGCAATGGAAGGAAAACTGCAAGCTATTAGAAATACAATCTGCTCCAGCCTGCCCACTGCAATGGAGTTTGTGGCTATGGTCAGCTTTATATCCATATGGCAATGATAATCTTACCCTGGTTTGAAGCTGCAGCTCTGGCTGCAAGATGGTATATTTCAGGGAAAGGCTCTTTTGGGAAATGGAGATGCTGTTGCACGATTAGAAGGTAGAAGAATTACACTTGTATGACTGAGTGGGATATGGCCTCCTGTTAAGAAACATTCTCCCCTTTTTCCTCCTCTTTCAAACAGTTTATCCTCCACTTTCACCTCTGTTCTTTCTTCCAGGCTTGCCACAAGCCAACAGGAATGGGATCCATAATACTTTAAGAGCAGAAATCATTCCACATAGGTCCATGGTTGATTATCCCTGATTGAGGGATCCTTCCTGAATCCCGAATGGATGTTCAGTTGTGTAAGGTTAAAAGGATACCACAGCTGGAGTGTTGAACCAACTCAGTGTCACATATTGACAGACATCCTCATTTGCCTGTCTGCATACCTCAAGTGCATGGTCCCAGTGCTGACAATACCAACCTACCAAAAATGGTACTTGCCACAGCACGTACCAGAAATACGCATAGCCTGCACAATAATTTTGTGCTAGAGAAATATCATCCAGTCCTGAAAATATTGCTGCCACATAAATGAAATTTGCAGCTTTCGAATATGAAAGCAAGGAAGCCAAAGGTAAATTTTTACTGCTCATCATTTAGGCTCCAGCTAGTGTATGTAGTCCAGTTCTGCTCACCATCACTTTAGGAAAAACAACCAGGCCTTGGTTATGACACAGAGGAGGCTTACTTCACTGATATCATGGATCTGAGACTTCAGGCATGGGAAGATCTAAGGAGAAACTCCTATAGCAGAAAAAGTTAAGGGGAGATTCAATCATGAAAGATTTTGCTAGAATAAATACATAGAAAGTATTCCAGTGGTAGAAAGGTCATAAATCAAAGCACAGAGATTTAAAGTAATTGACAAGACACTAGGAGGTGAGATTTAAAAAAAAAAGGAACTAGAGGTAAAATGATGAGAAATTCTTTTATGCAGCAAATGTTATGATCTGGAATGCCATTTCTGTAATTGTGATGGAAATAGATTCTGTAGGGGAAATGGATAAGGAGAAAAAGTTGTATGACTATGAGGAAAAGGCAGGGAATAGAACTAATTGGATAGCTCTTTCAAAGAACCAGAATAGGCACAATGGGCCAAATGGCCCTTTTTAGGCTGTACTGTTCTGCGAATCTATGAAGTGAGACATATATTTCCCCACTGCTTTGTTGTACGCAACTCTAAAATATACATTGAAAAACTGTCAATTGAGTGCACCAGACAAAAGAATCTGTTTCTCTGACATATGCCTGTCAGGGGTGAGGCTCTGTGCTACTAAAGTAGCTTCTGAAAGCTGGAATTTTTAAATTGAAGTAATCTGAAACTAAAACAAACACAAAAAAGCACTTACATATTACATGCAAAATATACCTGACACGATGTGAGAAGGTCCAAAGAGAGCCAATTCTGCCTTTTCTCCATCTGAAAGTCATTTAAGAGCTAACTGCAGTCAACAGTTAAATTGATAACTTTACTTGGCTCATTACAAGTCTTAATGCGATTAAAACTTATTTAACATGCAACTACATACTTGGTAAGACTTAAATGAGAATGCAGTAGGTATGCAAAGGCAGTGGGACAACTGT
This sequence comes from Rhincodon typus, assembly GCF_021869965.1. Classification (NCBI taxonomy): domain Eukaryota; kingdom Metazoa; phylum Chordata; class Chondrichthyes; order Orectolobiformes; family Rhincodontidae; genus Rhincodon; species Rhincodon typus. The sequence goes on from NC_063355.1 coordinate 31,943,513, forward strand.
TCACAGTGTGCAAGTAGTAAATGGAGCTGAAGTGGTTTTGTGGCATTTCACAAAGTTACCTCATTCTGTTCATTTTGAAGGTACTTCCCGCAGAAATTGTCTCGTGTAAAGTGAATTTATTAGGTCCCTTACACATGCTGCGGTCTAATGTTTGTTTTATGTTGCCTTGGAAAAATGATGCTTGTTTTACCAGTGAAAATTTGATCTACAAACGATCCATTATCAAAATGATGTTATAGAGTCATAGAGTTGTACAGCACGGAAACAGACCCTTTGGTCCAACTCATCCATGCAGTCCAGAAATCCTAAATTAATCTAGTCCCATTTGCTAGCATTTGGCCCATATCCTTCTAAACCGTTCCTATTAATGTACCCATCCAGATGACTTTTAAATGTTGTAATTGTATCAGACTCCACCACTTCCTCTGGCAATTGATTCCATACAAGCACCACCCTCTGCGTGAAAACATTGCCCCTTAGGTCCCTTTTAAATCTCTCACCTTAAACCTATTCTCTCTAGTTTTGTTCTCCCCGACTCTGGGGAAAAGACCTTGGCTATTCACCCTATCCATGCCCCTCATGATTTTATAAGCATCTATAAGGTCACCTCAGCCTCCGATCTCCAGGGAAATTTGCCTCAGCCTATTCAGCCTCTCCCTATAGCTCAAACCCTCCAACCCTGGCAATTCCCTTGTAAATCTTTTCTGAACCCTTTCAAGTTTCAAAACATCTTTCCTATAGCAGGGAGACCAGAATTGCATGTAGTATTCCAAACATGGCCTAACCAATGTCCTGTACAGCCGCAACATGACCTCCCAACTCCTATACTCAATGCACTGACCAATAAAGGCAAGCATACCAAACACCTTCTTCACTATCCTGTCTACCTGGGACTTCACTTTCAAGGAACTTTGAATTATGTGATTTAGCAAATTAATTTTGTTTACATGGAATTAGGAAAAGCAGTCGCACTTCTTTTCCATAGTACTCTTGACAACCGGTTTTGGCCATGGCTCCTTGTCCATTCCTTTATTGTCCACCGTTCCAATCCTGGCCCTCACATGAGACCGCTGAGTATTCTGCAGGAGCACAGAGATGGCTATATGTTTGCCATTGATGATAATGATGAAAAGAGTAACGGTATGGAACAGGATGCTGAAATACATCCTTAGCTGGAATGCTTGAAGTATGTTAAACATCACCAACTATCTTATGAATCAGTTTATATATTGCCATTTGGCGTTGCTGCAGAGTGAATGACTGGTGGTGTCACCTCAGGCTGATTATGAAACAAAAGTAAACTTAAGTGAGGGTGTGGTGTTGAGTAATTCACAAAGCAGAGTAACAAGAGGATTAGGGAGTGCACAAGGATAAGCCACATTTCAAGCTAAGAAAGATGTCCACAGCTTCAGAGTTGTAGGACCTAATCTCATATGGATTCAACTGAAATGCAGGATATTTGAGAAACACTCTACCTCCCTAAGGCTCAAATGTCAGTCTTTAAGGAAATGAATGTTCTGATAGTTTTGTTATTAAGACACATCCCTTATTTGTTGGAACAATCAAAAAGGACTTCAGAAAAATATCTCAGCATTTCATTGAAATTTGTACATAATTTTTCAAGAATTTCTGTAGTGTTTTCATTTACAGATGAGTGGGAGAATCTCAAAGAAATTTTAACCCCAGTGTATACTACGTTAACAATGAGCTGGATAGCGGCATTCGTTGGTGGGTGCTTCCAGGTGCTGTTTTACATTGTTGCATTAATTGAGATAATCTCAAATGCAAATTTGGACGATACATGTTTCAATTATGATGGCATATTTGAAGCTCAGTCTCCTACGGAGGATAAGACTATCACTAGACAGTTCTATAATGTACTGGGAAAGGGCTAAGGAAACTTTGGAATTTCTTTGCTGATAGTAACATTTTGATGCAGGTTAAATTTGGAAGTTTTGAAATTTCTACAGTGTCAATATCCTGATGAGATCCTATATTTGTGCCAGAATGGTATATTCAAGACTCCTAATATATTGAGCATCAGACAACATTGTCTTGGATTCAGTATAGCTCAATGGCCCAGCAACAAAAACTGAAGTTGGAATAAAAATCATCTTTTGACGATCAGTGGGTCTGAGAGTTATATCAGAGCCATAGATTGGGTGTCATAATTGGGAATTGTGGGTGTTGACTCGACAACCGAAGGACAGGGCTGGTGGTACAATGAGTGGTCAGGCTAAACAATAGTGGGGATTTATAGTGGTGTCAGAAAATTACAATCTGGTCCTTTAATAGGGAGTTAGGAGGACCTCTTGTAGTTGCTCTGCAAGCATTCTGTAGTTATTTTCTCTTAGTGCAATCTGCAATGGCAGTGACCTCAAGCTGGTATTAGGCCTCTTAATTGCATGTACAAAAAAGTGGGTAAAGAAACATTTTGTTTATCTTTATCTAATATAATGGACAGTTCCTTCAAGCAAATGAATTTAAAAATGGCCAAAATGCAAGGAGACTGGCAGTGATAATCATGAGCCATCAGCACTCAGAAGCATATCCCACTCCAAAGTCACAAAGCCCTAAGTGCCAGCACACAGACCAGCAAATGTAAAAAGTTAACAAACTGTAAGGCAAACTGTTAGGTGGAAACTGAAAAACAAGAGAAAAAACAGGACCAGGATCCTGGACTTTACTGGCATCACATGTGAGCTGAGATTGTTTAATCAAAATTGTGTACTCAAATTATACGGTGTGTAAGAGAATCACAACCAATATGAAGAAAGAACTGTACACAGCAGCTGATAAAGACTTTTTAAAAGAAGTGATACATTCATTGGCTCACATCGGAATGGCTAAAGCTATTACTTTATTATTTAAAGGTTGACAGCTAGTACTTTATAAATATCTTCTTTTGGCCCTTGTCACCATTATGTACCCAGACATCATCCGTTGCTGATGAATGATAATCAGATCTGGCCAACCTTTATTGGCACAAATGAGAGAGTGAATAAAAAATAATACTCATTGCCAATTGGCTGGCTCTGCTAGTTGACACCAGTCAACACCTGAATGGTTCTGGCCCTGTTCAGAATGAATGTTGATCTTGACATGAATGTTGATCTTGACTGGAACCAGACTCAAGTGACTGCTGTCGACTCAATAAAGCTATCATGTTAGCCTTCAATGACATTTCACAGTCAGATGGTTCTAAGTACGCACTTAGTTGGTTCAGATATGTAGTGGTGTTTAGTGGTTGTCTTAGATCACAACCTGTATCCAAGCGGTTCTTTTTAGATTCCGGTAATTATAATTTACAGAAGGCTCGACAACAGAAATGTGCTTAAATATAACTGTTTATTAAGTAATAATAATGATTCTAGTGGTAATAATAAATGATTATAGTGGTAATAATAAATGGAAGAGAAAAGAGAAAAATCAACAAGTCTCACGCCCTTCCAGGAAAAGCAACAAATCTCATGCCCTCCTGCCTGTCAGGAGCCCCTTGATCGACGGCTGTTCTAGAGGCTTAAATTCGATTCTGGCACTGTCCGTGACTCCAAGCTGAGGCAAAATCCAGCAACATGGAACAGTGTTATACAGTGTAACAACAGCCAGCACAAAGAAAGCAGATACAGAAGAGAAAACACAGTTAGAGAAAAACAAGATGCGGGTACTGTCTTCTGCCATAAAGGAATGTTAACAAGACTCATCCAAGGTCACGCAGCTTGTTGAGTATCATCAATTTTAGTCATTCAGCCCATCCTATACAATCTATCTTCTCATGCAGCTGTCGAATATCATCATTAACTTTTAGCTCGTCGGCCCATTCTATACAGAGGCATGAGATCGACTGAGGAAAAATGATGTCTAAGCTGAAATGGAAGACATTTATTAAACGCAGCTACATTGACTGAAACAGTGCATGTGTAGTATGCCTTAAGTAAATGCAACAGATACAACATTCTCAACTGCAGGACTGTGGCAGGAAAGCTTGTGGTTGCCCTTCCCATGTGCTACTCATTAAGGTCTTTAAGTGGCCATTAATGCTCACTAAGGATCTCATCCTGTAGTCCCTGACTTTAACTCAAATGTACCCAGGGAGCTCACCAAGGTAGAAGCATGACAGTCAAAGCCCTCTGGGTTGATTGTAAAGCACTTAGTACGAGAGACGCAGCATTGGAAAGGGTGAGGTTAAGAGGCACTCCTAGCCCTTGCTGTTAGCACAGCCCATGTTCCACTCGTCAAGACCCTTGCCCTGCAATACCCTGCCTGCCATCACTTAATTGACCTGGCTTGCTCAGTTCTTTGGAGGTCTAATGGATGTTGTTCTGGCAGCAACTACTACCTTCCCAGTGCTGCTGTTTAGCAAAACAGCTGACATCCTCTTGATTAGCTAGCTGCTTTCAGTAGATACAATATTCTGTTCCTGATCCTGTGGAAGTCCTGCAATGGTCTCTTAATTGCCTGATTGCCTTGTATTTCTGAGGGCTGTCCTCATACAAGACAACAAGAGTCTCTCATCTCCAACTGGCCATCAAATCAATTCCCCCCTCTCCTCTCCATAAAATCCACTCCCAGCTCCTCCTTTTAGCTCTGTTACTTTCCACAAAGGCATTCTGACCTGCTGAGAATTTTCAGCATTTTCCATTTTTCTCTCAGTATATCCAGATTTTAGCTGATTTTGCAATCATTCTGACAAACATACCACACATGATAAAGGTTCATAAGAAAGACCAATACAATTTCAAAGTCATAAGGGGCAAATAGGCAGAGGCACAAAAAAACAATAAATCAATAGCTGACTGTTATATGACATATCTAGTGAAATATTACCATTCTGCTCCTGCATTGGAGTCCAAGTTCATTTCCTTGCTTCTTTCAGCACGTATTCAGGAACACTGTCCAATTCAAATATTAATAGGGTGCGTACAAAGCTATTTCAATATAGAAATATCTTTCCATTGGCATTCCTATTCAATACATTCAACAAATGCTCAGATACAGATAATTCCCCTGTTTACCAAATATTTAACCTTCACTTAAAATAATAAAACACAAAGAAAAAGAAATATCATTCCACCATTGAAAGGCAGAAGTAATTTTATATAAAAGAAAGTTTTCAATAAAACCATATCTTACAGAACATTGAAACATTCCTGTTTCAAAATGCTCAAATGTTCAAAGAAACTATAAACCTCTTTGGCCTAGAAATTCAATTGCTCTTGCTCTATTTTACAAGTGTGAAAAGAATGCCGAATGATCCAATACGATAAGTGAACTGCATGTGTTCATTCTATGCCTACAATTCACCACCATATTGGATCATGTTCCTCGGTAGGTGATCAGGATGTTCGCTGGTAATATTAAAAATAGTTCTATACTTGTTGCAAGGTTCTGTAAAACTGGTGTTGAAATAACTGCACAGAGGACAGTACTCTGTGACCAAGTCACCCTTTATTTACATGTGCACAATATCCTGGCTGTGGCCAAGCAGCTCGGAGTCAGTCCCTAAAGTCAGGAGACTCTCTGAATCCCCTGTATATATCTGTCAGCCAGGGCTCCCTGATTGGCCCACATTAACAACCCCAATCAGGGATCTCATAGTCAATAAGATCCACCTAGTTCCAATCACTACATCCCTCCCAGTGCCCCCTCACCCCCACCCTGAGTCCAGGGACGTAGGCTTGGTCTTTCTCCGGTAGCTTCCTTTGGGACGTTTCGCACCAGGTCTGATTCTTCTGATTCGGACACAGGTGGTGTGTACTGGGCCATAGCCTGTCTCTTGCATCTAGAGTGCCTTGGGAGAGTTTCCTCCTCTTCTTCCTGCAGTAATAGTATTGAGGCTGCACCCATCTTGGACTCTAGACGGAGGGGAAGAACTCGTGGTTTCTGACAGGTCTTCCGGTTGTTCTGAGGGGAGAGATATGTTTTGCTCCTGCCTTGTTTGCGAGATGGCAGCCTTCAGGTGATCCACATGTTTATTCAGGATAGCCTCACTTATCCGAATTTCATATGTCACGGGACCTGACCTTGTCTCATACCCATGCAGGGCCATTTTCATGGTTCTGGCACCAAACTCCGTCCCCTACTGTAAACTGTCTCTCTCACTTAGATGAAGCATGGGGCTGGCAATGACAGTCCTGCTGCTGTTGCAACCTCGCCAATCAGGTCGGGAAAGATCAAATTTAAACTGACGCAGAGTCATCTCCCCATCAGTAGCTCTGCTGGAGTTATCTCTGTTGTTGCGTGAGAGGTGGTCCTATAATCAAACAGGAACTGGGACAATTTGCTGTCGACTGAAGCTGTAGGCTGTTTCTTTAAGCCTGCCTTCAACTTTTGGACTCTCTTCCCTCCAGACAATTGGACAATGCATGGTATGGAGCTGTCCAAACATGCTGAATGCCATTCGACTTTAGGATAGACCTGAATTCCCTGATGGTAAATGACTTCCCATTGCCCATGATCAATACTTCCAGGAGTCTGTGTATCGCAAACGATGTTCGCAGCTTTTCAACCATCAGTCCTGAGTGTGCCAAATGAACTTTATCCACATCCAACCATTTTGAATGGGCATCCATAATGACCAGGAACATTAAGTCCATGAAATGACCAGCATGGTCAACATGTAACTGTGTCTAGGGTTTCCCCAGCCATTCCCACGAATCTGGAGGTGCTGGTGGCAGCAATTTTTGTCCTTGTTAGCACTCTGGGCACTGGCCCACCAACACAGCATGTCAGCATATAATCCTGGCCACTCCCAGACATAACATCTTGCCATCATCTTTATTTTGGAAACCCCTGGATAACCGTGGTGGAAATCAGCCAGTATCTAGTGACAATCCTTACACAGGACAATCACTTTTGCTCCCATAGTAATATGCCATTGTCTATGGTGATCTGGTCACACCAGGTCCAGAAAGGCTTCAATCCTGTTGTGACGGCCCTTCTGTTCCCCCAATACAATCTGCCATTTTAGTTTTGCCAGGGTGGGATCTTTTTGTGTCCACAGTTCGATTTGCATACTTACATACAAGTCCTTTATGTGAGGGATTGGGTATTTATCCAGCTGCAAGAAGTGGTTTACCATTCCCTAAAATCCCCACAAAGGCGATCTGAACCATTAAGATTCACAGTAGTATAGCCAGCACTGTACTGGTTTGATGATTCCTTCGCTTTCCAGCCTCCTGATTTTTGCCTTTACTTTTGCCTGCAAGGCAAATGGCACAAAATCGCGGAATTGTTTCTTGGTTAACATGTAAAGTGGCTTTGGCCCTTTGATAGTCCATAGCCCCTCCTGAAAAACTCCTGGGTATTTAATTAGGACTTCACTGAGGCAGCCATTTTCTAATCGAAAAATGTTGAGCCAATCAAGGTGCATCTTTCTCAACCAATACTGCCCCAATAGACTTGGGCCCAAGACTCTTACTGAAATCAGTGGTAACTGCACCAACTGTTTCTCAAGGGAGACCGGAACCAAAGTCGTACCCTTAATCTGTTACACTTCCATGGTGTATGTTCTCAGTCTGGCCGATGTCTTGCACAAACTTACGGGTTAGAATCCAGACCAAATCTTGTTAAAGACAGGTCTGCAAATACTGATACAGTCACGCCAGTATCGACCTCCATGAGAACTGGGTGACCATTTAACCAGACATTAATTTTTATCAGAGATAGTAGGAACTGCAGATGCTGGAGAATCTGGTATAACAGGGTGTAGAACTGGATGAACACAGCAGGCCAAGCAGCATCAGAGGAGCAGGAAGGCTGACGTTTCGGGCCTAGACCCTTCTTCAGAAATGGGGGAGGGGAACGGGGTTCTGAAATAAATAGGGAGAGAGGGGGAGGTGGATAGAAGATGGATAGAGGAGAAGATAGGTGGAGAGGAGACAGACAGGTCAAAGAGGCGGGGATGGAGCCAGTAAAGGTGAGTGTAGGTGGGGAGTTAGGGAGGAGATAGGTCAGTCCAGGGAGAATAGATAGGTCAAGGGGGCGGGATGAGGTTATTAGGTAGGAGATGGGGGTGCGGCTTGAGGTGGGAGGAGAGGATAGGTGGGAGGAAGGACAGGTTAGGGAGGCGGGGACGAGCTAGGCTGGTTTTGGTATGCGGTAGGGGGAGGGGAGATTTTGAAGCTTGTGAAGTCCACATTGATACCATTGGGCTGCAGGGTTCCCAAGTAGAATATAAGTTGCTGTTCCTGCAACCTTCAGGTGGCATCGTTGTGGCACTGTAGGAGGCCCAGGATGGACAGGTCGTCTGAGGAATGGGAGGGGGAGTTGAAATGGTTCGTGACTGGGAGGTGCAGTTGTTTAGTGTGAACTGAGCATAGGTGTTCTGCAAAACGGTCCCCAAGCCCCCGCTTGGTTTCCCCGATGTAGAGGAGGCCACAACGGGAACAGCGGATGCAGTATACCACATTAGCAGATGTGCAGGTGAACATCTGATTGATGTGGAAAGTCTTCTTGGGGCCTGGGATGGGGGTGAGGTGGGGGTGTAGGGGCAGGTGTAGCACTTCCTGCAGTTGCAGGGAAAAGTGCCGGATGTGGTGGGGCTGGAGGGGAGTGTGGAGCGGACAAGGGAGTCACGGAGAGAGTGGTCCCTCCGGAAAGCAGATAAGGGTGGGGAGGGAAAAATGTCTTTGGTGGTGGGGTCGGATTGCAGATGGCGGAAGTGTCAGAGGATGATGCGTTGGATCCGGAGGTTGGTGGGGCGGTACGTGAGGACGAGGGGGATTCTGTTTTGGTTGTTATTGCGGGGAGGGGGTGTGAGGGATGAGTTGCGGGAAATCCAGGAGACACGGTCGAGGGCGTTCTCGAATACTGAGAGGGGGAAGTTGCGGTCCTTGAAAAACGAGGGCATCTGAGATGTACGGGAGTGGAATGCCTCATCCTGGAAGCAGATGCGGCAGAGGCGAAGGAATTGGGAATAGGGGATGGCATTTTTACAGGAAGGTGGGTGGGAGGAGGTGTATTCTAGGTAGCTGTGGGAGTCGGTGGGCTTGAAATGGATATCGGTTTCTTAGTGGTTGCCAGAGATGGAGACAGAGAGGTCCAGGAAGGAGAGAGGTATTAGAGATGGTCCAGGTGAACTTAAGGTTGGGGTGGAAGGTGTTGGTGAAGTGGATGAACTGTTCGAGCTCCTCGTGGGAGCATGAGGCGGCGCTGATACAGTCATCAATGTAACGGAGGAAGAGGTGGGGTTTAGGGCCAGTGTAGGTACGGAAGAGGGATTGTTCCAGATAACCTACAAAGAGGCAGGCAAAGCTTGGGCCCATGCGGGTACCCATGGCCACCCCCTTTGTCTGTAGGAAGTGGGAGGAATTGAAAGAGAAGTTGTTGAGGGTGAGGACGAGTTCAGCTAAGCGGATGAGGGTGTCAGTGGAAGGGGACTGGTCGGGCCTGCGGGACAGGAAGAAGCAGAGGGCCTTTAGGCCATCTGTATGGGGAATGCAGGTGTATAGGGACTGGACGTCCATGGTAAAGATGAGGTGTTGGGGACCGGGGAATTGGAAGTTCTGGAGGAGGTGGAGGGCGTGGGTGGTGTCACGGACATAGGTGGGGAGTTCCTGGACCAAGGGGGAAAAAATGGAGTCGAGATAGGTGGAGATAATTTCGGTGGGGCAGGAGCCAGCGGAGACAATGGGTCGACCAGGGCAGTCGTCTCCCAAACCACAACCTCATCACCTCAGGTGACCTCCCACCCACAGCCTCCAATCTCATCGTTCCCCAACCCCGCACCGCCCACTTCTATCTCCTTCCCAAAACCCACAAACCTGACTGCCGTGGTTGACCCATTGTCTCCGCCCCCATCTCCTACCTACTAACCTCATCCCGCCCCCTTGACCTGTCCGTCCTCCCTGGACTGACCTATCTCCTCCCTAACTCCCCACCTACACTCACCTTTACTGGCTCCAGCCCCGCCTCTTTGACCTGTCTGTCTCCTCTCCACCGATCTTCTCCTCTATTAATTTTTATCGGTTCTGATTTGGATGCTGCTGAGCAATTTAACTCTTCCAAACCACACATAGGCAGACTTTCTGGGGTGTGCACTCTCCTGGATACCGGCCTACAAGCTTTCTTACTCAAGTCAGGCCTTGTAAGACTCCTTTGCTGTCTCGTATCTGCAAACCGGCAGCAACTATAGTGTCTTGCCGGCTCAGATCTTGCAGAAATGTTTAGTGATTTGGCTGAGGCTCGGCTTTGTTGTGGGGTTTTCCGGTGGGCTGGTCTAGCGTTTATCTGCTCAGGATATGCCCTGCATGAAGCTCTGTGATTGCCTACATTCAAGTGGTGTCCCCCAGGCTGCTTCAGATGGGTGAAGGTGTCCACTTCCATTAGAATGCCCTGTAGCTCCTATGCTCCACTTGCTGCATTTTCTAATGATAAGACCAGCTGCAGTGCCTGTTTGAAGTCCAGATGGACTTCAGCTAATAGGTGCTTTTGCATGGTTATGTCATTAATCCTACATACTGAACTGCCTCTCAACATCTCATTCAGGGTTAACCTAAAGTCACACGCCTCTGCCAGTCATCTTAACCTCGTCAAAAATCCCGATACAGAGTTCCCCGGTTCTTGAACTGTCAAGAAAAGCCAATAGCATCTCAGAATTAGAGGAGGTTTGGGGTGATAATATTCCTTAACTAAATCCGTTAACTCTTGGAAGGTTTAGTGTCTGGTGCCTCAGGGAAAGTTAAGACCCTAATAACTGAAAATGGTGCAGGTCCACATACAGACAGAAGGATTATTCATTATTTTTCATCTGTTCCAATGTCATTTGCCCAGAAAAAATATTGCATTCTTTCTACATACTGGGTCCAGTCTTCTACAGCAGGATCGAATGAATCAAGCTTCCCAAATAAAGGCATGATGCCAGAAATGCTCACCCCAACTCAAAGATGACTGTTGCGAGCCAATCTTCTTCAGGCATGTTTTCTCCCGTCGCCACTGAAATAATTGCATAGAGCTGATATCCCGTCACCAAGTCACGCTTTATTTACATGTGCACAGTATACTGGCTGAGCCCAGCCAGCACGAAGTCAGTCCCTAACGTCAGCACACTCTCTGAATCCCGATTTTTTTTGACACAGAATAATTTCAGCCCACGCACAAAGCAGCCTCGGCCCACATGCACAGAGCCATTTTGGCCCACACACACGGAGCAGTTTTGGCCCACATGCACAGAACATCACCGGCTTACACACATGGAACGTCTTTCGTTTACACACACAGAGTGTCTTCGATTTACATACACGGAACATCTTCAACTTATACACATGGAACACCTTCGGCTTACACACGACGCTTTCGGCCTACACACGGCGCTTTTGGCCTACACACGGCGCTTTCGGCCTACACACGATGCTTTTGGCCTGCACACAGCACTTTCAGCCCATGCATGCTGCTTTTGGCCTACACAGGGCACTGTCGGCCTACACATGACACTTTTGGCCTGCACATGGTGCCATTGGCCTACACACGGCGCTGTCAGCCCCTACAAAAAGGCTCAGTCTGGGGTCTACACAGTGAACTAATGGCACAGAGCCTGGGTCGCGTCACCAAGTCACCCTTAATCTTCTCAATGACTGTGGTCACCAGGTTGAAGACAGTCCCTGACATCAGCAGACTCTCTGAATCCCCTGTTTGCTTCAGTCAGCCAGGGCTCTCTGATTGGCCCTGGTTAACAACCCCAATCAAGGATCTCATTGTCAATAAGATCCACGTGTTCCAATCACTACAGGTATATTCCAGACCTGGTAAATAACCTTAGGAGGACTCTTGCAGAAGAAGTGTCCTTATCTCTGAGCCAGGAGACACAGTTTCAAGTCCTACCTCTTCAGAGACTTGTAATAACATGTTTGAATAGGTTATTAGAAAATATCATACCAAACACTCTCAACAACACTCCAATCCCAAATACCAAAATGCACACCTCCCATAATCTGATCAGCACCATCTGACGACTCCCTATCACTGACTTCCTACAGACATACCACGGCACTAGCAGTTTTGAACATTTAAAAAAATTTGGGCCTGAAGAAAGGCAGTTGGCCCTTTAAGCCATTCAGCAAGAAGCATAGCTAATCTTCTACCTTAACCCTACCTATCCGCATCATCCCTTTATTCTTCAGTACCCAAAAATGGGTTCACTCACTCTGAGGCTCTATTTAACCTTAGAGGTGTGACTGTGTCCTAGAACAAAATGTTTAAGTATCATTACCTGTCTCTGATGCCTCACAGTGATTACTGTTCAGATTTGAGCTGAATGACTCAGTTTAGTTAATAAGTTGCCTTTATTCTTCCGACTAAAATTGATAACCTCACACTGATCCACTTTAAGCTCCATCTTTTGGGATTCACCTATGCATATCCACTTGTAAATGTCTTACTTTTTTGTTCCAAATTTCTTTCCCATCTATTATAGTGTCATCTGCAAATTTGGCTATAATACCTTCTTTCCCTGCATCCTAGTCATTAATATAGATTGTAAAGAGTTGGGGCCTGAGGACTGAACCCTGTAGTTCCCTGCTAGTTACCACTTGCCAATCAGAAAAGGACCCAAAAATGAACATGACTTTGCAGGATGACAGGGCTGTATGTGCCATTGTCACTTCTGGTACCTTGGTTTGTGCATCCCTTTTATCTGATTTTGTGGTGGTTAATTACAACTGAGTGGCTTACTGTGCAATTTCAGATGACACTTAAGAGTCAACCATTTCTGTGGGTCACCAACTTGGAGCCAGACCAGGAAAGGATGGCACATTTTACTTCCCTAAAGGATATTTGTGAATGAAATGCAATGGAGGTTTGCGACTTTTAATTCAGGATTTCTTAACTGTATCCACATTTCAACATCTGGTGGTATGGTGAGATTTGAATCCACCTCCCAAGGGCAGTAGCCTTTGAATCCCAATAAATTTCATAGTTAAAGTCACCTCAGTTACATTGTTCTGGGTTAACATTGTTAATCAAATAGTAACAATAACTTTGTTTAATGTCATGAGTTTCAGTTTGACAATGTCTGACTCCCTGTCTGGCCTCCCTCCTCTCAAGATCTTTTCGTCATACTTCCACTCTTGCATTCTATGCCCCTGAACTTTGTCAGGCTCTTTCCCCAGCCAATAAGTCTCTCTCCTCCACTTTGGCTACTATTTCTGCTCTCTATTCTTACTTTTAAAGTCCAGGTGCCAGTTTCTCTCCAGACTCCCTTCACCCCATTTTGAACTTACACTGACATCTTGGGCCCCCATCTACTGGAAGATGTTGGTAAGTGCAGGTAGTTGAGAGGAGCAGGAAAGCTGACGATTCAGGGTCCCGACGTGAAAAGTCAGCTTTTCTGATCAGCTGATGCTGCCTGGCCTGCTGTGTTCTTCCAACTCCACACTGTGTTATCTCTGACTCCAGCATCAGTTCTTATTATCTCCTAGTTCTGAAATTAGTTTTGAAGAAGGATCACTGGATTTGTTTCCAAAGATGCTGCCAAACTTCCTGTGTTTCTCCAGCAATTGATGTTTGCTATCAGATGGACGTATTTTTAATTAACCAGTTCAAGCATGTTATGGCACAGTTCTGGAGGAGAGGGGACTTGAACCCAGGATTCTTGGCTATTAGATGGAACCTGGTCAATTAAAACTTCATCAGACGAGTTTAATTCAATATTAATTTATGGTAATTACATTTAAGGGCTCTTGTGTTGCAATGGTAATGTCCCTACTTCTAAGCCAAGAAGCCAGTTTAGGTCCCACCTGCTCCAGAGTTGCGCATTACCACTTCTGAACAGGTTGATTAAAATATCTAGTAATTACACTTACATTGCATATTTTCCATACTTTTTAATTCATTTTATTTTAGAGGTTATTTTGTTTATCAATGTAGGAATTTAGGAATGTACACCAATTCAAAGTAACAATGTTTTAATATCATCGTCTGCTGAGAAAGATCCTAAAGTGTTTAACTGCACAGTATTTCTTTTATGTTTAGCTACTTATTTTAATATATTTTACGTATTATTTCAGTTAGAAATGCACAGTACTGTACATGTATCATTCAGTATTTCAACCTATACATATGTTTTCTGGGCAAAAAAATTCCATAGGGAACCAACTTCACTTTAACATTGATTCCTATTGAAAACCATGTTTTCCCAAAAGTTGCAATTTTCACGAATGCAACCAGAACTATAAATGAAGACTAATGTGCTAGTCCGGCGCCAATACAACTACACCACTATCGTCCCATGATAATGAAAATAACATCAACTGGACAACAAAAAGTGCTGGAGGAGGAAAACAAACATTAGAATAAAGAAGAGGAAAAGCAAAGCAGCAACAACCTCTTAACTACATATAGAAACTCATCCAAGATCACTTTCTGTGAAACATCATTCCCATACCTAAATAACAAACAGTCACACAATTTTAATCACCAGCATATTTATGACTGCTAGCTAATTATCTTCCTTTGTTCCAGCCTAATTAGTCTTACTCTTATTTAATCACTTAATTTTAAACTGTTTTTACTATTTCTGGTTTTTCCTACAGGAAGAAACATTCTTGTGTCCATCCAGGATCATAAATGTTTCAATAAGATCACTTTTCATTCTTTGAAACTCCAGTGGATAGAATAGAATAAAATACAATATAAATTTATTGTCATGTGTACTTAACATGAAAAATACAATGAAAAGTTTTATAAGTCGCCACACCACGGCACCTATATTAATGACATAAGTCATACATAATAATAACAAAAAAAAGTAAAATAAAGATAAAGTTCATCACATTTCAGTTAATGGCTCATGGGCTTGGGGAAAGTTTACTAAGGAACAATAGAATACCCTGAAGATGCAGCCAGGATAAGACCCAACCTGTGCAACGTTTTCTCATTAAGTGTGCCTTTCATCCCAGGAATCAGTTAAGTGAATCTTCTCTTCTCTGCTTTTAATACAATAAACACTTTCTTACAAAAAAGAGACCAAAATTGTATTCTAAATGTGATCTCTCCAGTACTCTGTACAATTGTAGCAAAGCTTCCCTATTTTTATATTCTCCCTCTAATAAATAGCAGCATTCCATTTCACTTCCTATTCACTTGCGCAGCTGCATTTTAATTTTTTGTGAATCATGTACTAGGATACCTATACCCTCTGCAACACTGTTCTGCAAATCTCTTGCTCTATTTAAATAATATGCTGCTTCTCAACTCTTTCTGACAAATTAGGCAAGTTCATATTTTCGACATTATAATCCATCTGCCAAATTTCTGCCCAGATTTTTGGGTGTGACCTTCTTTCTCTTTTTACATCTGAGACCTTCATGCCCTTTCCTTACCTTTTCGAACTAATTTAACCATTTGAGAACATGCACCTGCTGCATCCAGCCAGATTATATCTCTCTCTTAAGATGCTGACTACCTTTATGAGGCATTAGTCAAGTACAATTTCCCAAACAATCAACCAAATATTAAATATTTCTGACTATATGCTTGTATACAGTGCTTGCATGACCATTTTCAAACATAATCAAATTTCTGGGCCACTGGTTTGTTTACTGAAAATTTATGATAACAATGCAAAACCAATACAGGATCTACAGGATATAAGTCAAAAAGTACTGAAAACATACCCGAAAGGGAATCAGAAGATTTAGCTGGCCCAACATTCTGAGCAGGTTCAGTTTCTAAAAGATACAACACATACACATATTTCTTCATACATATGTAAAATACATTTAAGTCCAAAATTAAGTGTTATTTTATACCATAAATTAACTATATGATCAACGAATATCTAGAAGCTACTAGAATTACATATGAATGGTATGATTTGTTGAGTCATGAGAGAAATTTAATCATTACTTTCAAATAATCTCAAATAATTTAATAAATGTTGTTAAAGCTTCATTGTAACAGAAAAGTTAAATTAAAACTATAATTATCGTTTGTCCAATGATGAACTGTGAAGTGATGTAGAAAGTGGAACAGTAAGAATCAGATAACTGTAAAGATGCAATCATTGTACAAACAAATGCTGGGATTCAAGCTTGTGAGGAGTTGAAAATTGCTAAGCAGCAAGCAAACACGAATCAGCAGATAACAGAAGTCAAAGTGTGGGGATGGGATAGTATGACATAAAAGATGTGCAAGGACTCATAAAAAAACAAGAATCCGTAAGGGAGGGGGTATTAGGTAGAAATCTGGGAAGAACACATAGAGGAAAGACACTCACAAAAATGTACTAATGGGTGACAAGAATCATTACATCATTCTCTCCTCCACATGTTAACGCACAGTGCTAAGCAGCTTCTTGCCAATTGTACCACTCTCATGATTAGCCTCCCTACTAACTGAATCTTCAGGGTGATAGAAGATTATTGATGCTCAAATGAAGACCTTATAATACTTGTATTTAGCAACTGAGTCAGGTGGCTTTCTAGAACAGTGATGAACTTTAGTTGAGGAATTGATAGACATTTTGTCATCCTCAAAAAGAGGACTCTTGTTATAGCAGTGTTGATTCTATATCATTGTGAGTAACACTCCCACTCATCTGCAGGAGATCTGTAACAGAAGCCCCTATCAAATCATTCACCAGTTTTTAAAGATGATTGTGATAGTGAAGTCCAAAGCTTGAAAGATTTTGAGTATTAGAACTAAGGACCAATTCCGCATGTCTGAGTGAGTGACTGTAGCATCCATAGGAATGACTTTATACTTTACTGCAAAGTGCAGTGTTAATGTCCTGAGATAGACTAGAGACCCAATGTCTATCTCAAGACTTTAACACTGCACTTCATAGTAAATTATAAAGTCTCTGAGCTATAGAGCCAAACTAGCCACACAGACATCTGCTGTTTATGGCAAGGCCTACATGGCATAACAGACTAGAAAGCAAAGCAGAACAGAACAGTGGACAAAAATACATCCCTCTCTAATGCGCTCAATGCATTTTATGCTTGTTTGGAATAGGAGGTCAGTGAAATGGTGTCACCTGTCCCGACAGCCTTGGATGCACCTGTTCCCTCAGTCACTGCTGCAGATATCAGATCGGCCTTTTTAAGAATGAACTCACGAAAAGCGACTGGCCTAGATGGAATCCCCAGCCATGCACTCAGATCCTGTACACACAACTGTTGGAAGTTAATGCTGACATATTTAACGTCTCCTTACTATGAGCTGAAATCCCCACATGCTTTAAGAAAACCATCATCATCCCAGTACCAAAGAAGATTCCTGCAGTGTGCCTTGATGACTACTGCCCGGTGGCTCTGACCTCCATAATTATCAAGTACTTTGAGAGGTTAGTTATGGCTCATATCAACTCCAGCCTCCCAGCTTGCCTTCATCCCTTGCAATTCGCCCACCGTTGCAACAGGTCCACGGATGCCATCTCCCTGGCCCTACACTCATCCCTAGAACATCTGGATAACAAGGATATCTATGCCAGGCTCCTACTCATTGAGTACAGCTCCACCTTCAACACTGTAATTCCAACCAAGCTAATCTCCAAATTCTGAGACCTAGGTCTCTGCTCCGCCCTCTGCAACTGAATCCTCAACTTCCTGACCCACAGACTGCAATCAGTGAGAATAGGCACAGCACCTTCTCCACGACAATCCTCAACACTGGTGACCTGCAAGGCTGCATACTCAGCTCCTCAGTGTACTCCCTGTACACTCATAGCTGTATGGCCAAATTTCATCCTAACTCCATCTACAAGTTCGCTGACGACACCACCATTGCGAGCCAGATGTTAAACGATTACAAGACAGAAAACAGGACAGAGATAGAGTGTTTCGTGGCCTGTTATAAAGATAACAATCTCTCTCTCAGTGTCAGCAAAATGAAAGAGCTGGTCATTGACGTTAGGAAGCAAGGTGGAGGGCATGCCCCTATTTACATAAATGGCACTGAGGTGGAGATGGTCAAGCATGTCAAGTTCCTAGGAGTGATGATCATCAATAATTTGTCCTGGTCCATCCATGTTGAGGCAATCATGAAGAAAACACAACAACACCTCTACTTCCTCAGGACGCTTAGGAAGTTCAGCATGCCCGTAAAGCCTCTTACCAATTTTCATAGATGCACCATAGAAAGCATTCAATCGGGATGCATCACAGCTTGGTATGGCAACTGCTCTGTCCAGGGCTCCAAGAAACTACAGAAAGTTGTGAACATAGCCCAGTCCATCACATAAGCCAACCTTCCATCAATTGACTCCATCTATACTTCTCACTGCCTCGGAAAGGCAGTTAACATAATGAAAGACCCTTCCCACTCTGGTTATAATTTCTTCCAATCTCTACCATCAAGTAGAAGATACAAAAGCTTGAACAAACACACCAACAGATTCAAGAACAGCTTCTTCCCTGCTGTTGTTAGGCTTCTGAATTGACCTCTCAAATTTCAAATTTAATGTTGACCTCGCTCTTTGTGCACCTTCTCTGCAGCCATAAAATCATATTCTTTGCTCTGTTCTATTACCCTGTGCACTGTGTGCCTGTAGTGCACACAAAACAAAACTTTTCACTGTGCTGAGGTACATGTGACAATAATAAATCAAATCAAATCAGAGAATTGTAAGCTCACTCAGCTCCATATCTCAGAAATAAGGACTGGAGCTTCCAATACCTCATACAAATGCAGGAGTGCAACAAGCAGTTTTCTTTTGAGGCTTGGGCTCCAAATGTCAATGAGTGAGAAACTGAATTCTGGGTGAAAATATGCGTGAAGGACGGAAGTGCTATATGGACTACCAATACTAGTTGAACTGAATTAGCCTTAATGTCACATGTACTCAAATGAGTACAGTGAAGAGTTTATAAGTCACCACTTACTGCGCCAGCTTAAGTACAAAGGTACCTAGGTACAGTTTCTTCAGTTACAGACTAGTTACAGTGTAACAATATCACCAACACATAGTACCATCTTAGGTACAGACTACCGAGGTACAATCCTTGGTTACAGAATAGAGAAATGATGAATTAAAAAATTTACATTACAGCAATGCGCAATATAACCATAAGTCAGAAAAACAAATAGCAGAGTTAAAAAGTCAAACATCACAGTCTCTCGCCAAGAGCTCTCTGCAGCAGACCAGTGCAGGGGCTTCCATGCGGTCTGACCACTGGCTGCTGCCATGCTCCGCACTGGGCCGCTGCTGCCACCCCACTCTGCCTTGGGCCGCTGCCCTGCTTCGCACCGGGCCACTGCCCCTGTTTCACACTGGGCTGCTGGTATTCTGCTTTGCGCCGCTGTTCACTGGCATTCCCGCTTTGGAGGCCAGGGGTGGGTGTCTGAGGCAGAGAGCAGGGATGAAAATAGGAGAAAAACAGAAAAAGAAGAAAAAGAATGGGTGGAGCAGATGAGTTCCAGCTAAACACTCCTACTCAGCCACCATCCCACTGCTCAATTTGGAATTTATCCAGGTAGCACACACATTATTATTATTCATATAAGAGCCAGTATTACCCATGTTGTTTATTTTGGTATGTGTCACCAGTGAAATAATGCAATACTAGGAAGACAATTATTCGACTCGAGTTGTCAAGGTGAAAAGACTGATCATGTTCTTTCTCATCACAGTCTCATCATTTGCAGCCTCATTGAGTCTTGTCAACTGCCTTTTCCCATTGCCCAGAAATCTGGCTTTTTTTCTCCTCTTCTTCACATACTGAGTATTATATCAGATCTCACAAAAACAACTCACGTTATAATTCCTAATAGCCACATTCTCCAAATAACTTGTCAGATTTTCACTAATACACTTCATCTTTCTGTAGAAGGAGAAAACCTTATGGCTGGTAAAATTAGAGGAGGACAGGTACATTGATTTGCCCTTTCTTCCATTGAATCTAGCAACCTGGCAATATTATGAAGGGCTTGAATGGAGAATCATTCAGGAGGGTTTATTTATACATTATACACTCTGTTACTACTCAGTTTTCTCAAAATCCACACATTTTGCATGACAAATTGCAGATTTTCTCATCTTCTTCCCTCCTGCAGTACCTCATACTGCAACTTAGCGCATGTCTCATTTTAGAAGTTTAAATATTGAGAATATTGCCACATTGGAGCAAGCAGAAGAAGGTAAGCACAGTGCAACAGAAGGTGCACTATTATTTGATCTTACTTGTATAAATACCAACTCAGTTACCAAAGCTGTGCACTGTCACACACACTCTCTCTCTCTCACACACACACGCGCGTGCGCACACACACACACACACAAATTCTATCTCCCCCACACAATTTATAGACAGTCAATCAATATGGTGTTTTATAAATTTCTACTTTAGAAATAAAACCAGTCTGACTCCAAACTAAAACACAAACAGATTCTAAACAAGGTCTCACACCTAACATGCATCGTCTGACCTAAAATGTCACCTCTTCTGTACATTAATAAAATCTTTAGTTCTCTCAGGACCGTGACTGGAAAGGAATTTGGAGATTTACATATACATATTAATCAATTAAAACCTTCTAACTGATTAAAGATTTAACAGCATTTTAGGTTTGTTTCATACATCCTCATCAATGGTGTGAACCTTTGATCTTTTACTTATAAATTCTGTGCTGGATACTACCTCTCTTACTAACACCTGAAGAAGGACTGAGACTCCGAAAACTTGTGTTTTCAAATAAACCTGTTGGACTATAACCTAGTGTTATGGGATTTCTGACTTTGAAAGAAACCTGAGGTTGCGAATACATATTTTAGATAGGTAAATCATTAAAATGCCATGAACTGCTATGGAAAACAATTACAAAGACTAACTGAGTGCTGGCCTTTAATTGTAATGAAATAGAATACAAAGGAATAACAATCATGCTTTTGCTGTAAAAACCCTTGTTAATCTACACTGGAGCTCTATGTGCAGTTGTGGACACTGGACTTTAGGAAAGATACCTTAAACTTTAAAGAAGTAGAAGGTTATGAAACGATTTGAATGAGATTTTTAAGGGAAACAGATTAGATTAGGGAAGACATTTCAATTAGTTAAAGTGTTCAAGGGATGAATGTTCACAGTCCTGTGATGATAGATTTGAATGTAGCTGGGAAGGGTTGCAGGGGAATTATCAGGAAACCCATTCTCCAGAAAAAAAGGCAAAGAAGCCAATTACAGGCCCCATCATGACAGATTTCCCACAGGGCTGCAACCTCTAAAGTGTCACAAGTGCTGCTTGCTTCGTCAGCTGACCTTTTGCCAGGACGTTAAGTGACCACATCAGAGGGGCATAATGCTGACGGCGGTCCAAAAGCAGCAACAAGCACCCTTTTGAAATTTTCAACTCTACTTCCTCAGTCTCCTCACAATACTTTGGCATCTTTTTAATCACTGAAGGCCTTTATGAACACCTTCATTTTGAGGCACACCCAAGGGTTTCCTCTTCTCCAGCGGCACTGATATCAGACATTGTTGTACGCCCTCCTTTTGGACCTCTGCTCTGAAGGTCCAATTAACATCCTTAATTCAATACCACAAGACCATAAGATATAGGCTCTGAATTAGGCCATTCGACTCATTGGGTCTACTCCACCATTCAATCATGACTAATGTGTTTCTCAACCCCTTTCATGGGTAGCAAGCATGGAAGGACCAGTCAGGAGATCCTTCACAAAATGTTGCTTTTATTAGGCCTGAAACTCAGGGAAATTCAATCCTAGGAAATGGGGCTAGAGTCTAAAATTAGAATCAAATCTTTCTAAAGATAAAGATGCATAAGGCCATCAGACAAAGGAACAAAAGTCAGCCACTTAACCCATCATATCTGCTCCGCCATTCAGTGAGATCAAGACTGATTTGATAATCCTCAACTCCACTTTCCAGTCTTTTCCCTATAACCTTTGATTCCCTGACTGATTAAAAATTTGTCTATCTCAGCCTTGAAAACACTTAATGACCCAGCCTCAACAGTCCTTACTGGTAAAGAATTCCACAAATTCACAATGCTCTGAGAGAAGAATTAACTCCTCATCTCTGAGTTGAATGTGCAATCCCTTATTCTGAGATTATGGCCTCTCGTCCTTGGCTGTCCCACAAAGAAAAACAACTTTCTGTATCTACCCTGTCTAGTGCTCTGAGAATCTTCTGTTTCAACAAGGACACTTCAACATGCAATGAGTTATAGACTTTGGAAATCTCTTCCACTTACACTAACAGTTAATTGTAAAATTTACATTGATTACCTCCTGTTAACCAAAGCTATTAAGATATATGGAACAAAGATGGATTACTACATTAGAGTTTTAAATTGCAGTTGTGCATCAGGTCATGTGTTGCCAGCCTGTTCCTAGGTTGCTCTGTTGGTCAGACATTCAGCAGTGTCACAAGAAGGTCTGTACTCTGCGAGGGTAACTGCAGAGAACTATTTTATATTAAGTGTTAAGCTGCATTTGTAGTTAGGATTACAGGGGAGGCAGGCCTCAGCAGCATTAAAATATTTGCAATCACTGAAAAATGACTTCATGCAACTCAGGTCTATTGAATATTCACAAGGGAATCATTCCAATGTTGCTTTGGCCTGCTGCACTATAGGATGGTTATGTAATTGATCCTACATACCAAACGGTCACTCAGCATCTCATTCAGGATTAACCTAAAATCACATGCCTCTGCCAGTTGTTTTAACTTCATCAAAAATCCTGATACAGATTCCCCCGGTTCTCGAACTGTTGAATAAACCGATAGCATCTCAGAATTAGAGGCAGCTTGGGGTTGTAATATTGCTTAACTAAATCTGTCAACTTGTGAAAGGTTTTAGTATCTGATGCCTCAGAGAAAGTTAGGATCCTAATCACTGAAAATGCTGGAACTCTGCAAGCAGTCAGAAGGATTACTCATTGCTTTTCATCTGCCCCAATGTCATTTGCCCAGAAAAAATACTGCATTCTTTCCACATACTGGGCTCAGTCTTCGACAGCAGGATCAAACGAATAAAGTTTCCCAAATGGAGGCATGAAGCCAGAAATGTTTACCACAACTCAAAGATGACTATTGTAAGTAATTTTCCTCAGGAGCATACTGTGTTCTGTTGTTGCCACTGAAATAACTGCACAGAGGCTGGTATCCCATCACCAAATCACCCTATATATACATGTACACCGTATATGGACTCTGACCAGCTAGCTCAGAGCCAGTCCCTAGAGTGAGGAGACTCTCCAAATCTCCTTTTTATATCTGTCAGCCAGGGCTCCCTGATAAGCCCAGGTTAACAGCCCCAATCAGGAATCGCATACAAAAATGAGATCCACATGGTCACCTCACTCTAATCACGACAAATAAGTGAGCAATCATGGAGCTCTGATCAAAGTGGCCTGGTAGCAGCACTACAATGAAAGATGCTGCTGAGCTCCAAATGTCGCAATGAAGTGTAGAATTGTATTTTAAATGATTGGAGATATGCCATGTTAATGCAGAAAGGGTGATATATGTCTGAAGCCAACCATTATGGATTGTTGGGCACTGCTGTATAAGATGTAGGCCCAGAAGAGCAGGCAATGAGCAGATGACTGCTTTGGCATTCTTGTTGGAAATTGTGCCATCCAAATTTTCTACCACACATGGGAAAATGGGAAATCACATATCAAGGAGGCAAGATTGGGTTCTAATGGAATACTAATGCAAGCATCTTGCCACTTACTAGCATGATTCCACATTGACATTCAACAGTTGGCTGCAGAATTGTATTTTTTTTCTTGGCAATCATTTTAATGGGTTCACCATCATTTTGCCAGTCGCATAGCTGTCCCAATATGTAATGCAACTGCCTTGCAGCAAGCTGGGAGGATTATCAGAGACAAAGGTTCCATCCGCAAAAAGGATTTTCTGATATTTAAGGTTGCACTTGCAGTTCAAGTGGTACCATGGAAGTATTTACCTCTGCTCCAAACAACTTATCTGTTTGGCCACTCTAACAATTTGCTTCTTTGGGCATGAGGGCACCTTCATTTTGGGGCAACCTTGATTTCTCCTATCTTCTTCAGCAATGGTCTCCCAAAGATCTTAGAGCTGCCAGCCCTGTGATAGGGTCAACCACTTCCCAGGAGTGGGAATGCATTGAGGAACCGGTCCAACGTTGCTTGACAAACTATCTTCCTAACTTTATTGTCCAAAAGCCCAGGGGAAACTTCTGCCCTAATTTTTGATTTAGGTAAGATTGACTTTAATAGATGGGACAATGGAACATGAGATCCAAATGTTTAAAAAAGGTTTTAACATGATACAAATCAGTTTCCATCTCTAGGAGGCAAGAACTTTACCTGTCAAAAAGACATTTGTGGATAACTAAAAAGATAAAAAGACTGAAAAGCATAAAACTTTTTAAAAGTGTCTGAAAGTGAAAAAAAAGCTAGATCTCAACAGCAAAATGTCACAAAACAGATAGGAAAAAGGTATAGAAAGCAAATATGAAATGCAAAACGTAAGGGATATCAAAACCAACAAACCTTTTTATACAAAATAAAAGCCAAAAGAATTGCGGATGGTATAAATCAGGAACAAAAACAGAAATTGCTGGAAAAGCTCAGCAGGTCTGGTAGCATCTGAGAACAAAACGTTTTGGGTCCAGTGACCATGGCATCACAAATGCTAGTCTTCAACATTTGATTTACTCCACCCGATATGAGAAAACAGCTGGAAGTTCTGGATAACACAAAGGCTATGGTTCCTGACAACATTTCAGCAATTTGTGCTTCATAACTAGGCTTAACCCTAACCAAGTTGTTCCAGTAAAGCTGCAATATTGGCATCTACCTGACAAATTGGAAAATTACACAAGCATGTCTTCTCCACACAAAACAGGACAGATAGAACATCAGTCTAGTTTCGATTATAAGAAAAGTGATGAAAGATGTTGTTGTCAATGCTAAAACCAAAGCAAAAACCTGCTCACAAGCATTCATTTTGGGTTCCACTAGGGCCACTCGACTCATTCCAACCTTGGGGGATTCACACATAAAGAGGTGAACTCCGGAGGTGAGTTGAGAATGACTGCCCTTGCTATCAAGGTAGCGCTTGACTGCTTATGGCATCAAAGACCCCAAGTAAAACTGCAGTCAATGGGGAGGAAGATTCTCTGTTGACTGTAGACATATCTATCACAAAGGTAAATGACTGTAGTTGTTAGCAGTCAATCATCTCAGTCCAGGAACACCATTGCAGGAGGTCCAAATGGTAGCACCCCAGGCCTAACCATTTTCAGCTGTTTCATAAATAACCTTCCTTTCCTCCATCATAAGTTCTGATGGAGGAATGGTTGCTCATAATTACACAGCGTTCAACACCATTTGCAATACACCAGATATTGAAGCAGTCCATGTCCACATCCAACAAGACCTGGTCAAACCCTGGGCTTCGAAGTAGTGAGTAACATTCTTACCATAGAAGTGCCAGGCAATGATTATCTCAAACAACAGAGATTCTAATCGTCTTCTCTTGAAGCTCAATGTCATTACCATCACTGAATCCTCCACAATCAACCTCCTGGAGGCTATCATTGATCAGGAACTGAACTGAGCCAGCCTTATAAATACTGTGGCTATGAGAGCAGTTCAGAGGCAAATGACTGGTCTCCTATCTCTTCAACACCTGCCCACCATCTATAAGGCATCAGTGAAGAATATAATTGAATACTTTCCACTTGCCTGGATAGGTACAGTTCCAACAACACTTGCAAAGCACAACACCATCCAGGACAAAAGAGCACACATTTTTGGTAACCCACCCACCAACTTGAACATTCACTCCCTTCACCACTGACACACATTGATTGCAGTGCATACCACATATAAATGCATTGCAATATGCATTGCAACAACACAACTTGACAACACTTTACAAACCTGAGACCGCTATTATCTAAAAGGACAAGGGCAGCAGATGCATGGTAACACTACCTGCGAGTTCCTCTCCAAGCCACATAACATCCTGACTTGGTATTATTCCTTCACTGTTGCTGTGACAGAATCCTGGAATCATTTCCCTAAAATTTTAGGTGTCCCTAAACCCCAAAGTCTGCTACATTTCAAGAAGGCAACCGACCACTACTGTCTCCAAGGCGGGAAATAAATGCTGGCCTAGCCAACAGCATCCACATACCATGAACAAATAAAAAACATTTGATTGTGCATATGCAGAGAGATGGTAGAAGTGAGTTGCACTCAGGATGAGAGTGTTAAATGGCACATATGTAGAGTGTGGTGATGCAGAAGACTTAAAAGAAGTTAACGACTGTTTTTGTTGGCAGTCCCTCAATCCAATGATGACATGTACTTAGGGTTGTGTGTTTTTGTTATGTGACTGAACAAGCCAATCTTTGAGCACATGAGGCAGAATGTCCCATGAGGTAACATGTTCCTGAGGATAGGATTTTCTTTTCTGCTTCATCATGAAGAAGTCGCAACACAAAATGTGATGCAGCTCAATAAGCAGGTTGTTGCCATTCTGAACAATTGTCAGTAACCTCCTCCCAGTTTTTCATTTCAATGTTGTTGCACTTCAAGGAGAGCTTAACAGCGTCTTTGAAGCATTTTCTTTGAGCTCATCCAGAACATTAGCCATTAGAAATTTGAGAAAATAGCATCTGGTGAGCAAACTGCTTTTTGGTCATTCAGACACAAGTCCAGCCCATAAAAGCTGATTTTGCAGGAGTTCTGCTTAAATGTTTGTGGTGCTGGCTTCAAGAGAGACCACTAGTGTTTATTCAATAATTCTTCTGTTAAATCCAGAGGATGCAGCATAGCATTGTATGCGGAAATTCTATTGCGCTCTTAAATATCAGTGATACATCTGACTGCTGTGCAGAAACATGATGACAACAATTGCTTTTGTTGATTGT
The DNA here is from genome assembly GCF_021869965.1 of Rhincodon typus. Taxonomy (NCBI): domain Eukaryota; kingdom Metazoa; phylum Chordata; class Chondrichthyes; order Orectolobiformes; family Rhincodontidae; genus Rhincodon; species Rhincodon typus. Next base: position 31,970,342 of record NC_063355.1, read on the forward strand.
GGAGGTTGTTGTTCCCAAAACTAATAATCACATCACCAATCTGTTCGAGTTTTTTACAAAAACAAACTAGCAAGTGAGAGGCTTGAATTAACACGAAAGGTTGTCTACTGTGTCTTTCTACTAGATAATGAAGTGATGGAACAGAAAGTGGTTAATCTGCAGAAATCATTGCCACAGAAGGCTGTGGAGGTCAAGTCATTGAGTATATTTACGACAGAGATAGATAGGTTCTTGATTTGTAAAGAGATCAAAGGTTACGGGGAGAAGGCAGGAGAATGGGATTGAGAAATTTATCAGCAATGATCGAATAGCAGAGTAGACTCGATAATTCTGTCTAATTCTGTTCCTATACCTTACAGTATTATTAAATTTTTGAGAGTGGTGAGGGAGGAACCTAAAAGACTGCTGCCATCTCTTATAGAGAGAAGGTGATAAATGAGAAGAAGTACATATCTTTCCAATTTATGGGAGATCATTATTGCACTTTATGTTACATCAAATTTCTCAGTGACACTTGTGTAGCTGGTGACTTCTAAAATCTCTGTGAATGGTGTGCTGACTGTGCTTTCATTCTCAGCTTTTGTAAAAGGGTCACATTGGGGACATTTGAGAATCTGTGAATGTGTTGTGTGAAAAACTAGAGCTTTTCTGCAACTTACATTTCAGACAATTTATTCTCCAGCACTCTGTAAACAAAAATAAGCCACAAAAAATGTAGTCTCCCATTAAGATGTGCTCTCTGGATGGGCTTTTAGTTGAGTCAGCAAATTCAACAGGAAACTTCTTGGTGAGATTTTAATGAAGCAGAGTTAAAATACTCTAGCCTGATTTAATTATAATTTGAGGTTACCATGAAGGTATCTCTTTCTCTACCTCTCTCTTCACCTGAGACACTGTGACCCTCAGGTTAAAACACAACCAATCATCTCTCTCTCTCTCTAATGAGACAGCAACCCCATGGTCTGGGAAGGCAATAGCGACACATCTTACTTTACCTTTACCCAATATGACATGGAATGAAACTTAAAGAATCAACACAAGTAATCATTCACTCCCTGTAACGTTCATACCTGACCCTGTATATTTAATACAACCACTGTAGAATCAATATTTAATATGGAACTAGTGCAGATAAAATTAGCTAAGTGGCCTCCTTCTATGCTGTCACAATTCTGTAATTCTGAATTATATACTTGTCTTTCATTTACTTGCAGGACATGGGCATCGCTGGCCAGCATTTATTGCCTGTCCCTAGTTACCCCTGAGATTGTGATGGTGAGCTGCCTTCTTAAGCCATTGCAGTCCATGTGCTGTTAGTAGACCCAGAATGTCTTCAGGGAGGTAATTCCAGGATTTTGACCCAGCCAAAATGAAAAAATATTTCCAAATCAGGATGGTGAATGGCTTGGAGGGGAACTTGCAGATGGCGATGTTCCCATGTATCTGGTGCCCTTGTCCTTCTAGGTGGAAGTGGTTGTGGATGTAGAAGGTACTGTCTAACAATCTTTGGTGAAATTCTGCAGTGAATCTTGAGGATGGTACACACTGCTGCTAATGAGTGTCGGTGATGGAGGGGAGTGGATGCCTGTGGATGTGGTGCCAATCAAGTGGGCTGCTTTGTCCTGATGGTCTCAAGCTTCTTGATTGTTGCTGAAGTTACACCCATCCAGGCAAATTTACAATAACAACAGCTTAATATGGCTATCTATCTGTTACACTTACATCATGTAGCTCAAAGGATGACATTTTGCTCGTGACAGGTAATGGCAAGGTTGAGGACAAATTGCTGATCCAAACAAAAAATTGAAAACCTAGGCCTGGAGTTTGTAGGGCTCGGAGGGGGAGAAATTATGGAGAGCCTTTGTCTGTTATCTGGGAAAGGACTGACTGAATTAAGACCATGACAGCCAGTTAACTGGCCACTGTCAGGCCACTGCAATTGAAGTCTCTTCCAGCCAACAAGAAACTAGTAGCTCCTTTTGCTACTGTCAGCCAAAGTGGTAGCTGCAGGCAACACTGTATCTAATCAAATCTCAAGATCGTGGAGGGAACCTAGGCCACAAGTTAGTGAAGTAGGATAGGTGGGCTCAGGAGAGGAGAATGGAGGAGGGGTACAAAGGCAAGAGTGGGGAGGTGCTTTCTGCAGCCACCCAGCTGTGGTTTTCAGGAGCAACACCCCTAACAAATGAAGGGCCTTTCAACAAATTAGAATAAGGAACCCATCCTAAATAAGTGAGAGATTGGTGTGGCTTCCAGTTAATCTTTGAGCTGTCACTAAATTGAAGTGAGCTCAGAGGGAATGAGTGTCAGTTGGTGCATTAAAAGCCAACAGCGTCTAGGAATCCTGTTTTAATCCCTTCTGCCTTTCCACTTAATTGGGGAGGTTTGCCCAATACTGTGACTGGCATAAAATCCAAACCCTGTGCTGTTCCAATCTCTCAGTATCAATTGCTCTCAACAGACAAGATAATTGTTTTCGAATTATGACAGCCATTATTATGATTCCACAACTAAATAATGACAATGCAGATATACAGCAGAGACACGTGGAATGCATATGTCTGGTATTTCTAGCTCTCAGAACATAGACACATACCAGCTCTCTGACATTGTTGTTCATGTTCCAAATTGGGATACTGCAGGATACAAAACCAAGAGTAAAGAAAGCAAGAAAGAAAGCCAACCAGCAAAAAAGAAAGCTTTGGCAGAACTACCTCTTGTGATGATAAACGTCAAGTTGCACCCAAAAGAAAGATTACAATGTCTGACAGAATGCATGTGTAATTATCTAAAGAGACATAATGTTAAAAAGGGGTAGAATTGATGTTATGTATTTCATATTGAGAAATTTTTACTGCTACAGTGTGTTGCAATTTAGCCAATCAGGAAATTACATGCATTTGGTGCTCACATTCTCAAAAAGATAATTTCTAATTGGCACATAAATGTTGGAGCAAATTTGGTTTAGATGTTTGTTGTTATCATGTCTTACTTTAAGTGTAAGTTATATTTTGAATTTTGGTGTGTCAAGAAGACGAAAACTTGGTAACTCCTTTTGAGAATTTTATTTGTGAGCTGTGCTGTGATATCAGGCAGGCCTGTTTTGTTTATGTTTGTTTTAATGTGGATTTATAACTTTGAAGTAGAGCTAGAAGTGGGTATCCACTAAAACAGATAGAACAATCCAGAAAGTAAATGGGTTAGTCTCTGTGTGGTTCGTGCCAGAGAGTGAAAGCAGCTGGATACTGAGCTTAGGGAACTCATATATTTGCTCTGATGTTAAATTGTTAGTGTGTTTAGTTTGTAGCTTGTTGTATGTATCTTGGGAGACATACTGGCTGAATGAAAAAGGCATCTGCACAGATATTTGCTAGAAGGAATCTGGTTACAGTTTGCCAGCCTGAGTGAGAATCCTTAGTGTGGAGGTAATGGTGACTCTTCACTGACATTTGGGTATTTGTAAAGATATTGCTGGGATTAAAGAAATAAAATGAATTTAAATTTTTTATCCGTTATTTCTAATTAAGTCTTTCCAACCTTTATATAGTTTATATAGTTCATGCTTCTCCCCACCATTTAATAAATGTTTTATTCTTTGTATTAAAAGTACACTGCAGCCTGTCAGTGCATTCGGTAACTGTCTCCACGGTTAAAAATAAATTAAATCAAAGTTAGAATCTAACAAACCAGGTTTAACTCTTGGATCTGACTTGACAAGTATTAACATCAGTTAGAGAAATAACATTGTTAAGGTCCCAGCATGAGTATTGGGTTAAAAGAATGTGAATATTTGAAAGTGGATAAAGGTCTGCTTCTAAAAGGTGTTTTTCTTCTTCAACTGTAATGTTTTGCAATGACAGTGATCATGGTTCTCTAAATCATATGCAGTTTGATAATGGCCGATATCTTGTCTTTGTTGTCAAATCGTGTACAACTGTTCTGCTTCTTAAGCAATCTATATCCTTCCTCCTTTGTCTCCCACTTTCTTGGCTGCCCCAGTTTTACTAGTCAATAACTGATGTTCTAGTTTCTTTTTACTGGAATCTAGGAAGAACTGAATTCAGAGATGAGACGTACTATGATACCTTTGATACCAATCAAAGCAGAGTCTGCTGAATGCTGGTGATTGTGATGCTCTTTTCTCTTTTGGTCTCTCCCTAACGAAACTAGTGTTACTTCCCTAAAACTGTCCAAAAATCAAGTCTTTTTGTACACAGACATTCTGCAAGGCACAGCAGGATACATTGACACATGTATTGTTGTGAAACAGGAGTATAGTAGGATCAATTGGATTTTTTATTTTAAAGTAGAGGTAAAATACATGTGATTTCAGTGGACAGAGACCGGTAACTTGGGGAATTCTGTGCACTGTGGAGATAATGGCTTTGTTTTAAACTGATCAGAATGTCATTTGGAACATTAAACTAAAGACATAAGGATCATTTTTCGCATTTTCAGGTAGATCATTTTCGAGTGACATTCATGGCACCCTGTATGCTGGGGAGACTTTCAAAGGGAACCAAACCAGTAAGCTTCATTGTGCTATGTTGCTCAGCTCTCCCATTACCACTAACAACAATTCATTCTTAAGTTGCATAAGCTTTTATCAATCTCATACAATTGATTCTCTTTCTTCTCTTGCACTTGTAGCATCCAGCAAATCATCCAAGAAGAGGCCATCACTGGAAACCCTCAGCTACACCTCTACTTCTGAGGAGTAAGCCACTCTACCCTTGGAGGATGCACCTGCAATGATTTTATCTGCAAAAATTTGTGTTTAATCTGGATTAGATGAATTAGATTAGATTAGCACAATCTACAAGTATATCATTGACATGTTATAGAGTCATGGAATTGTACAGTATGGAAACAGACCTTTGATCCAACTCATCCATGCTGACCAGATATCCTAAATTAATTTCGTCCCATTTGTCAGCATTTGGCCCATATTCCTCTCAACCCTTCCTATTCATATACCCATCCAGATGCCTTTTAAATGTTTTGATTGTACCAGCCTCTACCACTTCCTCTTGCAGCTTATTGCATACACACATCACCCTCTGCATGAAAGTTGCCTCTTAGGTCCCTTTTAAATTTTTCCTCTCTCACTTTAAATTTATGCCCTCTAGTTTTGGACTCCCCTACGCCGGGAAAAATACCTTGGCTTTTCATCCTATCTATGCCCCTTATGATTTTATAAACCTTTTTAAGGTCACCCCTCAGCTTCTGATGCTCCAGGGAAAACAGCCTCAGCCTAAAAAGCCTCTCCCTATAGCTTAGACCCTCCAACCCCAACAACATACTTGTAAATTTTTTCTGCACCCTTTCAAGTTTAACAACATCTTTCCTATAGCAGAGAGACCAGAACTGAATGCAGTATTCCACAAGTGGCCTAACCAATGTCCTGACAGCCACAACATGACATCCTAACCCCTCCACTCAATGTGCCTGCAGCTAGTTGAGGAAGAAACTTCCCAAGTTTCTAGTGTTCGGAGAGTTGTCAGAAACAATACTGCTCAACCCCAGGAGGCAGTCTATAAACTGGAATAGAAGGATTGAGAAGTCCACCAGCATCATCAGTATTGACAAAACAAAACAACAAAACAAAACTGAGGAAGGATCACCGGACCTGAAATGTTAACTCTGTTTTTCCCTTCACAGATGCTGCCAGACCTGCTGTGCTTTTCCAGCAACTTTGTTTTTGTTCCTGATTTACAGCATCCGCAGTTCTTTCGGTTTTTATCATCAGTATTGTGTTGACTCCAGCACGCCTAGCTGTGTTCACGGAGAAACAAACACCCATCATGGAAAATCAGATCTAAGTCACGCAGTACCTACTGGGTATGAGCATAGATCTGCGCTCTTTCTGTAAAGACTGTATCTTTTTATTTTTCTGGATAGTGAATTGAAATGGAAAAATAACTGTTTAAAACCAAGAGCTTTGAAAGATTGCTACACTTTTTAAAAGCATATAATATGATATTTATTGTAAGTACTACTTACACAGCTGCTTGTTCAAGCAGTAGTGGAGATCTAGTAGCAGACAAGGTGGAGCCAGGCAACTGTGTACAAATGTAGCTTCAACTGGCAACAAATACCTAATTTTTCTCGGACTACTGGCCAATTATTGATGACAAAAGCCTTCCGCTTATCAACAACTATGTGATTGATATGCATATTGCTGAACAGCTTAAGGATATGAATGTTTGGGAAGAGCAGGAAAGGCAAGAACAGTCTCTTTTCTCTACTATAATAAACACCTTAGACCTGAAGAAAGCCAATTATTTTTCCTTCAGCAGTTCCTGAAAGCTGTGGCTCTTAACCAGTAAGTCAGAAGCTTAATAAGTGTGTACCAACCAGCTATATCATCTGCAAGTAAGTGAAAGTATCTGGAGAAAGTGAATCAAGGGGCAAAATCCCCTGACAAATCAAAAGGATCATCTCAGCAAACCCTGTGAAACAAGACCATTGACCTGCCTTCCCAGTCTTTCCGTCCACCCAACACATCAATGGTTTGTTTCCTATGTCTGTCTGTATGTATGTAAATGGTGAAGCTTGTAAATGCTTATAATCTTAACAATTAGAGTTATATGTCGACTGTTCACAATTGTTTATCTGTAATTAGTGTTAATTTGTTTGTAATAAATAGTAATTATTAAGTACAGAAACCAGGTCCGTCTTTTTTGTCAACCAGTGTTTAAAAGACAAGTAAATTGGGGAATTTTGCATATTTTAAAACATCTTTAACTTTTGTGCTGCTACCAGAATGATGACTCTGGAAATAGAAGGTCATGATTTCTGGTGTGCTATTCCAGTGAGGCATAACACTGAACTGCAGTCATAGGTGTTCAGCATCAATTGAAAGGTAAGCAGTAGTGGGGGTTGATTGTTACTAGGACCCTGATTTTATTCCATGCCATTTCCTCTCAGAAAACCAGGCTGTTGCTAGCAGCCATCCATAGGAAGGAGACACACGAAACTCCCACAGGCTTTCTCTAATAAACACTCCAGAGATGTGCAGGAAGGTGAGCCTGAATCTGGGCAGGACATTCTTAGCAGGCCCGTACTCTCTAACCCTGAACCCCACTGGGAACAACTGCCCAAGTCTTCCAGGCTAACAGGACCAACCACAGAGCAAGCTCCCCTCACCCTGGATGTGGAAGTCGGGACTACACTTCTGGAAGGAAGGGTTCATTCTGTCTATCAGATTTTCAAGGGACCACACTGCTATCAAGGCTGGGAGATATAAAACGCACAGTTCACAAGTCCACTCTCCCTCACTGCGCAGCTCCAGTCAGCAGACCACTGCACTACGTACTGCCTCTCTCAGGATAAATATTGTCTACAGGATGCTTGAGCATTGAAAGGACAATTTAGCAGTCTATGCAAACTCTGAAATTTTGAAGGCTAACCGATGATGAGTAAATAGAAGATAGATATTAAAATATTTATTCAGCAACAAACAGGTCAAGAACTACAAAAATAATCAGGTCTAAACGTTCTTTGCACTAAGCAGGGGTCACTTGCCATTTAAGCAACAGAAGGTTACATGAAGAAAGGAAGTCCAAACTGAACTCATTATCCTGAAAGTGGCTTTCTCGAACATGCTTCCTTGGGTGACCCTACTAGTCAATGTCCTGTCCTCTTCTTCATCATCGGAAAATTGCTGTCAATACCCAATTTCCTCTATTTCCACAACAATCATCCTTTGTTGGCTCCAGATGCGAAGGGCACAGCATGCCATAATAACATAGTACACCATTTCTGGGCTATACAGCAAGGCTCTACCGGAGCAGTCCATGCATCTGAACCTCATCTTAAGCAAGCCTATGGTTTATTCTACTATGGCCTTGGTGGAAGTATATTTAAGGTGAACTTGCCAATTGGATACATAATTGGCTTAACAGCAGGAGACACAGATTGGTGGTGGAGCGTTGTTTTTCGGACAGGAGGCCTGTGACCAGCAGTGTTCCACAAGGATCAGTTTTGAGTCATCTATTGTTTGTCATTTATATAAATGGTTTGGATGAGAATATAGAAAGCATAGTTAGTAAGTGTATGGAAGGCACCAAAATTGGTTTTCTAAGATTACAAAGAGATCTTGATCAAAGGGTCAGTGGGCTGAAAAATGGCAGATGGAGTTCAATCTCGATAAATACAAGGTCTGCAATTTGGTACAACAAACAAGGATAGGGTTTATACAATTAATGGTAGGGCCTTGGGTAGTGTTGTAGAACAGAGGGACCTAGGGGTTCAGGTACATAATTCTTTGAAGTTTGCATCACATATAGACAGGGTAGTTAGAAAGGTGTTTAGCACACTTTGCCTTCATTGCTCAGTCCTTTGAATATAGGAGTTGGGATGTCATGTTGAAGTTGTACAGGACATTGGTGAGGCCTGTTCTGGAATACTGTATCCAGTTCTGGTCGCCCAGTTATAGGTAGGATATAATTAAGTTGGAGAGGGTTCAGAAGAGATTTACCAGGATGTTGCCAGGTATGGAAGGTTTGAATTATAAAGAAAGACTAGATAGGCTGGGACATTTTTCACTGGAGTGTAGGAGGTTGAGAAGCAACCTTATAAAAGTTTACTAAAAAATGAGGGGTATAGATAGGGTTAATGGTAGTTGTCTTTTCCCTAGGATAGGGGATTTCAAGGCTGGGGCACATTTTTAAGTTGAGAAGAGAGAGATTTCGAAAAGACATGAGGGGCAAATTTTTTACCCAAAGGATGGTTCGTTTATGGATTGAACTTCCTGAGGAAGTTGTGGATGTGGGTCCAATTACAGTGTTCATTCTCTCTACCATTGCATCTAAGAACGGAAGCTGTTTGTTGTTTTCTTCTGCTCGAGTGAAATTTATGTTTGCGAAGATGTTGTTGACAAGTTAGTGGGTTTCTTCTACTTTTGTGCGTTTGATTATTACAAATGTATCGTCCACGTATCTTACCCATAGTTTCAGTTGGATTATAGGAAGGACTGTATGTTCCAATCTCTGCATTACTGCTTCCACAATGAGACCTGAGATGGGTGACCTCATCGGTGTGCCGTTGACCTATTTGTGCATCTGTCCGTTGAACGTGAAGTGCATTGTGAGGCATAAATTTAGCAGGTCAGTAAGCTGTCCTTGCTGATATTGCTGGTGTTCAGGGTCAATGCTCCTGGTCCGACTAGTGGTGTCGAAGAAACCCACCAACTTGTCACCAACACCTTTGCAAACATAAATTTCACTAGAGAGGAAGAAAACAAAAAACAGCTCCCGTTCTTAGACTTAACGGTGGGGAGAATGACTAACGGCGAATTCTGGACCCGAGTATACAGGAAGGCAACACACACGGATCAAATCCTTAACTTCAATAGCAACCACCCCACGATACACAAACAGAGCTGCATCAAGACACTATTTAAACAAGCCACATCACACTGCAACACCCCAGAGCTCCGGAGTTTGGAACAGGAACACCTGCACAAAGTTTTCACTGACAATGGATACGCAAGAATTTTCGTCCGGAGATGCTTACAAAACAAACAAGTCAGAGGACACAGTACAACAGAAGACACTAGCAACGCTAACCTACATCAAAAATTTATCAGAAATGACTACCAGACTCCTAAGACCACATAAGATCATGATTGCACACAAACCACAGCAACACTGCACCAAATGTTATCAAAGACTAAAAACCCCATACCGACAACAAACAAGACCAACATGATATACAGAATACCATGCAGCAAGTGCAATAAACATTACATTGGACAAACAGGGAGGAAACTGATGACCAGGATACATGAACGCCAGCTGGCAGTAAAGAGACACCACCAATATTCACTTGTCTCAGTACAAACAGACAATGAAAGCCATCAAGAGACAACAAGGTGCAGGGCTGGATGAACACAGCAGGCCAAGCAGCATCATAGGAGCAGAGAGGCTGACGTTTCGGGCCTAGACCCTTCATCAGAAAAGGGGGAGGGGAAGGGGGTTTTGAAATAAATAGGGAGAGAGTGGGAGGCGGATAGAAGAGGGATAGAGGAGAGGATAGGTGGAGAGGAAACAAACAGGTCGAAGAGGCGGGGATGGGGCCAGGAAAGGTGAGTGTAGGTAGGGAGTCTGGGACAAAGTGACCATGCTAGGACAAGCAAACACCAGACATGCAAGGAAATTTCTGGAAGCCTGGTTCTCAACACGGGATTCCATAAACAATATATAGAAATAGACCCCATATACAGACTGCTGCTAAAACAACAGAACCGGAAGCGACAAGACCATTACACCAGGGGATCATATAAATCTGGAAGGAAGCAGAACACCAATGCTTCAATTAGAGGTCGCACTGACGATGTTGCCTAGAAGGGTAACGAAACGTCTGCACACCACAGAACAACTGGCTGAGCGAGCTAACAAAAAACTACAGACATATGGATAAGTACATGAATAGGAAAGATTTGGAGGGATATGGACCAGGAGCAGGCAGGTGTGACTAGTTTAGTTTGGGATTATGTTTGGCATGCATTGGTTGGACTGAAGTGTCAGTTTTCGTGCTGTATGATTCTATGACTCTATGGAGTGTTGTATCTTTATTCTCCATCTTCTGACGGCTTCATGAAAGTATCATCAGCATGTTTGGACAGGATATCCCTTGCCTCCAAGCAACTATCCTTCTGACATTGACTCTTGCAAAGCCTCTATGAAACACCATGTCAGGGTATAACATGACACTTCATTATGATTAATATGAGGGTGTGGAAGCATCACGAGTAAAATGGTATTCTCCTTTGGCATTCTCCACAGATTATCTATTCATGGATCTGTCATGTCTGTGACTAGAATCCTTGTAAAGTTGTTTCAAATGCAAAGGCAATGTTGAAGATGACAGCAAGAACAACAACCTCCACTGGCTGCCATACACTCTCCAGAGGAGGAGCAGCAAGTGAAAATCCCCAAGGAGGCAAAGGAGAATGTATGGCCTGAAATCTTTGAAAGGACAAAACTGTCTGAGAGTTCCCTAAGATGTATGGATCATGAGAGGTCCCAGGATATGTGGCGTAGAGCTCCAAAACCCTACAATGATGATCACATACAATTTGAACATTGGCATTGTGGAAAACTTCTTTTATTGACAAACGCCGCAGGTTGGCAGTAAGGTCCATTCAAAACAGTTTGCATGCAGTTGTTACTGCCCTACACATGAGGAAAAACAGTGGTGGTGGATAATTCCTTTTTTGGGCGGTTTGATTAATTTCACCATGGTGAAAAGATATCAACAGGTGTGATCTGAAGAAAACGGCATCAGTGACAACCTGGATCCATTTGTAGGTTGAGGGTTGGGAGATTTGTAGGTTGAGGGTTGGGAGATGCCAAACAGGTCTCTAGGTGCTCCTTTAAACAAGGGAATGGCATAAAAATCCAGTGTAGCTGTAACCACCCAGCACAAGATCTGCTCCAGCAGATGACACAGTTTGGTGTTGATGCCTAAAACATCCTTAATCTCCAACAGCATTGTATTTCCAAGAGTGTAAAAAGTGACAGCTAGGCTGTAAATTCAGGGTCTCATCATTCTCCTCAGCCTCCTTGGGGATTTTCACTTGCTGCTTCTCCCACTGGAGGCTACGCAGCCAATGGAGGTTGCAGTCCTTGCTCTCTTTGTTGATGCTAGTTTTGCTTTTGAAGTGACATCACAAGGATACTAACCACAATGACATCCATATCAGAGCCAAAAAAGAGAATCTGTGGCGAATGCCAAAAAGAAAACATCATTTCACTGATGGTGCTCTCAATCATACATATTCATTATAATGAAATGTCATGTTATACCCTGACACTGGTTTCATGGGGGCTTTGCAAGGAGGTCAATGTCATGCCTTGATAAGGAGCTCTGAAATAATAAAGCTTAGCTAAATGTGTATTGCACAACCAAAGTGTTCATGCTACATTAGGGGAATGGAATTCTGGCAGTAAGTCACCATGTCCAAAAAAGGCACCCTTGAACATTCTATAGCACTGTCTTCCATTGTTAGCTATGAAAAATGTTTTTGAAAAATCAAACCTAAACGACATTTAAGTTACGGTCTCATTCATTTGTCTAGCTGATATGGCAAGAATCAATTAGTGTAAACAGTTAATGGTCATGATTGCTGCAGGTCATAATTTGTAACATTCATATTTATAATATTTGTAATACCTAGAGCTAAAGATGACTTGGACTGTGGGTAACAGCTTGTGTTAAAAAGAAAACAGACCAAACATGCTTTTGCTTATTCATGAGGTCAGACCTGGAAGTAAATTGTAGATTTGTTCCTGATCAATAGGTTCTATAGATGCTTTGTCACTGGTCAAGAGCATTATGTTTAAACAGGCAGCAGAAATTGGCCATTAAAGACATCAGTACTAGGAATTCGTTACAGCAAGTTTAGAAAAGACCCCATGCTTAAGCAGATACCAGATGTTAAATGGTAACTTGTACGTTGTGGAGGAATCAATCAGTCTGTCGGATGCGGTCAGAGTTTGAATTGAGTTTTAACTGTGCTTTCTGTGAAAAAGAAATTAGGCTGCTGGTAAGGTCCTTGCCTAGTCTCCCATGAACAGGTCTTAGAAGTTCAGGGCATGGAAAACAAAGTTATAAGTATTACTGCATTTATCTGAGTGAACTGCAAAAGTGACCCTAATTGACATCTTCAGAAAATCAACCAGGAAATCGTAATCTACGCCCATGGAACAATGCATCATGAAAACCACATATGTAATCTGGCCAGTTTTGTTATTTTCTTTTATTTATTCCTTAACTGTGTTTGTTTGACTGTCTTTTCACTCTTTGCGCTGAAAACAAAGGCTTTTGGGTTTAAAATTAGATTATATTGTTGTTTAATTTTGCTCCACTAAAGTTACTATGTTGTTAATAAATTGCTAAGTCTTTTTAAGATACAAACCAGTGTCTGGAATTGATTATTCACAGAGTCTGGGATTGGTTATTGAAAAGTCTGGTTAGGAATCATTGGGGTCTTTTAGAGAGTCTTTGAAGGTTTGGTGAATTTCTGCTGTGCATTTTGTAGATAGTGCACACTGCTGCTACTGAGCATGCTACTGGTGGAGGGTGTGGATGCTTGTGGATGTAGTGCCAATCAAGCGGGCTGCTTTGTCCTAGATGGTGTCAAGCTTCTTGAGTGTTGTTGGGGCTGCACTCATCCAGGAAAGTGGGGAATATTCCATCACACTCCTGACTTGTGCCTTGTAGATGGTAGACAAGCTTTGAGGAGTCAGGAGCTGAGTTACAAGCTACAATAGTCCTAGCTTCTGTCCTGCTCTTATAGCCACTGTGTTTATGCGGTGAGTTCAGTTGAATTTCTGGTCAATGATAACCCTCAGGATGTTGATAGTGGTGGATTCAGTGGTGGTAACACCATTGAATGTCAAGGGATGGTCGTCAGATTGTCTCTTATTGGTGATGGTCATAGTCAACCATTTGTGTGACGCGAATGTCACTTGCCACTTGTCAACCCAAGCCTGGATATTGCCCAGATCTTGTTGGATTTGAACACTGACTGCTTCAGTGTGTGAGGAGTCACGACTGGTGCTGAGCATTGTGCACTCATCAGCAAACTTCCCTACTTCTGACTTTATAATAGAGGAAAGGTCATTGATGAAGCAGCTGAAGATGGTTGGGCCTAGGACACTACCCTGAGGAACTCCTGCAAAGATATCTTGGAGCTGAGATGATTGACCTCCAACAACCACAACTATCTTCCTATGTGTCAGGTATGACTCCAACCATCAGAGAGTTTGCCCCCTGATACCCATTGATTCCAGTTTTGCTAGAGCTCCTTGATGCCACACTCTGTCAAATACAGCCCTTGATATCAAGGCCCTAGCGGAACCCAAACTAGGCATCACTTTGCAGTTATTGCTGAGCAAGTGCTACTTGATAGCACTGTTGATGACACCTTCCATCACTTTATTGATGATTGAGAGTAGACTGATGGGGCAGTAATTGGTTGGGTTGGATTTGTCCTGCTTTTTGTGCCCAGTCTTGAGTTGCTAGATCTGTTCGAAGTCTGTCCCATTTAGGACGGTGATAGTGCCTCACCATATGATGGAAGTTGTTCTCAATGTGAAGACAGGACTTCATCTCCACAAGGACTGTGCGATGGTCACTCTTACCCATACTGGCATGGACGGCTGAAACTGCAGCTGGCAGATTAGTAAGGTTGAGGTCAAGTATTTTTTCCCTCTTGCTGGTTCCCTCACCATCTGCTGCAGACCCAGTCTAGCAGCTATGTCATTTGGGATCCGACCAGCTTGATCGGTAGTACTGCTGCTGAGCCACTCTTGGTGGTGGACGACATTGAAATCCCCCACCCAGAGTACAATTTGTGCCCTTGCCATCTACCGTGATTCCTCTAAGTGTTGCTCAACATTGACGAGTACTGATTCATCAGCTGAGGGAGGACGGTATGTGGTAATCAGCAGGAGGTTTCCTTGCCCATGTTTAACCTGAAGCCATGAGACTTTGTGAGGTCTGGAGTCAATGTTGGGAACTCCTGGAGCAACACTTCCCTGACTGTATACCACTGTGCCGCCATCTTTGCTGGGTCTGTCCTGCCAATGGTAGGATATATCCAGGGATGGTGATGGTGGTGTCTGGGACATTGTCATACTCACAGAATCATACCTTACAGACAATGTCAGGCTGTTGCTTTACTAGTCTGTGAGACAACTCTCCCAATTTTGGCAATAACCCCCAGATGTTAGTGAGGAGGACTTTGCAGGGTCGACAGGGCTGTTTCTGCCGTTGTCTTTTCCGGTGCCTAGTTCGATGCCAGGTGATCTATCCGGTTTCATTTCTTTGAGATTTTGTAGCGATTGATACAACTGAGTGGCTTGCTAAGCCATTTCAGAGGGCAGTTGAGAGTCAAACATATTGCTATGGGTCTGGAGTCACATGTAGGCCAGACCAGGTGATGGTGGCAGATTTCCTCCCCTGAAAGACATTAGTGAGCTGGATGGGTTTTTTCCCGATAATTGCTGTGGTGGGATCGAATCTGGGTCCTCAGAACATTCACTGGGTTTCTGGATTAATTGTCTAGCAACAATACCGCGAGGCCATCGCCTACCCCGATATTATAGCTTTTACAGAAACGTGGCACATGGAAGGGTAGGACTGGCAGCCTAATGTTCCAGGGCATAGATGCTGTAGGAAGGATAGAACGGGAGCAACAGTAAGGGGAGTGATGTTTTTGGTTAGGGATAACATTATGGCTGTACTCAGGGAACATATCCTGGGAGTACATACAGGGAAGTTATTTGGGTGGAACTGAGAAATAAGAAAGGATGATAACCTTATTGGGATTGTACAATAGACCACTCCCGAGTAGTCAGCTGGAAATTGAGAGGCAAATTTGTAATGAAATCTCAGATATTTATAAGAGTAATACGGTTGTAATAGTAGGGGATTTTAACTTTTCAAACATTGACTGTGACTGCCATTATGCTAAGGGCTTGGATGGAGAAGAATTTAAGCGTGTACAAGAAAATTTTCTTATTCAGCATTCGGATGTACCACTGGAGAAGGAGCAAAATTTGACCTTCTCTTGGGAAATAAAGCAGGACAAGTGACTGAAGTGTCAGTGAGGGAGCACTTTGGGGCAAGTGATCATAATGCTATTAATTTTAGTAAAGGATAGACCTGATTTAAAAGTTAAAATTCTAAATTGGAGTAAGGCCAATTTTTACAGTATTAGGTAAGAACTTTCAAAGGTTGATTGGGTGAGGCTATTAACAGGTAAAGAGATGGTTGGAAAGTGGAACGTCTTCAAAAATGAGGTAACGAGTCTCCAGAGGCAGTACGTTCCTGTTTGGGTGAAGGGTAAGGCTGGTAGATGTAGGGAACACAGGATGACTAGAGAAATCAAGGCTCTGTTCAAGAAGAAGGAGACATACATTAGAAGCATAGATGGCTGGGATTGAGTAAATCTCTAGAGGAGTATAAGGATAGTAGGAGTATACTTAAGCGGGAAATCAGGAGGGCAAAAAGGGGTCATGAGATAGATTTGGCAAGTAGGGTTAATCTAAAGATTCTCCAAACACAATAAGGGCAAATGAGTAACTAGGGAGAGAATAGGGCGCCTTTACAATTAACAAAGCCATCCATGGGTGGTACCGCAGGAGATAGGTAAGATACTAAATGAGTATTTTACATCAGTATTTACTGTGGAGAAGGATATGGAAGGTAGAGAACTTGGAGAAATAAATAGTGATGTCCTGAAAAGTGTCCATATTACAAAGAAGGACATGCTGGATGTCATAAAATGCATAAAGGTGCATAAATCCCCGGGACCTGATCAGGTATATCCCAGAACTTTGTGGAAAAGTAGGGAAGTGATTTCTGGGCCCCTTGCTGAGATATCTGCATCAACCTTAGCCATGGGTGAGGCGCCGGAGGACTGGAGGGTGGGTAACGTGGTGCCATTATTTAAGAAAGGTGGAAAGAAAAAGCCAGGGAACTATAGACCGGTGACCAGTGGTAGGTAAGTTGTTGGAAGGGATTCTGAGGAACAGGATTTAAATGCATTTGCAGAGACATGGACTGATTAGAGATAGTCGACATGACTTGTGCGTGAGAAATCGTGTTGCACTAACTTGATTGAGTTTATGAAGAAGAAACAAAGAGGATTGATGAAGGCAGAGCAGTAGACATTGTTTATATGTACTTCAGAAAGGCGTTTGACAAGGTTCCATATCGTAGACTGGTTAGTAAGGTTAGATCACATGAAATCCAGGGAGAGCTGGCCATTTGGATATAAAATTGTCTTTAAGGTAGGATACAGAGACTGGTGGTGGAAAATTAATTTTTGGACTGGAGGCCTGTGACCAGCGGTGTGCCACAAAGATCAGTGCTGGGTCCACTGCTTTCTGTTATTTATATAAATAACTTGAATGTGAATATAGGAGGAATGGTAAGTTTGCAAAGGATACCAAAATTGGAGTTGTAGTGGACAGTAAAGAAGGTTACCTTGGAGTACAATGGGACCTTGATCATATAGGCCAATGGGCTGAGGAGAGGCAGATGGAGTTTAATTTACATAAATGTGAGATATTGTATTTCGATAAGGCAGATCAGGGCAGGACAGGCCCTGGCGAGTGTTGCTGACCAAAGTGACCTTGGGGATGTAGGCTCACAGTTCCTTGACAGTGGATCGCAGGTAGACACAGTAATGAAGAAGGCGTTTTGTACGCTTGCCTTTTTGATCAGGAATTAGGGTGTCATGTTGCTACTGTACAGGACATTGTTAAGGCCATTTATGGAATACTGCATTCAATTCTGGTCTCCCTGCTATAGGAAAGATGTTGTTAAACTTGAAAGGGCTCAGAAAAGATTAACAAGAATGTTGCCAGGGTTTGAACATTTGAGCTATAGGGAGAGGCTGAATAGGCTGGGGCTATTTTCCCTGGACCATCGAAGGCTGAGGGGTTACCTTTATAGAGGTTTATAAAATAATGAGGGGTGTGGATTGAGTGAATGGCCAAAGTCTTTTTCCACAGGGTAGGGGAGATCAAAACTAGAGGGCATACATTTAAGGTGACAGGGACCTAAGGGGCAACCTTTTCACGGAGAAGGTGGTGCATGTTTGAATGAGCTGTCAAAGGAAGTGGTAGAGGCTGGTACAATTGCAACATTTAAAAGCCAACTGGATGGCAAGAGTTTAGAGTGGTATGGGTCAAATGCTGGCAAATGGGGCTAGATTAATTTAGGATATCTGGTTGACATGGACCAGTTGGACCGAAGGGTCTGTTTCTGTGCTGTGCAACTCTATGACTCTTAAAACTCCCACCGTCAACATCTTTGGGAGTCAGCACTGACCAGGATGTGAACTGGACCAGGCATATAAATACCGTGGCTAAGAGCAGATAAAAGGCTGGGATTTCAATGGCAAGTAAACCAACTCCTGATTCCCCAGTACCTTTTCTCTAATTATAGCACAATGTAGGAGCGTGTTAATTTCACCTTTTTTCCAATATTCACATTCACATGAACTGGGAATTCACTTGAGCCCCACAAAAGAAGAAACTGACTGAAACAGTTGTTATTGGGTAAGGAGATGGATATTTATAATTTATATCTTTACATATTTTTGTATGCATTTATTTGTAAAGATTAGCTCTAGTTCTATTTTTTGCTAACTGGCTTTGAAGATTATTATAGAATGTAATGGGAAGCTCTCTCTTGCTCGTACGAAGGCAGCTCCAATAGTATTCAAGAAGCTTGAGTACCATCCACAGTGTAAACAACCTTCTCGATTGGCGCACCATCCATCAACTTAAACATTCACTTGATTCACCACCAATACATACTGGTATCTTCTGCAATATGCACTGCATCAACTTTCCAAGGCTCCAGGTTGAAGCTTTTTGTCTTGCACACATTAGGACAATTTGCAAGCATTACCAATGTAAAGGAAAAATAACATTGAGACTGTATGAGAATACAGTATTGATTTGTTGGCAAGTGATCAGTAAGAAAGTTGCCATGGAGTAGGCACATAATCTGTTAATTGAGAGCCATTATCTAACTAGTTTGCACTTAGAACATAGAACATAGAAAATTGGGGCAAAGGTAGGCAATTCAGCCTTTCATGCCTACTCTATAATTCAAAATGAATATGGATGATCATCCAACTCAGTACTGTGTTCTGGCTTTCTCCCCATAACCTTTGATCTCTTCAGCCCTAATGACCATATCTAACTTTGTCTTGAAACGTTCAATTTTTGGCATCAACTGCTTTCAGTGGCAGAGAATGCGACTGCCTCACTGCTTTCTAGAAAGCTCTCCATATTCTCCTCCTCCTTTGGATACAGTGGCCAAGAGCATGAAGCATTAAACATAAATTAATAAGTCCATCTGGCCTTCAACAAGGGCCTGCACAACTTGAATGACACTGATATATCATAATTCATGTCCATTAATAACTATTCATGATTATATCACTGTTCATGATGATATATAATACTAACTACAGACTTCAGTGCACTAACCACCCCATTCAAACTCACTCAGAAGTGCATTACCATGTCAGGTTACAACCCACTTAAAGGTGCGATGACTTTCCACTTGAAAGAGCACATTATGCATGACTGCTATGTACACAGCTCTATTTAACAAGGCCAACTTTCCACCCAAAGGTGCATTCATATGTAACGGCTAACAAAAACCGCATAAATACCACAGAATAAAACATTTTTACACTTCCACACCAAAAGTAGCGTTTTTTTCATATTAAAATCTAGCCTTGAATAGGTGCGTTCCCCAACCCCTTACTCCAAACCCCTCTCCAGCCAACGTGGCTCTAAGAATCAGTCAAAGATGACAACTGGATTAGCCCTCTTCTTTAAAAGTAAAATGTTACTTCCTTGCAAACTTTCTTGCACTAGATTATGTATATTATGATCTGTAGGTGACAGGATTTACCTTGCCCCAAGTTTTTATTCAATGTCATGTATATAAGCAATCTTTAACCTACTAATGAAACTAACAGCGCTATGTCCAGAACCACACAACTTTGAATGAATGAGGGTATGAATGAAAGTGACAGCGCTACTATAACAGATGTGACCGTGAAACCGAATGAATGAATGAGCAATAGTAAACAGAAACCACAGATAGACGCAACTCTGAAATAGGCAATAGTAAATAAAAGCCACAGACAGCCATGGTTGATAGAAATCCAAACTTTTATTTTAAACAGATACATTTTTACCAACCTTCTAACTTTGGAAATAACAAAACTAACACCTTTCGAATTATGCAAGGACAAATCAGGCAAATGCCCTAATCTCATTAGAATAACCACTACACTTAGCAATAACTGCTAACACTTAGCAAGTGTTTAGACCATCTTCTATTTCCTGCAAGACAGTTTTTGTACAATAGCCATTACTTAGCACTCAAGTGTTAGAATGTTGATGTATGCTCAAATTCTGTACAAGAGAGTCTACTTTTGAGCAATGATTTTGGGATTCTATTTTCGCCTCACATCGTGCTGCTGTGAATGTACAATAGGGAGGCTATTTTCGCCACTCACTGATCTTGGGCGTCTGGTTCTCTGAGCGTGATCTCATACCACCTTCAATAGTTTAAGCAATACTTTCAGCTTGGCCTTTCAGCATCCCACTGCTATACACTAACTGTTCACCTGCATAATGGCAGTAGGGAAGTGCTGCTGAGCAATGACAGAATAATGGTGAAAGGGATATGGAAGTCTCCACTCCAAGCACTTCTACTTCTCAAAAGTTGCCACCCCAGCCTTCAGCCAATACCTGACATGTTCCTTGCATCTGATGGCTTAGACTGCTTCAGCAGTGGTTCACTTCAGCCTTCCTTTACCACAGGTAAAACTGTGCTGGATTTGTGCTATGTAGAAGCAATAGGAAAAGAAATATCTGATCTAGCGTCTAGCTATTAAAAAAAATACACAGGTGTTTTATACATTTTATACAGTTAAGCCTCAATTGAGATACGTAAATATTATTTTGTGCTACTTGCTCATGTCACCCTTATTTGCTGAATACTAAGTTTTCCACTTTGAATGGGGTTATGTGGAATGCACAGTTGGCTGTTTGCAGGATTGCTGCGCAGAAGTATTGTTAGAGCAGGGTATGGGGCAGTGTGGATGGTGAGATTGGTAGTTGTGGTGCAAGAGTGACTTTTCCATGAGGTTGTAAGTTGTAGGCTGTGTCAGACTCCAGTTCTGAAGAAGGGTCACTGGACGTGAAATGTTAACTCTGTTTTCTCTCCACAGATGCTGCCAGACCTGATGAGTCTTTCCAGCAATTTCTGACTTTGTTTTTGAATTCCAGCATCTGCAGTTCTTTGGGTTTTTTTTCGTCTTTAGGGGTGGGTCACCAAAGGACAAAAGAGTCAAGCAACTGCCTAGGACTCTTACATGTAACCACATAATTATCTTTCTGTGTTGCCAAAAGCTGCAGAGATTGATTATTGTAAATATGTCCATTAGATGACGCATGGTACTTGTAGGAAGTCAGCCAGAGCCAGTTCATTTAGAGCGGTTTCATCACTGGAAAAATTGACATAATTTGTGGCCCCAGTGAACAAAATATTAGTGATGCATTTTATGCGTATTATGCATTTGTGGAAATCCTGTAAATATAACTGGCAGAAACATGGAAGAATCCAAAGAAAAAAGGTTGGCTACAACGATCACTTTGATAACAATTGGAGACGTTTGATCACCAAATCCAATTTCCAGCAGATAACAAAGATCTGTCACCATCTGAAGTGACATCCTGAGCCTCTTGAGACACTAGTTATCAGACAAATAGTGCAGGTATTATCCTCTGGCGACTTGCAATGTATGAATCTGCTGACTGCATCTCTCCGTTGAGAAGCTACAGGTCTGTGAGCAGTATTCTGCTGCTGATTCTGTTACTGCTCATCCTAGACCTTATTTGATGGTCCATACTTAAATACTTAAAGTGGAACCCATGCAGATCAGATAGATCAACATTCCAAAGTGCAGATAGGATTTCTGAAGCATTGAAAAAACATCCAGAGCATAGATGACACATCCTAAGTGTTGAAATGTGTAAACTCAGCATAAATACTATGAACAGAAGGAGATAAAAAAAAAAGTCATTACTGAGTACTTATGAGCGCTTTCTCCTGACAGGGCTTCAGCCTTTTCGATTGCTGATAAGTTGTCAAGAGGACATAGAGAGCCTGCAAAGGGATACAGGCAGGTAAATTGAGTGGGTAAATATTTGGTACAATGTGAGAAAAGTGAATTTGTTCAATTTGACAGGGACAATAAAAAAGCAGTACTCTATTTAAATGGAGAGAAATTGCAGAACTCTATTGTATAGAGGGATTGAGGTGTCTTGCAACAGAAATAAAAAAGAATTAGTATACAGGTGAAGCAAGTGATTGTGAAGGGAAATAAAATGTTGGTGTTGATTGCAAGGGAGATGCAATGTAAAAGTAGGAAAGTTTTACTGCAAATTTGGAGACATTTCAGCTGGAATACTGTTGAGAATTTCAGTCCTCATATTTGAGAACAATTATTGTATTCGGGCATTCAGAGAATTCTTATGGAAGAAACTAGAACTAGGAGCGATAGATTCAAACTAAGTTTCCTGTTTTAAGATGAAGATGAGGAGCAATGTCTTCTCTCAGAGGTTCATTAGTTTGTGGAATTCTTTTCTTCAGGAAACAATGGAGGCTGGGTCATTGAATTTATTCAAGACAGTGTTGGTTAACTTTTTGATAAATAGAGGAATGAAGGGTCATGGTGGGCAGACAGGAAGTGGAGTTGAAACCACAACCAGATCTGCAACAATCATATTGAATAATAGTCCTAACCCAAGTTCCTATAATGATATCAATTCAATCTGAAACTGTAGACCAAGGCTGCCCTCTGGAATTAGTACAATTCTGAAAAGATAAAATTGATTCAGGCAGAGTTTAAAGCAAAATAAACCAACTGAAATAGACAAATCAATATTTATTTTTTAATTTATTCCTGCAAGGTGGGCACCATTGGACAAGCCAGCAATTATCGCGCATCCCTGATTGCTCTGGAATATGTGGTAATAGCTGTCTTCTTAAACTGCTGCAGTCTTTGGAGTGTAGGGACACTGACATTGCTGAAATGAAGGGAGGTAAGATTGTGACCGAGCAACAGTGCAGGAACGACTATATAGTTCCAAGCTAGAATGTCATTGCCTTGAAGAGGAATTTGCAGGTTATGATATTCCCACACATCTGCTGCCTTGTCATTCTCGATGGAACAGGTTGAAGGTTTGGAAGGTGCTATGGAAGCAGATTTGGTGAGTTATTACAGTACATCTTGTATATAGTATATACTGCTGCCACAGTGTCTCAGTAATTAAGGGAGGGTATTTTGAAGATGGTGGATAGAGAGCCAACCAGTGGGATCTTTTGTCCTGAATGGTGTTAAGTTTCTTGAGTGTTTTGGAAGCTGCACTCATCCAGTTAAGTGGAGAATATCCATCACACTCCTGACTTGTGTCTTGTAGAAGGTGTACGGACATTGGGGTGACGTGAGGTGAGTTACGTGGAGCAGCATTCCTAGCCTCTGAGCCGCTCCTGTAGTCACAGTACATAAATGGCTGATCCAGTTCAGGTTTTGCTCAATGGCAAGCCCTAGGATGTTAATAATGGGGATTCAGCAAACATAATACATCAAACATCAAGGTAAGATGCTTAGACATCCTTTTCTTTGTGATGATCATTGTTTCAACTCACTTCTATGGCACTAATCTTAATTATTGCCCAGGTCTTGCTGCATTTGTACACAGACTGGCTCAACATCTGAGGACTTTGCAAATGGTACTGAACATTATGCAATCATCACCGAACATTCCTACTCTGACCTCATGATGGAAGGAAGGTCATTTGATGAAGCAGCTAGAGATGATTTTGACTTCTGATAATATCCTAAGAAACTCCTTCAGTGAAGTCCTGGGACTGAGAAGTTTGATCTTAAAGAACAACAACCATCGTCTTCTGTGTTAGGTATGATTCCCATCAGAAAGTACTTCCCCATTTTCGTATGACTTCAAATTTGCTAGGGCTTCTTGGTGCCACGGATGGACAAATGCTGCCTTGGTGTCAAGGGCAGACATGCTTACTTCACCTCTGGAGTTCAGCTCACTTATCCATGTTTGGACCGAGGTCGTGATGAAATCAAGAACTGAATGGCCTTGATGCAATCCAAAATGAGTGACAGTGAGCATATTATTCCTTTGTGAGTGATGCTTGATAACACTTCCAACCACCCTTTTCATCACTTTGCTGATGATCAAGAGTAGACTGATACAGCAACAATTAGCTGGCTTGGATTTGTCCAGTCTTTTGTGGAGAGAACACATCTGTGCAATTCTACATTCTATAAGGTAGATGCCAGTGTTGTAGCTGGACTAGAACAGCCTGCCTAGAACTCAACTCGTTATGAAGCACATGTTTTCTGTACTATTGCTGGAATGCTGTCAGGCCCATTGCCTTTCGTGGTATTCACTGCTTTCAGCCATTTATTAATGTCAGCCGGATTGAATTAAATTGACTGAAAACTGGCATTTGTGATGTTTGGTCCTCAGGAGGAGACAAATCATCTGCTTGGCACTTTTAGCTGAAAACTAATACAAATACTTCAGCCATAATGCTGGGCTCCCACATTGTTGAGGACGGGACTGTTTGTGAAGCCTCCTCCTCCAGTGTGCTGTTTGATTGTTCATCACCTATCAGAACTGGGAGGACTGTTCAGCTTAGATATGATCTATTGGTTGTGGCATCAGTTAGCCCCATCTATTAACGTTGCTTCTCCAGTTTCGCGTGTAATTAGTCTTGTGTTACACCTTCACCAGATTGACATCTCATTTTTAGGAATGTCCGGTGATGCTCCTAGCTTGCCCTCCTTAACCAGAATTTATTTTCCAAATTAACGGTAATGGCAGAGTGGGGGATAGCCAGGCCATGAGGTTACAGATTATGGCTAAATACAATTCTGTTGCTGATGATGACCTACAGTGACTCACGAATGTTCATTTTAGAGTTGTTACGTCTGTTCAAAATCTTTCCCATTTGGCACAATTGTAGTGCCATACAGTAGAATGGAGGACATCCTTAATGTGAAGATGTGACAGAGTATTTCAGCGTGCTAGTCTAATAGACTGTCAGGAAATTCTCCTAATTTAGGCACACGACCCACATCATTCATAAGGTACCTCGAAAGGTCAACAGAACTGATGTGCCACTGTCATTTCCAAAGTCTAAGTCGATGCTGAGCTGTCCTTCCAGTTTCATTTCATTCTGTAGATTTTGGAGTGGCTTTGATACAATTGAGTTAGTTGCTAGGCCACTGCAGAGAGAAGTTAGGAATTGCTGGGTTTCATATTAAATGTAGGCCAGAACAGGTATGGCAGGGACAGAAATCATGGACCCAGTATTGTTCCTGGGCCTGGCCCTGGCCCACATCGTGATGAAAGCCCAAGCCCTAGCACAGCAAGTTCCCTAGAGCCCCAAGTCTTTGCTTTAAAGCCCTGAGTTAACTTCTTTCCCAGGTCCTGAAACCAGGTAAGGATGACAAATTACTTTGTAATTACAGAATTTTTTATATCGAATTCAGGCTTAAACAGCTACCATGTTGGGATTCAAACCCATGGTCCTAAGAACATTAGCCTGGAGCTTTGGATTACTCATTCAGTGAAAAAACCATTATGCCACTGTCTCTCCTAGTGATGTGGTAAATAATCAGTGAAAAAAGATACATGAACTATGAACAAAAGACCTGCTATTTTAAACACAAAGAATTTATAAATTAAGTAATAGTTTGCATTGAATCATTAGGATTTAATTGAACTGTGCAGAGCAACCATTAGATATCAATCTTTAACTAATATACCATTCAATGAAAGTATATTGTTTCTTTTGGAGATTTTAATGTTCTTGCCTACATTTAACCATGAGAAGAATGTGTTTTGATTATCAGACACCTCAACACCCAATGCTGTTTTTTTGATAGAAATTCTGAAATGGCAGGATTTGATTCACACCAGTTAATTTGTATACAATAACCTTGAAACGCCATTATACATGCAGATATGGTGTTTGTGGCCTCTAAACTTTTATGGTAAAATGCCTCAATGATGGAATAATAAATCATTTCAACACTGATAATACTATTATATGAAATGGTGGTAATCTAGGAAGTAGAACACACATTATGGCTGGGATTTTTCCCCACTTTGGTACCAAAGTGGTAGTGCAGCAGTAAGAACAGAAGTGGGAGCATGATATTGTTAGGGTTTGCAATGAATGGCCATCAGGGTGGAAGCAAACCATTTCAAAGGCATCGATTCAGGCAAGGTTGGTGCATCTTTACAGAGCAGCCAGGAATACTTTTGTAGTGATTGGAATGAGGTAGACCTTGTTGACTATGAGGTCCTTGATTGGCCCAGATTAACAAGCACAATCAGGAAGCCTAGGCCGACCAATATAAACAGGGCATTTAGAATCTCCTCAGTTCACGGGGAAAACTCTGCTACAGCCAGCGTACTGTGCATAAGTAAATAAAGAGTGACTTGGTGATGGGCTACCAGTCTTGGCGCAGTTTTTTTCAGTGGCAGAGAGTGGGATTAATGATGTAACCATGCATAAGTGCCTACAGCTGAAGCCCAACTGGAATTCAAACAGGCACTACAATTGGCTCTGTCATTAGAAAATGTGGCAAGTGGAGCATGGGAAGTACAGGGCATTCCAATGGAAGCGGACACCCTTATCCATCCAACTGAGCTTGGGAAACACCATTTGAGTGTATGCACTTGCACAGCCTCACACAGGGCATATCCTGAGCAGAGGGACCCTTCTGCAGAGCCCACAGTAGAACCCCATAACAAAGCTGAGCCTCAGTCAAGTGGCTAAAAACGTCTTCAGGATCTGGACCAGTGAGCCATTGTTCTTGCTGCAAAGGAGTCCTACAATGCCTAACTTGAGTAAGAAAACTTGTAGGCTGGTACCCAGGAGAGTACACACACTGGAAAGACCCTCTACATGCGGGTTGGAACAATTAAATTGCTTTGCGACATCCAAATTGGAACCGATTAAAATTAATGTTTGGTTAAACAGTCACCTAATTCCCATGGAGGTCAATACTGGCGCAGCTGTATCTGTAGTTGCAGAACCTGTCTTTAATAAGATTTGATCTGGTCTCCAACCCTTGGTTTGCGCAAGACATCAGCCAGGATGAGAACCTACACTGGGGAACTGTTGCAAATTAAGGGTGCGATTTTGGTTCCGATCTCCTATGAGAAGCAGTTGGTGCAGATGGTATTAAGAGGCTGGGGGCCAAGCCTATTGGGGCGGAATTCATTGAGAAAGATTCATCTAGATTGGTCAACATGATTCAATTCGAAAATGGCTGCTTCGGTGAAGTCCTAATAAAATACCTGGGAGCTTTTCAGGGCGGGCTTGGGACTATCAAAGCGACTTTACATGTTGACCAGGAAGCAATTCCATGATTTTGCAAGGTTCATCCAGTGCGATTTGCCTTGCAGGCAAAAGTAGAGGCAAAAATCAGGTGGGTGGAGAGCAAAGGAATAAACTAACCAATGCAGTCTGCAGAATGGGCAGCACCATTCATACTAATTGTGAAGCTTGACAGCTCAGTTTGCCTTCGTGGGCATTTTAAGCAAACAGTAAACCATTTCTCACAGCTAGATAAATACCCAATCCCTCGCATAGAGAACGTGTATGCAAAATTGATGGGGGGAGGGGGCTGTCCTTTACAAAGCTGGACATGAGCCATACCTACCTGCAATTGTGACTAGATGAGGAATCCAAGAAGTACATCATAATTAATATCAATAGGGTTTATTACCAATACAAAAGCGAACCATTTGGGGTATCATCAGCCAGCACTCCTTTCCAGTGGACTATGGAGAACATTTACAAGGGCTACCCCAGGTTGCCATTTATCTGGACGACATGCAAATAACTGGGAAGACCAATACAGAGCACTTGGAGAAATTGGAAATAGTGCTTAAATGTTTCTCCCAGCCAGGCGTACACCTTAGAAGGGAAAAATGTGAGTTCCACGTGCCCCAAGTGACCTACTTGGATTACAAAATGGGGTTACACCCAATGGAAGAGAAAGTGAGGGTGATCAAAGGAGCCCTGGCTCCCATGTCTGTATTGGAGCTTAGGTCTTTCCTTGGGCTAGTGAATTATTATGGAAAATTCATACGTAACCTGGCCTCCATCTTGGCACCCTTACACCTGCTATTGAAAAAGGGTTGGCGTTGGAAATGGTCACATAGCCAAGAAGTAACCTTTAGGGAAGTGAACAAGCAGGTATCATCGTCTAAGTTGTTGGTCCACTATGATCCGAAGTGAGAGGTAGTGATGACATGTGACGCCTCCTCCTATGGTATTGAGGTAGTGTTAGCTCACCAGTGGCCCAATGGAGAAGGATGCCCAATCGTTTTTGCTTCCCAGACTTTGGCTGATGCCAAATGCAAATATGCCCACATAGAGAAGCAAGATTTGGCGGTCATCTTTGGTACCTTTTAAAGTATCCAGTACCTTTACAGATAGAAATTTAACGTAGTAGCAGATCACAAATCCCTGCTAGGGCTACTGAAAGAAGACAAGGTGGTGCTGCCCATAGCTTCAGCGGTAGGCCCTTATTCTCAGTGCGTACAAGTACACGCTAGAACAGCATCCAGAAAGCCAAGTGGCTAATGCAGATGCCCTGAGCCACCTCCCACTGACAGATACTCCACTGGGTGATGCCTCCCTTGGAAGAGTCTGTTCTGGTTTTAAACTTTGTGGACACCCTTCCAGTCACTGCTGATAATATACAACACAAGAAGATCTTTTGCTGGGAAAACTAAAACAGCCGGTGGTAATGGGGGAGACAGAAGGGCAATCGCAACCAGGACTGAAACCTTCCTGGACTTGGCGAGACCAGATCACTGTGGAGGATGGCATATTAATTTGGGGAGCAAGAGTAATTGTCCCAAGTAAAAGGCGCCACCAGATACTGGCCGAACTCCACCAGGGACATCCAGGGGCTTCCAAAATGAAGATGCTAGCAATTAGCTATGTCTAGCGGCCACGGTTGGATGCTGACATAGCTGCATTGGTGGGGCAGTGCCCAGAATGACAACAAGGACAAAAATTGCCACCAGTGGCAGCCCAATATTAATGGGAATGGCCAGGTAAATCCTGGACTCGGTTACATTTTGACTATGGTAGTCCTCTCATGGGGTCAATGTTCCTGGTCATTGCAGATGCCCATTCAAAGTGGTTGGACGTGCATAGAGTCCATTCGGCAAAGTCAGGGATGACAACTGCGAAGTTGTAAACATCATTTGCGACATACTGCCTCCCAGAAATATTGGTCATGGACAATGGGACATCATTTACCAGCAGGGAATTTGAGTATTTCCTGAAGTTGAATGGCATTCAGCACATAAGGACATATCATCCACTGTCTAATTGTCTGGCAGAAAGAACTGTCAAAATGTTGAAGGCAGGCTTTAAGACGCAGCCTACAGCATCACTTGATACCAAACTGTCCCAGTTCCTGTTCGATTATAGGACTACCACTCACTCAACAACAGGGATAGCTCCAGCAGAATTGCTGATGGAGAGAAGACTCCCCACCAGGTTAAACCTCATATTCCCAGACCCTGGGGAGGGGCGGATGGTGAAATGACAGTAGGAAAGCCAATGCCGGTCACAAGCCTCCTTTAAGCAAGACAGACAATTTATTATTTCGGGCATCAAAGTTTGGTGCCGGAACCATAGAAATGGCCCTGAATGGGTATGAGGCAAGATGGACTTGAGGTCAGGTCCCGTGAATTACAAAGTTCGGGTAGGTGAAGTGGTTCTGAACAAAAGTGGATCACCTGAAAGCTGTTGCCTCCAAAAAAGGGACAGGAACAAAACATACCTGACCCCTCAGAACAGCAGGAAGGCCTGTCGGAAATCATAGGCTCTCCTCCTCCGTCTACTGTTGAGGAAAATTCGGAGTCCAAGATGGACGCAGCTTCGATATCACTGCCGCTGTAAGACGAGGAGGAAATCCTCCCAAAATTCCCTGGATGAAAGAGATGGGCTATGGTCCGGGACACGCCGCCGCATCAGAGGAACTGAACCTGAGATGAAAACATCACAGAAAAAGCTACAAGAGTAAGACCAGGCCTACATCCCTGGACTTCGGGGTGGGTGGGATGTAGTGACTGGAACCAGGTGGACCTTGTTGACTGAGGTCTTTGATTGGGGTTGTTAACCTGGGCCACTCAGGAAGCCCTGGCCAACCAACATAAATGGTGGAATTAGAATTTACTCAGTCCAGGCAACTGACTCCCGAGCTGGCTGGGCCACAGCCAGTGGTACAGTGGATTCTTTGTCAATTTTTGGGAACTGATTTCCTGGCCGGGTGGGTCACAGCCAGGGTTACTGCTGGATTTTAATTCTCAGTGGGGAACTGCTTTTTTTTTGACACTGGCTGGTTACAGGCAGTGTATTGTTATTTTTGAAACTGAAGCAAAGATGACTTGGTAGCAAGGCTTGCTCTTTGCACCACAGTTTTAAGTACTTGCACTTTATTTATGCATGTGTTTTCACCTTTTGGTGTCTAGACTGAGCCTCCATGAGTCAGCTGTGCCTTTGCGAGTGGACTGTGTTTCTGTGAGTGGATTAGACCTCTGTGGGTAGACCAGGCCTTCTGTGGTGGATAGGCCCTCCATGGTGGGCCATATCCTCAGATGTAGGCCTGGCCTCCAGGAGTCTGCTGTGTTTCTGCAAGCAGACCAGGCCTCAAGGACGGATTGAGTATTTGTACGTATGCTGTGAGGTGTGTGCTTGCTGCCTTTGGGCATGGACTCGGCCTTTTATTGTTTGGATTGTTTCATATGTACTGTGTTTTGCAAGTCCTTGGGTCTAGCTGGCCTTTCTGAGTGCTGGAAGGTGAGTAGGTTGTTCCAAAAGCCGGATGGTGCATTGGTCATCCTGAAAGCAGTTGCCCTGAGAGTCGGATGGTGGGCAGGTTGCCCCGAGAGCCAGAAGGTGTGTAGGTCGCCCCGAAAACTGTCATCTCCAGAAGGTATAGGGACGGGCTGTCCTAGAGGTGATCGGAAAGGGAGTAATGGTAGGCTAGGAGCTGGAAGGTGTGTGGGGGCAGGCTGAGAACCGGAAGGTGCATGGGGGCAGCCTGTCCTAGATGTGGTTGGAAGGTGAGTAAGGACGGGTCGATTGTTGGTTTACCAGGGGTGTCAGTGTTGCATGTATTTTTTTTTTATTGTTTTGTTTGTATGGATTTATCTCCTATGTATTTCTACCTAAAGATTTCTCCACTAGTGAGTTATGATAGGATTTAGGGTTCGGTTACCATCCCCATTTCCCTGTAAATTGTTGACTGACTTGTTAACTGATTGCACGGTGGGATTTGGGGCTCGTTTTACTGTCCCCATTTCCCTGTAAATTGTTGTTTGCCTTGTTGACTGTTACCTTGATTTGTTTTGCTTTTTTTGTACAGTTTAATAAAATGAGTATAAATAGTGGAATTAGAATGTCTTCAGTTCAGGGAACTGACTCTGAGCTGGCTGGCCACAGCTAGTGTACTGTGCACAAGTAAATAAAGGGTGACTTGGTGATGGGATACCAGCCTTTGTGCAGTTATTTCAACTTTTAAAAAGGCAGCAGCCCTGTAACAATCAGAGGTTGACTCTAGAAATGGGACAGGGCAGGAAATGGCAGAAGGCATGGCTTTTCCAGGTGACATGAGCTTGGAAGGATGTCCTTTTTCTCAGGAGGTGAGATTCAGCTTACCACAGAAAACAGCATGGATGGAAATAATTGAAAAGTTATGCAGATCAGAGGTGGTATCTGACTGCAGTATCACAAGATTATCAAAGACCTCATGAGTTCTGGCAAGGTGTGTGCAAGGCATAATATGAAGGTTACCAGCTTAAATTTGAGTACAAATGAGTCTGAATGTGGCAAAAAGCTCCCCACCCAGTCAGTGGCAGAGACCAGGCAGCAGCATTAATTGCATTATAATTGTGAGATTTAAACAATGATGTTTTATCACTGAGATAATAAGGTGTAGAGCTGGATGAACACAGTGAAATGGTGATTTCTGAAGAAGGGTCTAGGCCCGAAACATCAGCCTTCCTGCTCCTCTGATGCTGCTTGGCCTGCTGTGTTCATCCAGCTCTACACCTTGTTATCTCAGATTCTCCAGCATCTGCAGTTCCTACTATCTCTGTTTTATCACTGTGTCTTTAAATTAAAGTCAAATGAAAGTGGTTATTTGACCTGATCTGAAGCCTGCCATACTGTAAACCTAGGAGATGTGGCTGTTAGAGATTAAAGGGGGCACAGAATGTTTTCAAGGTTCGTGGTACAAGGATTTTAACTTTGGAGGTTCAGCAGCAACTGGTGTACTAACAGTGGGTGAAGTATGAGTTTCCAAAGTCTCGTAAAAGTGCTCACATGGTCGGATTGCAAACAGTTGTGCTTTAAACTATCCATTGCTTCCAAGATAAAAGAGAGTCAGATCTCAAGCATAAACAATCATCATTTCTATCTGGACGCAAGGTCTAAATGATCCACTTTGTCACAGAGATGGGGTTTGAGGATGCCCTAGAAACTCAGACATGGTTAGTCTGCTAGGATCCTGGAGAGTTACAGCAACTACAAGCAGTCAAACACTATGGTTCACCATGCATAAATGCAGCTAGCATCTCATGTTCAAATTGAAAACAGCAAAATCATGAGGATTTAAAATGAGACTGCAAGTTTTGCCAAACTTGTGCTCGATAAAGATCATCAGGGGAACAAGTGTCAGTTTGAGGGGCATTAACAAAATTAAAAATTTCCAAGCTTAGAAAAGAAAATAACTAAATGCTTTGGAACTAAGAATTACCTTGAACTGGTTCCAATTATCTACTGAAAGAGTACTGCAAAGTGTACTTGAGAAGTGTGTTTTTGGTTGTGCTAGAAGAAAAGAGGAATGTTTTGTTCTGCTGGTATATGTATGACTTGTCTACAAAGATCATGTTTACTTAATAGTGCTTCTAATACCTTATGACAGTAACTCTTAAGACATGCAATCTTCTCCTGTCACCCTCAAAGGGCTGAATTACCTACTCCCACTCCTAATTCCTGTTCCTATGTTTTCAACCATTGGCTGGAAGTTATGTAAGACTTAAGACCAATACATTTTTAAAAATACATTTTAAACACCTTTTCTTAGTCATTTCATAGTCAGTTACCGGTGTGGTTAGTCTTAGGAATTTGTGTGCTAATGCTTTGTCATGCTTCTAGATATTATCTGATGAACCTGTTTCGGGATGTTATGACACACCTCTGAAACAGATTAAACATGAACTTACACTTCCTGGCTCAGGGCAGGGACACTACTACAACATCCCTAACAAGCTTATTTTATTATATTTGCTAATCAACCTGGTCAGAAAAGCTCTTGCACATTTCTAGGATTTGAACACAGCCTGGCCCAGTGGCAGGGGCACTACCGGTACACCACAAGGCCCTTCCCACTAAAATACTTTTATTTCTCTTTCTTTCTTATTCAACCTGTTCAGACATTTTATGAAACATGTCTGAGACAGGTTGCATTTGAACCAGACCTCCAGAGATAGAGACACTGTCTTTGTATCACAAGTGCATCCCCTCCAATGGACCTTTTTTTCAGATTGGGCTCATTTTATTTTTTTATATATCCAAAAGTGCTCTTAATCACAATTGAAAGTATTACTGGGCTCATTTTATACTCATACTTTAAATTGTTAACAATCTTGTGTGCAGGCAGACTGGGAACGGAGGTGAAGAGAGGAAGGTCACAGTGACTAAAGAAATACACAATGATCTACTTAGCTGCAGAAGTATTTCTCTGTTGTGAATAATCGTTTAAAAACTTGTTATTCCAACTGGGGTTGACAAGACAAAAACTGACACTTCACCTCTAAGAACTTCTTAAAGGTAAAGTGCTGAA
Organism: Rhincodon typus; assembly: GCF_021869965.1. NCBI lineage: Eukaryota > Metazoa > Chordata > Chondrichthyes > Orectolobiformes > Rhincodontidae > Rhincodon > Rhincodon typus. The sequence continues at coordinate 32,003,889 of NC_063355.1, forward strand.
GTTGCTTGTTGCAGTCAAAAGTTGAAATTGTACGAACTTTGGAAAAGTTGCCTTAAGATTGGAAAAACCCATAAGATCGGAAGGGACAAAAGCAAACACAACAACCCTGTCAACAACCGCACCTGATAAGGGATTGGAGAAATAAATATGCCACCATTGACTGACATCCTGAAGGGAGTACAAGTATCACTATGAGTAACATAATACACACTGTAATCATCAGGAGCTTCAGGGTCAGTGTGATAATCAACAAAGAAGTCATAAAGAAATCTCTTTTGGCATATTAGTCGCTCAAGGATGAACTCTTGCACGTGGGAAGGTCTAGTCCAAGTGAATATACTTGTAGTGATCATTTTTACTCATTAAAAAAAGTTGGATCACTAAGCCTCAACCTAACCCCTCAAAGTTATGCATTGTCATGATTGACCAGTGTGACTTAGAGGAATTAGGCCAGTAGTACATTTGGTAGTCAAAATCATAATACACCATCTGAGAATGAAAGGAACAAATACTAGACTGTCCTGTATTCATCCAGCCTCATTGTTGTACCCTCAAATGGTAAACATTGATGAGATAAACAGCTTGATGCATATAAGCAGAGATCATTCAAAGATGCAGGTCTTTTCTTTCTTCCATTTTCATGCCAGAATGTCACAAAGAAGGAAAAATGGAAAAACAGTAGGAGGGTGTCAAGATCCAAGTTGAGAAATCCAAAGACAACACAGGGAATTCTATCGCAGTAGCCAGTGAAACTTGCCCACAGCATCAAGAGGGCAAGGCAGGGGATGGACTCTGCTGTGAGTGAAGGAAGGAATGACAGAAGACCTTGAATTCAATGTAGAAAGAAGTTCAATGGCCTGCTATTCTCCAGCCAACTAAGTCATTCAAGGTTAAAGTGATTGTTTGCTGAATGGCAGGAGATCTGGCACATACCCCTCCAATAGCTTGGAGGCTTCTAAGTCCAAGTCATTGATGAAGATGCACACAGTAGAGATCTGAACATACTCTGTGATGCACTGCCAGGTTCCAGACATTTGATCCTGGTGACACTATGTTAGGCTGATATCACACTTTATAGTGTATCTGCAGAAAAGGAGGACCCATAATGCCTGGGAGTAGGCCCATACAATGGGTGAAGACATAACGATACAGGTGATCAGGAACATGGAGAATAGAGCCATGGATACCTGTCCAGCTAGTTTTCAGGGTTGCAGAATCATGTGCAGCAGGTGCTAAAGGCGTTAGTAGGGTCACTATGGAAAATGGTGTCACTGGTGCAGGTGATGCTGTTAATTCACTACACAGAAGGGCACATTGGTTTGCCACAGGTGATTTGGTGATGGGGAGAAAACATTCAGTTGCGTGTAAGAGCACTTATGGATAAATAAGAAGAAAAAAGGGAACATTGATATGAGAGTGAGTGTAAAAGTTGGGCTACATGATAAAGGCACCATAATGATGAAGGCTGAAAGCAATCGTATGTACCAAAATGTGATTTTGTAATAAAATGCGCTACCTATCATTACCTACTTTTCTGTCTCACTCAGTTCTTAGCACTGCTCACTCACCCCTTCAGGCCACCTTATTCCTTTGGAATTAGGAGGAGGGGGTTTTGTCAGAGGAACCAATGTCCTATCTGATTTCCCATTCTCTGACAACACAGATACCACCACATTTCATTTCATTGAAGGCAATTCAGGGAAGGTTCACTAGGATAATACCTGGTATGGAGGGACTGTTCTTGAGCAAAGGCTAAACAGGTTGGGACCTATCTCACTGGAGTTTAGAAGAATGAGTAGTGATTTCATTGGGATTCTTAAGGGGCTTGATAGGGTAAATGCTGAGAGGATGTTTCCCCTCATGGGAGAGTCTAGGATTGAGGGCATAGTCACAAAATAAAGGATCACCAATTTAAGACTAAGATGGGGAGGAATTTCTTATTTCAGAGTTGTGAGTCTTTGTACTCCTTGCCACAGAGTGCTGCGGAGCAGAGTGCTTGTGTGTATTTTAAGGATGAGATAAATTGATTCTAGATCAATAGTGAAATCAATGATTATGGGGAAAGGGCAGGAAAGTAGACATGAGGAATGTCAGATCAGCCATGATCCTATTGAATGGCAGAGTAGGCTCAAGGGGCCAATGGCCCACTCCTGTTCCTATCAGACGGATGTAGTGCAGGCTTAGAGTTGGTGACCCGTGTAGAAGGGCATCTCATCAGAAAGCAGGAGGACTCTGAATCAGAGACATCTGTGCTCAGTTCACATTGGACAAGGAAGAAAAATCACAAAATCCAGTAGGAAGGCTTCAGGTGTCACCTTATTTGGAACATCAGCAGCAGATATGTGAACATCTGGAGTTCCCGGAAGTAATGCAATGCAAGGGAAGGAGTCCATGATAGTAACAAACTCCACCTTTTCATCTTCCTCTATTCCCTGATCCCTTCACCAGAACCTATTTCTGCTTTGCATGTGTCATTTTCTCATTGACAATAGATGCACCTGTAGAAGTGCTGTAGGCTGTAGTCTGAAGCAAGTTCCCAGTGGGTGATTGCATGATGAGACCAGCTACGCCTCTCCTCAAAGAAATACAAAGGGCTCATGAGCACAGGTCAGGGCACATTGTTACCTTGATCACTGAAACGTTCACAGTTGTTTCTCTTCGTATCACTTTGTACATATCACAGTTACGCACATTGGAAACACACATTGTTAATATTAAAAATGTTTTGGACTGCTTTTGTTTACAAACATCCTCAATGAGATGTTAACAACAATGAAACCAGTCTTACCAGTGGCATTGAAGACTCCGTGCTAACGTCCATCACTCACTGAAGGTAACAGGAGCAAGAGTGGGTTCATGAATGTCCAGCAGTGAAAGGCTGTTCTCCTCTCCAAATCTTCAGATAACAATAATATACCAAGATTTTTGGATTGAGATGTTATTGACAGCATTTCTTATATATCTGTGATGGTGTTTATGAGATGATCAATGATCAGTCTCAAAGATCAAACTATTTATTAGGTACACTTCAAGCAAGAGTGCTTTTTCAAAGGCAGTCATCTGTACGATTAGACCGTGAAATGGGTTAGTCAGTTCTGATGAAGGGTCACTGGACTCAAATCACTAACTCTGCTTTTCTCTCTAAAGATGCTGCCAGAACTGCTGAAATTCTCCTGCACTTTCTTTTATGTGACTTGAATGTCATGTGTGCTTTAAAGAAGCATGTTTGTGTGGTTTCCCCATTACATTTTGAACCTTTGTCTTCCAGGTGGTAGAGGCTGTGGTTTCACAAGGAAGTGAAGTCTTTGACATGTTGGAGATGTTGCACACTCCCAAAATTGGATGTCAGTGTCTGTGGATAATGTGGAAGGGGGTTAAAAGAGTTGTAACACATGTCTGGTATCACTTTGTACGATGTGCAGTACTTGCAGCACGATTAGCTTTAGAATCTGTCTGAGAGATATGGGTGTTAAGCCCAAGTTCCTACTGGCAATCTTGGAATTGTGGACTTGCGTCAGTGCAGGCTGGCATTTCTGATTGACAGCTAAGTGACAACCTCCAACAAATATGTGAATGGTCCGGAATGTGAACTAACTTCTCAAGCTGTTTTAATGAACTATGTTGAGGTCATATCGATGGCACTGTCTCTCAGTATGCGTTACTGGTTTTCTCGTGTTGCATATGAGCATTCCCTAAAGAAGTCTGGTTTCCATATTAAAGCTTTATTACATGGAAAATGCTTCCTGTGGACTACTGGCTGATGTAACTTGTGACCTTTCAAGAGCCTAGGATAATCTACTCTGAATTAGCAGGCTTCCAGTGATGACCCTTCCGGTAATGGCTGCATGGCCCTGAATCTTAGCTGATTTCCCATTGCAACTCCACAGCTCCTCCTCTTCTTCTTTATCATCCACTTCTTCAGATGTCATAGGCCTGGCTTCTGCCCTCTCTGCTTGTCGGTTTTCCAACTGCACTATGTTGTGTAGTATGCAGACATTATGACTATTTTGGCCACCCTTGCAGTGGAATTCAATAGATCTCCTCCAGAGTGGTCAAGATACATAAAGCATATCTTCAAGATGCCAATAGCTTGCAGGTGAATACGTGGCTGTGGTAGGAGTGCCTTTCGTGTTCTATTTGTGGCTGAATAAAGGGTATCATCAACTTAAAGGGCATTGTTTTGCACCCCAATGCTAAACACAGAAAAAATGCATGAGGCAGTTGTGAACTCCTCAGGCTAAGTGAGTCATCGTAGCTTCCAGGGTTCCATGCATGTGGATGTAAGAACACATTAGTGTGGCAGTACACTATCTGAGCATTTGGTGAGTGGAAAAATTTCCTGATTAAGGAGGAGGCAGGTTGATGACTTGGTGTTCTTCTGGTGACATGAGTGCAGTCAACAGATGCCTGTATGAAAAGGAATACTGGAAATTCAGCAAACCTCGCAGCCAGGAGGTTCACATGTTAATGTATACCCCACCCAAGCAAAAGAAGGCACCAATGATTACCCTGATACACCTGTGTACAGCTGATTGTGATATGCTGCCGAGATCCCTGCCTGAGCTCAGGAAAGAACTGGCAGCATAAAAACTTCAAAGCCACTACAACCTTGAATGCCTCTGTGAAGGCATATGGATCGACAAACTATGATGCCAGATCTCACTGCACCATGGCACATATGTGCCAGTTCTTTCATGCCAGCTGTACACAGTTTTGTAAAGATCTCATCTGCTATGTTTGGAGAGGGTAGCCCCTGTGTCCCAGTAGCCATCAGTGTATGGCCTGAGGACTTCTGAAGGAGCCAGGAACCATCCCAATGTCCAGGCTGTCTCATTCTCTTCATTACAAGAAGGATATTAACAGCTATGATCTAGAGAGAATGGCCTCAGTTACATTCAGATCTATTTGGGTATAGAGGATTAGAAAATGCCACACAAGTCCCCAGTGGTTCCTTGAAATGAGCTGCTGGCATCAAAATTTTGGTCAGCTGTAAACTTGACAGGCAGTCAATGGGACTGTCAACCAGACCTAGATTCACAGAGTCATGCAGCATGGAAACAAACCCTTCGATCAAAATCATTCACACCAACCAGACATCTCAATCTGATGTAATGCCATATGCCATCATTTGGCCTATATCCTCTAAACCCTGACTGAAAACAAAAAATGCTGGAAACCACAGCAGGTCACACAACATCCATGGAGAGACAGCAAGCTAATGTTTCAAGACTAAACGACTCTTCATTAGGGCTGGCATGTGCAGGGGGCAGCATTTATGCAATGGTGGGGAATGGGGGTGGAGTGCTGGGGGAGAAAGGGTGTAGATAGTGCAGACTAAGTAATTGGAATGTGAGAATGGCAGATCAATGGTGTGTCTAATTGCCAAACTGGAAAAACAGACAGTCCCACTGGGGTTGGGGCTGGGGGTGTAGAGGACATGGTGACAGAGAATGTAACAAATTAAGCTACAAGAAAGGGAAGGAATGGGAGTGGATTCCTAATCTGAACTCAATATTAAGTCCAGAAGGTTGTAAAGTGCCCAATCTGAAGATGAGGTGTTGTTCCTCCAGTTTGCACTGTGATTCGTTACAGCATTGCAGCATGCAGAGGACAGACAAGAGGGCATGCGAGCAGGATGCTGTTTTAAAATGGCCGGCTATGGGAAGGCGGGGGTCATGCTTGAGCATGGATCGAAGGTTTAGTTTCTGCAATGTAGACTAGGCCACATTGGGTGCAGCAAATGCAATACACCAGATTGGAGGAGGTACAGGTGAAATGCTGCTTCACTTGGAAACACTGTTTAGGCCCTTGGATGTCGAGCAGCAAGGGGCAGGTGTTGCACCTTCTGTGGTTACATGGGAAGGTGCCATAGGAAGGGGGAGTTGGTTGGGTGATCGAGGATGTCCCAGAGGGAACAGTCCCTGCGTGATGCAGACAGGGGAAATGAGGGAAAGATGTGTTTGGCAGTGGCTTTCTGCTGGAGTTATCTGAAATGGCACAGAATGATCCTTTGAGTGCGCAGGCTGATGGGATGAAAAGTGAGGACAAGCGGAACCCGATCACAATGTTGTGAATGATGGGAAGGGGCAAGGGTGGAAGCATGGGTGATAAGTCAGATGCGGTTAAGGGCTCTGTAAACCACAGTGGGCAGAAAACTACAGTTATGAAAGAAGAAAGCCATGTCAGCAGCACTGTTTTTGAAGGTAGCATCATCCAAACAGATACCACGTAGGTGAAGGAACTGGGAGAATGGGATTGAATCCTTGCAGGATGTGGAGTGTGAACAGCTGTAGTGAAGGTAGCTATGGGAGTCAGGGGCTTTGTAATGGCTGGCAGTGGACAGTTTATTTCCCGAAATGGAGACGGAGAGGTCAAGGAAAGGAAGAGACGTGTCAGAGACGGACCGTGTGAAAGTCCTGCTAAATCCTTCCTATTCATCTACCCATCCAAATGACTTTTAAATGTTGTAATTGTACCTGGCTGCACCACTTCCTCTGGCAGCTTGTTCCATTCACATAACCACCCTCTGTGTGAAAAAGGTTCCCCTCAGGTCCTTTTTAAATCTTTCCACTGTCACTTTTAACCTATGTCCTCTAGTTTTGGACATCCCTACCCAAGAAAGAAGACCTTGGCTATTCACCCTGTCTATGCCCCTCATGATCTTATATACCTCTATAAGGTCAGCCCTCAGCCACTGATCCTCCAGGGGAAACAGCTCCAGCCTTTTCAGCCTCTCCCTATTGCTCAAACCCTCCAAACCTGGTAACATCCTTGTAAATCTTTTCTGAGCCCTTTCAAATTTCACAACATCCTTCCTGTTACAGGGATACCAGAACTGCATGCAGTATTCCAAAACTGGCCTAACCAATGCCCTGTACAGCCACAACATGACCTCTCAAATCCTATGCTCAATAAAGGCAAGCATACCAAATGCCTTCTTCTCTATCCTATCGACCTGCAACTCCACTTTCAAGGAACTATGATCCTGAACTCCCAGGTCTTAATGTTCAGCAACATTCCCCAGGACCTTACCATTGAGTGTATAAGTCCTGCCCTGATTTGCCTTTCCAAAATGCAGCACCTCACATTTATCTAAACTAAATTTCATCTGCCATTCCTCGGCCCATTGGCCCATCTAATCAAGATCCTGTTGCACCCTGAGGTAACCTTCTTCGCTGTCCACTACACCTCCAATTTTGGTGTCATCTGCAAACTTACTAACTATACCTCTTACGTTCACATCTATATCAATTATATAAATGATGAAAAGCAGTGGACCCAGCACTGATCCTTGTGGCACACGGCTGGTCACAGGCCTCCAGTCTGAAAAGCAACCCACCACCGCTACCCTCCGTCTTCTAGCTGCATGCCAGTTCTGCATCCAAATGGCTAGTTCTCCCTGTACTCCATGTGATCTGACCTTACTAACCAGTCTACTATGAGAACCCTTGTCGAACGCCTTAATGAAGTCCATATAGATCTCATCCACCACTCTGCCCTCATCAGTCCTCTTCATTACTTCCTCAAAAAACTCAATCAAGTTAGTGAGATACAATTTCCCAGTGCACAAAGCCACGCTGATTATCCCTAATCAGACCTTGCCTTTCCAAATGTAAATGACATGTAAATACTGTCCCTCAGGATTCTCTCCAATAACTTGCCCACCACCAATGTCAGGCTCACTGCTCTATAATTCCCTGGATTTTCCTTAATTCCTTTTTCTTAAATAGTGGCACCGTGTTAGCCAACCTCCAGTCTTCCAGCACCACACTTGTGGCTATTGATGATATAAATACCTCAGCAAGGGGCCCAGCAATCACTTCCCCAGCTTCCCACAGAGTTCTATGGGACACCTGATCGGGGATTAATCCACCCTTATGCATTTTAAGACATCCAGCACCATCTCCTCTGTAATATGGATGTTTTGCAACGTGTCGCTATTTATTTCTCCAAGTTCTCGAGCTTCTACCCTTCTCCACAGTAAACACTGACGCAAAATACTTGTTTAGTATCTCCCCCATCTCCTGCAGTGCCACACATAGGTGGCCTTGCTGATCTTTAAGGGGTCCTATTCTCTCTCTAGCTACCCTTTTGTTCTTAATGCATTTGTACAATCCCTCTTGATTCTCCTTAACCCTTTTTGCCAAAGCTATTTCATGTCCCCTTTTTGCCCTCCTGATTTCCCTCTTAAGTATACTCCTATTGCCTTTATACTCTTCTAGGGATTCACTCGATCCCTGCTGTCTATACCTGACATATGCTTCCTTCTTATTCTTGACCAAAACCTCAATTTCTCTAGTCATCCAGCATTCTCTGCATCTACCAGCCTTGCCATTCACCCTAACAGGAACATACTGTTTCTGGACTCTTGTTACTCATTTCTGAAGGCTTCCCATTTTCCAGCCATCTTTTTACCTGTGGACATCCACCCCCATTCAACTTTTGAAAGTTCTTGCCTAATACCGTCGAAACTGGCCTTCCTCCAATTTAGAACTTTAACTTTTAGATCTGGCATATCCTTTTCCATCACTATTTTAAAACTAATAGAATTGTGGTCATTGACCCCAAAGTACTCCCCCACTGACCCCTCAGTGCCCTGCCTTATTTCCCAAGAGTAGGTCAAGTTTTACATTCACATATTGAATCAGAAAATTTTCTTGTACATACATAATAAATTCCTCTCCATCTAAGCCCTTCACACTATGGCAGTCCCAGTCCATGTTTTGGAAGTTAAAATCTCCTACCATTACCACTCTATTATTCTTACAGATAACTGAGATCTCCTTACAAATTTGTTTCTAAATTTCTGGCTGACTATTGGTGGGTTGGGGGTGGGGTCTATAGTACAATACTACTAAGGTGATCACCCCTTTCTTATTTCTCAGTTCCAACTAAATAACCTCCCTGGACGTATTCCCAGGAAAATCTTCCCTAAGTACTGCCGTAATGTTATCCCGAATCAAAAATGCCATTCCCCCTCCTCTCTTGCTCCCCCTTTCTATCCTTCCTTTAGCATCTATACCCTGGAACATTAAGCTGCCAGTCCTATTCATGCCTGAACTACATCTCTGTAATCGCTATGATATCCCAGTCCGTCTTCCCAACAATGACCTGAGTTCATCTGCCTTACCCATTAGATCCCTAGGTGTTGTGCTCATCAAGCATGAAGCTGCAGCTTCTTAGCTTTCTCAATCTACCTTTGGTTCTTGATTTCCCTAGTTCTCCACCTCTCTTTACTGAGCTTTCCTCTTTACTTTCCTGGTGATAGCAATTTGCCTGGTGATAGCATTTTGCCAGGCATGAACGGCTTTCCCCCTCTTGACGATGAGCACTTGGATGAGGTGGTTGTTCTCATCGATCCAGTTTTGGTGTTTCCTGGTTCAAGTACACAGCTTCAGGTTCACAGCTTCTGGTTCACTTTTATCTATCAAGTGTGTTACTTCCTCAAATATCTCTAATACATTAGTCACACTAAATTGCTGTTTATGTCTTTCTCACGGTTTCCTGCATCGTCCTCAGCGACTTCAACTCTAGAGTCGGCAAAAGTGCAGATCTTTGGGATGACGTAATTGGAGAGAGTGAGTAGAGAAGCAAAACTTCAATGGCACTCTTCTCCTGACCAAATTCTGTGAAATCAACTTCCTCATCACTGACACACTGTTCTGCCAAAGGGACAAATACAAGACAGCGTGGCAGCACACACCCTCCAAACACTGATACCTCATTGCCTACATCATCATCAGAGACAGAGATCGGAGAGACATTAAAATCATCCGTGTCATGACAGGAGTCGACAATTGCTGGACAGACAATCACCTGATTCAAGCCAAGATCGACATAAATATAGCCCCGCCACAGCAGAGACAATAGAAGTAGTGCTGCAAGAAATTCAACAAAGTGGCACTCAAAGACCCAGAAAAGAAAGCCTCATACAACCAGCTCCTCTCTACAAACCTAGTGACTCTCGGCAACACCAAGTCGCAGGATTCAAATGGCCTCTGGTCTGCCCTCAAGGCCGCCATCATCAATGTCTGCAAAACCCATTCGGTCACTTAACCAGGAAACACCAAGACTGGATTGATGAGAATGATCAGGAGATCCAAGAACTGATAAGTTGGAAACCCAGGGCATTTCTGAAGGTAAACAGCAAATGCACTCGGTAGAGAAAAGGCAGACCTACAGACGACTGAAGGCTGAGGTCCGACAACGAACGCACAACATAATGAACAAGTGGTGGATGCAGAAAGCACTGGAGGCCCAATGAATGGCTGACACCCATGATGTGCATGGTTTCATCTATGCTGTCAAGACCACTTACAGACCAGATACCAAGGCCCCACCCCACTGCTGGCCAAGGATGGGGTGACACTTATCAAAGACAGAAACCATCAAACAACGTGAATGGGAGCACTTCAGAGACCTCCTCAACCAGAGTTCTGCCGTCAATCTGAGCATCCTTGATTGCATCCCACAGCACATGAGTTCATCAACATCGTAGCACTCCATGAAGTAGAGAAGGCCATTCACCAACTTAAGAACAACAAGGCTGCTGGAGCAGATGGTGTGCCTGCTGAGGCTATGAGGTGCGGAGACAAAGAGCTCCTGCTACTGATACACTTCCTTGTCTGTCTTTTCGAGAAGGAGGAGAGCATCCCGGGAGAGCTCCAAGACGCCATGTTCATGAGCATTTTCAAAAAAGGGAACAAGTCTGACTATGGTAACTAGAGGGAATCTCCCTGCTGTCGACTGTTGGAAAAGCCATCACCAAGGTCCTCCTCAAATGTCTCCTCCCTATGGCCGAGGGACTCCTTGCAGAATTGCAGTGTGGCTTCCAACCACAGGGGGGCACAAGGGACATGAGTTTCACTGCACGACAGCTACAGGAGAAATGCAGAGAAAAGAACTTACACCTGTATGTGGCCTTCTTCTACTTTACAAAGGCCTTTGGCATTGTCAACGAGGAAGCATTATGGAGCGTCCCTTGTCAACCAGAATGCGTTATGGAAAGTTCCTCTCTGATTTAGGTGCATCACGAAGTTTGTCACCGTCCTTCACCTGTTCCACAACAACATGGAATTCGAGGCAATGACAAATGGCTCCACCATCGACATATTCCCCGTTCAGACCGATGTTAAGTAAGGCTGTGTCATCGCCCCAACACTGTTCTCGATCTACCTTGCTGCAATGCTTCACCTTACTGCCGACAAGCTCACCACTGGAGTAAACATAATCTAAAGCACCAGCAGGAAACTTTGCAATTTCCGCCGCCTTCAAGCCAAAACCAAAGTCACCCCAACCAGTGTCATTGAGCTGCAATACGCGGATGATGCTTTCATAAATGCAAATGCAGAGGGCAAACTCCAGACCACCATCAGCACTTTTACAGAGGCATCTGAGCACATGGGTCTCACCCTGAACATCCACAAGATGAAGGTCCTCTCCAAACTGGCCCGGCAGTGCGAAGCAAATGCCTGAAAATCAAAGTCCACGAGGAGGCCTTCGAGAATGTTGATACTTCTAATACCTTAGGAGTGTCCTGTCGACCAAAGCAGTAATTGATGAGGAGATCCAGCACAGACTCCAGTATGCTAGTACAGACTTCGGTCACCTGAGGAAAAGGGTGTTCGAGGACAACAACATTAGTTCTGACAACAAGCTCACGGTATACAGGGATGTAGTGGTGCCTACCCTCCTATATGGCTCTGCGATGTGTCTACAGCAAACACCTCAAGGCACTTGAGCAGCACTACCAATGCTGCCTGTGCAAGACCCTGTGATTCGGCTGGGAAGACAGACACACCTATACCAGCCTCCTTGACCAGACCAGCATCTCCAGCATCAAGACACTGACCACCCTTGATTACCTGCGAAGGGGTGAGCACATTGTCTGCCTGACCGACATGACTGTCGCCAAGCAGGCGCTCTACCCCCAGCTCCAAAGTGACTGGCAAGCCCCAGAAAGGATAGAGGAAACACTTCAGGGATTCCCTCAAGGCCTCACTGGCGAAGTGTGGAATTCCCACTAACACCTGGGAATCACTGGCCCAAGACCATCCAAAGCTGAGGAGGAGCAAAAGGGAAGGCGTTGAGCATCTCGAGACTTGCCACTGGGGAAAAATGGAAGCCAGGCAAAAACAGCTTTACTGAGCATGCTGCCGCAGCAACACCCCACCAACCCTTCCCTCGACCACCTTCTGCCCCAAGTGAGGCAGAGTTTGCAGATGCCATATCGGACTGTACAGCCACCAACAGACTCACTCTGTGAGTGGAAGTGAGTCATCCTCGTCTATGAGGGACCGCCGATGATGAATGAATGAATGACACAGCTACATGTTCACTTTTCTCTAATGAATGTTACTTCCTCAAAGATCTCCAAGAAATTACTCAAACTAAATTCCCTTTTCTAAAACAATGACAACTGTGCCAGAGTGCTTTAAGATTCTATTATACTGTAAACTCCTTAATGATAAATTTTAGCATTTATACTCTGGCAAATTTTAGACAAACTAAGTTGTAGTTTGCTGGTTTCTGTCTCTCTCTTTCCTTGAATAATTTCCAATCTGACAGGATCCTTTAAGAATCTAGGGAATTTTTGGAAAACTGCACCTACTATTTCAGTAGCCACTTCTTTTAAGTGATAAAAGCCATCAATATCTGGGGATTTTTCATTCATTTGTCCTAATAATGTTTCAGTATTATTGATTTGTTGTTGTAATTGTTTTAGGTTCCTCCTTCCATTGCACCTTTTGATTGACAGGTGCTTCAGGGTTGTCATTTCTATCTTCCTTAGTTAAAATATATATAAGATACAGAAGATATCTGTTTAATACTTTTGCCATTTCCTTATTTCCCATTATTAATTCTCTATTCTTAATTACAAAAGAATCAATGCTGGCTTTAGTTACTCTTTTCTGTTTTAAATATTTATAAAAAAATTTATGTCTCTAAATTCCTAACTATGGGCAGGTGATGGCCTAGTGGTATCAACGCTAGGCTATTAATCCAGAAACTCAGCTAATGTTATGTGTACGCAGGTTCGAATCCCACCCATTACAGATGGTGGAATTTGAATTCAATAAAAAATATCTGGAAATAAGAATCTACAGATGACCATGAAACCATTGGCAGTTGTTGGAAAAACCATTTGGTTCACTAATTCGTATCAAGGAAGGAAATCTGTCATCCTCACCTGGCCTGGCCTAGATATGACTCCAGACCCACAGCCATGTGGTTGACTCTCAATTGCCCTCTGAAATGGCCTAGCAAGCCACAGTTTATCAAATGCTATGAATTCTTAAAGAAGCGAAAGTGGATGGACAACCTGGCATTGGCATAGGCACCAGAAAAGACAATGGCTGAAACAGCCCTGTCAATCCTGCAAACCCTCCTTACTAACATCTGGGATTGGGAGAGCTGTCTCACAGGCTAGTCAGACAACAGCCTGACATAGCCATAATCATGGAATCATACCTGACAGACAATGTTCCAGACACCACCCTCACCATCCCTCTCAATATGTCCCATCCCACTGGCAGGACAGACACAGCAGAAGAGGTGGCACAACAATATACCACTCAGGGGGAGTTTCCCTGGAAATCCTCAACATTGACTCCAGACCCCATGAAGTCTCATAGCTTCAGGTTAAACATGGACAAGAAAACCTCCTGCTGGTCACCACATACTGCCCTCACTCTGCTAATGAATCAGTGTTCCTCCGTGTTGAACAATACTTGGAGAAAGCACTGAGGGTGGCAAGGGTGCAAAATATACTCTGGGTGGGTAATTTCAATGTCCACTGCCAAGAGTAGCTCGGCAGTGGCACTACTGATCAAGCTCCTCAGGTCCTAAATGACACTGCTGCAAGACCGGGTCTGCAGCAGGTGGTGAGGGAACCAACAAGAGGGAAAAACACACTTGACCACCAATCTGCTGGCTGCAGATGCAAGTGACCACCGCACAGTCCTGGTGGAAACGAAGTCCCGCCTTCGCATTGAGAATAACTTCCATTGTATTGTGTGGCACTATCACCATTGTAAATGGGACAAAGTTTAAATGGATCTAGCAACTCAAGATTGGATATCCTTGAGGTGCTGCGGGCCATCAACAGCAGCAGAACTGTACTCCAGAACTGTACTAACCTGCAACCTCATGGACCAGCATATTCCCCCACTCAACCAGTAATACCAAGCCAGTGGATGGACCATGGTTCAATGGCAAGTGCAGGAGGGAATGCCAACAGCAGCTCCAAGAGTACATAAAAATGAGGTGTCAACATGGTGAAGCTACCAAACAGGACTACCTGCATGCCAAATAGCACAGGCAGCAAGTAAACCCAAAACCAACGGATCACATCCACAGTCCTGCCACATTCAGTCATGAATAGCGGTTAACAATCAAACAACTGGAGAAGGAGGCTTCAGAAATATCCCCATGCTCAATGATGGAACAGCCCAACATATCAGTGCAAAGATAAGGCTGAAGCATATGCAACAATCTTCAGCCAGAAGTACCGAGTGGAAGATCCATCTTGGCCTCGTCCAGTGGTCCCCAGCGTTACAGATACTGATTTTCAGCCAATTCAAGTCATTCCATGTGATATTGAAGACACTGGATACTGCAAAAGCTATGGGCCCTGACAACGTTCCAGCAATAGTACTGAAGATTTGTGCTCCAGAACCTGCTGGTACCCCAGCCAAGCTCTTCCAGTAAAGTTACAACACTGGTATCAAGCCGACAATATGGAAAATTGCACAGGTATGTCCTGTACACAAAAAGCAGGTCAAATCCAACCTGGCCAAATAACACAGCATCAGTCTAGTCTCAATCATCAGTAAAGTGACGGAAGGTGTCATCAACAGTGCTATCAAGCAGGACCTGCCCAGCAATAACCTATTCAGTGCTGCCCAGTTTGGATTCCTTCAGCTCTTGACCTCATTACAGCCTTGGTTCAAACATGGACAAAGAGCTGAATTCCAGAGATAAGGTGAGAGTAACAGCCCTTGATATCAAGGCTGCATTCGACCAAGTGTGGCATCAAGCAGCCCTAGCAAAACTGGAATCAAAGGGTAACAACAGGGACACAATGTCTACTGGTTGGAGTCATACCTGGCATGGAGGAAGAGAGTCATGGTTGTTGGAAGTCAGTCATCCATCCAGGACATCTCTACAAGAGTTCCTCAGGGTAGAATCATAGGCTCAACCATCTTCTGCTGCTTCGTAAATGATTCTCCCTCCATTATAAGGTCAGAAGTGGGGATGTTCGCTCTTGAATACTTAATGTTCAGCATCATTCGCAACTCCTCAGATACTGAAGCAGTCCATGTTCAAATGCAACAACATCTGAACAATATCCAGGCTTGGGCTGACAAGTAGCAAGTAACATTCATGACACAAATGACCATCACCAGTAAGAGACAATCTAACCACCATCCCTTGACATTCAACAGTGTTACCATCACTGAATCCCCCACCAGCAACATCCTGGGGGTTACCATTGACCAGAAACTCGACTGGACTCACCACATAAACACAGTGGCTACAAGAGCAGGTCAGAGGCTACTGCGGCATGAAACTCACCTTCTGACTCTCCACAGCCTGACCACCATGTACAAGGCACAAGTCAGGAGTGTGATGGAATACTCCCCAGTTGCCTAAATGGATGCAGCTCCAACAACACTCAAGAAGTTTGACACCATCCAGGGCAATGCAGTCCGCTTGATTGGCACCACATCCACAAACATCCACTCCCTCCACAACTGACATTCAGTTGCAGCATGAACCATCAACAAGATGCAGTGTAGAAATCCACCAAAGATCCTTAGGCAGTAGTTTCCAAACCCACAATCACTTGCATCTAAAAGAACAAGCGCAGCAGACACATGGAAATTCCAACATATATAAGTTCCCCTCCAAGCCACTCACCATCCTAATGTGGAAATATACCACTGACTGGGTCAAAATTCTAGAATTCCCTCTATTACAGCATTGTGGGTCAACCCACAGCAAGTGGACTGCAGCAGTTCAAGAAGGCAGCTCACTACCACCTTCTCAAGGGCAACTAGGAACGGGCAATAAATGCTGGCCAGTCAGCAAAGCCCACATCCCACAAATGAATAAAAAGAAAGCTAGCTTTCTCTCCTACTCTTAATTTCTTCCTTTTTTATCATACCTTGCTAGTTTATAACTTCCTCCCAAAATTCTGACCTACCAACTTCTCAGAGATGTATGCGTGTGTTATTTTCACGGAGACGTTCTTTCCCACTGAAATGCATCTTTGCGGAGTGTTATGTAATGTTTGCACTACATCCCTATTTATCAATCCCTTAACCTAGCTTCTCTGTTCACTTAATCTAGCTTTGATTGTCACATGTAATTGTCTTTATTTTAGTTTTAAACATTAGCCTTTGATCCATTCTTTTCACATGCTAATTGACTACAAAACATACTTATGTTTTGATCACAACTACCTAGAAATTCAGACATTCTTTCACTACGTAGACATTAATTAACCCTTGCTCACTGCACATTAACAATATCGTAGATGGTTGGCTCGCCAAGCTGGTTCGTTGTTCCGCAGACGTTTCATTACCCTGCTGGGTAACATCATCAGTGCAGCCTCCGATGAAGCGCTGTTGTGTTTTCCTGCCTGTTATTTGAACTCTGGTGTCCGTTGGGCTGGATTACCTCACTTCCGGTTTTCCTTGGCAGTGGAGTGTGTATGGGGTCGAGATCTATGTGTTTACTGATGGCTTTCTTAGCGGAGTACCAGGCTTCTAGGAATTCCCGTGCTTGTCTCTGCTTTGCCTGTCCCAGGATCCTGGTGTTGTCCCAATCGAATTGGTGGTTCTCCTTATCCATGTGGATAGAGATGAGTGGGTATTGGTCATGTCTTTTTGTTGCCAATTGATGTTTGTGTACCCTTGTGGTTAATTTCCTTCCTGTTTGTCCAATGTAGTGTTTGTTGCAGTCTCTGCAGGGAATCTTGCATATGACATTGGTCCTGTCCATAGTTGGTAGTGGGTCTTTGGTTCAGGTGAGCAGTTGGCGTAGGGTTGATGTGGGTTTGTGTGCTACTCTGATGCCCAGCGGTCATAGGAGCCTTGTGTCAGTTCAGATGTGTTCCTGATGTAAGGTAGTGTGATGAGTATGTTGGGGCGTGTAGTGTCTTCCTGGTGTCATTCGTGTGATAGGCATCTTCTGACCTAGTTTTTTGGGTATCCATTGTCTTTGAATACCTGGAAGAGGTACTCTTCTTCTTCTTGTCATAGCTCTGTGCTGCTGCCGTGTGTTGTTGCCCTTTTAAATAATATTCTCACGCTACTTCGTTTGTGTGTGTTAGGGTGGTTGCTGTCGAAATTCAGTACTTGGTCAGTGTGTGTGGCTTTCCTGTGCACCTTTTGTTAGGAATTCCCCATTTGTCCTGCATTTCACCATGACATCCAGGAATGGGAGTTGTTTGTTCTTCTCCTCTTCTCTGGTGAATCTGATTCTGGTGAGGGTGTTGTTTATTAGTTCATATGTCTCCTCTAGTTTGGTCCGTTTAATAAAGTGTGCCATAAACATTATGAACTTATCTTCCTGGCTAATTTTGCTAATCTAATTCTCATAATCTATAAATACATTAATATTAATTTACTTACTGCAGATTCCTTCTTACAAACCCTATTATTTCTTCTTGTATACTCCATCCGATAGTAAGGTTCCAATAACGACACCTATAAACTACCTGATAAAAACTGAAAGAATTGCAAATGCTGTAAATCAGGAACAAAAACAAAGTTGCTGGAGAAGCTCAGCAGGTCTGGCAGCATCTATGAAGAAACAATCAGAGTTAATGTTTTGGGTCTGGTGACCCTTCCTCAGAACTGATTCTGAGGTTCTGAGGAAGGGTCACCGGACCCGAAATGTTAACTCTGATTGTTTTCTTCACAGATGCTGCAAGACCTGCTGAGCTTTTCTAGCAACTTGTTTTTTTGTTCCTATAAACTACCTGCACATGTTAGCTCTTAGCTTTATTATTTCATCTCTATGCAGATTCATTTTGCATCTTGATTTTTCGAACTAAGGTCATTGCTCACTATTATAATAACATGATCCTTAATTAACAGAGTGATTCCACTACCTATTCCAAGTTTTCTTTCCCTTTAAAAATGTCAAATATGCTTGAATATTCAGTTCACCTAACGTCTATGACCGTGTAACAGCCACCAGCACATACATATTTATTTCTATATGAACTGTCAAGTCATCCTTGTTGTCATAAATGTCAGGAGCATTTAGATAGTCCATTAGCGATCCACTTGAAAATTCTATAGATTCAGGAATGGTTCCTGCAGATTCAAGGTAACAATCCTGTTAACTTTGCATCAGGAGCAGGGAAATTGATAGAATCTATTACAAAGGATGTGTTAACTGAAGACTGAGTGGGAATAGCTAGCATGAACTTTTGAATGCAAAATCATGTTTGATAAAACTTTTGGAAGCTTCTTTTAAAGGATACTAACAGAATTAATAATTGCGAGTCAGTGCATATAGAATACTTGGATTTGCAGAAGGCTGTTAATAAAGTACTCCACAGGATATTGGTTAACAAAATTAACGAACATAGGTTGGAAGGTAATCTGCTGATATTGATTAAGGATTGGCTAACTGACATCAAACAAACAGTAGGAATACACAGGTCATTCCCATGTTCGTCGGTTGCTCCTAATGGGTGCGAAAAGGATCCATACTTGAACTTCGACAATAGTTGTTCATAAAATATGTCAATGATTTGGAGGACATTATGTAATATTTCCAGGTTCACAGATGACCAGAAAACTAAGTGGGAATGTGAGATATGAGGATGAGACAAAGCGATTTCAAGGGGATTTGGAAAAGCTTAATGAGTGACAAGAACATGGTAGATGGAATAGATTGCGGAAGCTGGGACATTATCCACTTTGGAAGGAAGATGTGCAGCGTATTTCTTAAATAGGAATATACAAAGGGATCTTGACATCCACATCATTAAGTCAATAAATTACTGAAGGCTAACATGGAGATGCAGCAAGCAATTAGGAAGCTAATGCTATTAAACTTTAATGCAAGAGAACTGGAGTACAAAAGTAGTGAAGACTTGCTTCAACTGTGTAGGACCTTGGTTAGATTGCACCTGGAGTATTGCGTGCAGTTTTGGTCCACCTTTTTTAGGAAGATATTGTTGCCATAGAGGAAATGCAATGAAGCTCACCAGACTGGTCCTACTGCCTTCTGAGGCAGAGAATTGCAAAATCACAATACTCAGAGGAAAAAAAATCTCTTTGTCTCTGTTCTAAAAGGCAACACCTCTTTTGAAATACCTCCAATACATTTTTCTGTTCTATAATGGAAAGGAGCAGACATAAATAAGGAGACAAAACTACACACTATATTCAAGAGATGATCTCAACAAAGCATTGCATAACTGAAGCATTATACTTGGGACCACACATTCTTTCTCTTTTTGAATTATAAACTGAATGGAAGCTGAAATATTGAAGTGAACAGACAACAGCATGTCATCATTGTTACAACCAAAAGGGAATGTGAGAGACAATTTAACAGACTTTTAATCGTCGGAATCTATGTTTTACCTGTAATTTTTTTTCCCGTACGTATCTGTGTCAAACAGTCTGTCTTAACTTTGTGTGACTGTGTGTGTATTTGTGGTTTTTAAAGGGGTTTCCCAGTAGAATAAGAGATTAATGGTAACAATATGACAGTAGATTGTAATAGTACAATAGTAATCATATGATAGCAAACTAGTAATCCTCCCTTTTCTCTGCCATTTGTTAAATCAAAGTGTGTTACAATAAAGAGAGATACTTTTTGTTAATAACCAAACCTTATATGAATTGCTTTTGTATTCAACAGCAGTCAGTCAGGTAAATCTTGCTGGTCTAATTGGGATTTTATGCATTTTGAGACAGCTTGTGGAAAACTGGTTCATGATTATTGGCACTCTTTGCAGTTGATTTCCATCCAAAATATTTTTGGTTCAATTCCTCTCATAATACATAAAAGCATTCAATCAGTCTTCTCAAGTACTTGTTCTACTTGCATACTGGCTTATTGTGAATCTCGGGCAGTCCATCTTGGTCTCAGTCGGTGACAGACTGCCTATGTTACCTCTAAGCTGTGTGTATGCTTCAACTGTCATGCCACCAAGTTAATTCCACTTCTGGAACCCATTCTTCTGTTTCAAAATGGATGTAACATTCAAACATATTGTGGTATTGCTACCTAGGGTTGCCTTAACTTTTAAATTATTAATTAATAAAATCACTCATGGAATAGGAATAATCAATATCATAGCACCCAAGGTTTCCCATTTGTTACTTTAGCCTACATTGTGGTTACTGTTAGGAGTCCTGCACAGCAATCACATTAGTCAATTCTTTCCCCACCTATTCCTCATCTCCACCCTTTACTTACATATGGTAAATCCTTGACGCTGATCCAGCTTCCTCACAGCCAGTTCACAAGAGTGAACAGAACATCTGACACTCCTGCTAATATCTATCAGCCAGGGTTCCCAGATTTGACCAGATTAACAGCGTCAATCAGGGAAGTCAAATTCTAAGAGTTCTATCTGGCCTCATTACAATCACTGCACAGAGTTTTAGATGACCTCAAGTTTATGCAGATTAGAATGAGGGAGACCAGCTGGAAATGCACTGGAATAGTCAACTCTTGCACCAACAAAGCATGGATAAGGGTTTCAGTGGTAGCAGAGGCAAAATTGGGCAATGTTCTGGAGACAGAAATAGGCAGTCTTAGTAATACTGTGCTCAGGTGACAAGATCATCTCAGGACCAAATATAACACTAAATTGACAAACGATTCTTTTCAGCCTCAGAGAGGTCCCAGGATGACAATAGATATTTGATAAACTCAAATTTATAGGAGGTGGAAGATGGGAGACTGCCCAAGAAAGCAATGGAATAGTAGGGTCTCAAGATGGCAAAGGTACATTTAAGGTTTTCAGCAGTATTACGTCAAGGCAGAGTACATAGCAATGTAGGTCTATCAGCAGATAACCCAAGCTTTCAATGGCTCCTCAAATCCAGATAAATCACAAATCAAATTAATAAATTGAATGTTCAGTTGCCCATTCCAGCTTAACGCTGTATTGATAAAGAAATCTTACACCAATAATATATAAAAATTAAGCTTTGAGCAAAGCCTAAGAATTAGACTTATTAATATTTATAAGCTCTGTTCAGTTTATGATTTGTTTCCATAAATCTGTTTTAAGGGAATCTGCAGACTTGATTCATTCCATGGGATTTGTTATTCTGTGATATAACATGTTTCATTATTTGACCAATTATTCCGGGAAAACATTGGAAGAAAAATAATACTTTCATGATGTGGGAAAGAATGTTATCAATTCATCAAGCTCACTTTCTAGGGCATAAATCAAACCTGATGCAAAACATGTAAAACTTCACTGTGAAAAAGATCAAGAACTTCATTTTCATAGGATCATAGTCGCAACCTTCTCTACTACTCCTCTACACTTGAATAAATTTAGAATCGAACATACTCCTAGACTCCTAGTAATAATACTCCTAGTATTATTCATCAAAAACATTATTTAACATACCTGGAAAAGACATAACTACACTTTCCTCTGTAAAAACAAAGTGAAAATCGTAAATTGCCTTTTACTCATTCACTTGCTGTTGTGGATTAATTTGAAATAGAGCTCTGAATGAATCTTTTCTCTTGAATTTAGTATTATATAATATAGAAAGGCCTGTCTCACTGACCTGCTTTCAATGTAGTTTAAGTTCTTTGAAGTTCTCAAACTGTGATTATGCAAACCAAACTTTTGGATAATATATTACCGAACAAAGCTCACAAACATGAGGACCGTATAAAAATATACCTGTAGATGCACGTACAGATTGCTGGGATTTCACGTCCTTTCCTCCATGTTTGTTAACAAGTACTGCATCTAAAATATATTAAAATTTTATTTAGCTCCATATAAATGCACTGATATCAAGTTAAATCCACTCAAAAGTACAATTATGCAAAATTCTGCAAGATATCAGGCAGGTGTCACAATGATTTTATCATGCAACACTCATCTATCATGCTAATATTTCACTTTGCCAACAACATGTTAGCTACTGGGGCAACAAGTGAGATCCCCTACACATGTGAATCACTGAACGCAACCATGCCTGAGCTGCACATTTATAATCAAAACCATACGGCCACCAGGATGAATACTGAGTGCTCTGTAAGACAATTCAAGTACTGTTTCAGGTGTTTACAATATGTCTCACAATGTGCTGCATCCCACCACATTGTCAACTTTACCACATAGAAAATCTAAAATTTGGAGGAAGCAGAGCAAGCACAGCAGTCCCATGATATTCCATGGATGAGTCAATTGTTCAGCAGTTTTACATACTCGGCTCATTGCTCTTCACTAAAAAACTTATACAAACCACATTTGCATTAACAATTATTTCACAGTCTTTCTTAATCCCACATTAAAGAACAACACAATCATTCAACTAACTTTATGTCATAACATACTGATAATATAGATTCAGAAATTGCTAAAAATCAGACGAAATATTAAATTAGCAGATGTGATAAAAAAATCTTGCATTTAATTCCCAAAATGATAATTGCCTACTAAAAACAGAAAGTACCAGAGAAACACAGAAAATCTGGCAATATCTGTGGAAAGAGAAATTCAATTATTATCTTCCTTTTGCTGTCCTTCTCATAATTAAGTTTCCCAAATATAAGATTTAGGTAAATTTTCATTTGTTAAAAAAGACAAATATTTAATTTTACAGACTTTTTTCCATTTTCTGATATCACCCTCTTCCAATCTCCTGCAGGTGCTAACTCACAGTGGAGTCTGTATTTCAGATTAGATATTTAGTTGAGGCTCTGCTTTCCCTTTCAGGTGAACAAAAAAAAGGCTTGGATTTATATAATAAAATAAAACAAAGAACCATGGATGCTGAAGATCTGAAACACACAAAATCAAAAATTGCTGGAGAAACTGTGCAGGTCTGGCAGCAGATTTGGAGAGAAAACAGAGTTAACATGGAAACATAGAAAATAGGTGCAGGAGTAGACCACTTGGCCCTTTGAGCCGGCACCACCATTCAATATAATCATAGCTTATCACGTAATTTCAGTATCCCGCTCCCGCTTTCTCTCCATACCCCTTGATCCCCTTAACTGCAAGGATCACGTCCAGCTCCCTCTTGAATATATCTAACGAATTGGCCCCAACAGCTTTTTGTGGTAGAGAATTCCATAGGTTCACAACTCTGAGTGAAGAAATTCTTCTTCATCTCAGTCCTGAATGGCTTACCCCTTCTTCTGAGACTGTGACCCCTAGATCTGGACTTCCCCAACATTGGGAGCATTCTCCCTGCATTGAGCTTGTCAATCCCATCAGGATTTTATGTTTGATGAGATTCCCCCAAATTCTTCTAAATTCCAGAGAGCACAAGCCCTGTCAATCCAATCTTCAAATGTCAGTCTTGCCATCCCAGGAATCAGTCTAGTGAACCTCCGCTGGACTCCCTCAAGAGCAAGAATGTCCTTTCTCAGACTAGGAGATCAAAACTGCACACAATACACAAGGTGTGGCTTCACTAAGGCCCTGTATAAGCGCAGCTGATATCCCTACTCCCATACTCAAAACCTCTCGCTATGAAGGCCAGCATGCCATTAGCTTTCCTCACAAACTGCTGCCCCTGCAAGCCAACTTTCAGTGACTGTTCCACCATGGCACTCAGGACTCGTTGCACTTCACCTTTTCCTAAACTGCCACCATTCAAATAATAATCTGCCTTCCTGTTTTTGCCACCAAAGTAGGTAACCTCATATTTATCCACTTTATATTGCATTTGCCAAATATATGCCCACTCAGCCGCCTGTCCAAGTCATCCTGCAGCCCCTTAGTATCCTTCTCTCAGCATACACTGCCACCCAGCTTAGTGTGATCTGCAAATTTGGAGATATTGAATTCAACTCCTGTGTCCAAAATATTAACGCATATTGTGAACATCTGGGGTCTCAGCAGTGAACCTGTGGTACCTCAATCATCACTGCCTGTCACTCTGAAAAGGACCTGTTTATTCCAACTTGTTTCCTGTTGCCAACCAGTTCTCTATCCACATCAATACATTACTTCCGTGAGTTTTAACTTTACTTACTAATTTCTTGTATGAGACCTTGTCAAAAGCCTTTTGAAAGTCCAAATATACAACATTCGCTGATTCACTGTCGTCCATTCTACTGGTCACATCCTCAAAAAATTCCATAAGATTTGTCAGGCATGATTTCCCTTTAGTGAATCCATGCTGACTCAAATCGATCTGTCACCGCTTTCCAAATGCTCAGTTTATACATCCTTAATAATTGAGTCCAGCATTTTGCCTACCACCAATGTCAGGTCTTTTTTTCAGAGGTACAGTTCTGAAGAAGGGTCACTGAGAGGTACAGTTCTGAAAAAAGGGTCACTAGACACGAAACCCTAAATCTGTTTTCCCCTCCACAGATATTGCCAGACCTCCTCAGATTCTCCAGCAATTTCTGTACTTGTATTTATATACTGCTTTTCGTAATCATCAGAAATCTCAAAGCACTTTATAATCATGAAGTATAATCGCTGTTATATCGTAAAACCAGCAGCCAATTTGCATAGTAAGCTCCCACAATCAGCAATGCGATGATGACAGAATCCACTAATGTGATGTTGATTAGTCAGGGATACCTCTTCTGCTCTTCTATGATAAATGGCCCAAGTGTGGTAATCTATGTCCAAATGAAAGTAAAGTGATCTTTCGATTAATCATTCATGGAAATGAGACGACAGTGCTGCCTGCTGACCAACAGTTAACTCTTGGGCTGAAATGTCTCCATTTCCGCTGTAAATTTCTGTCATTCTTCACACAAAGCCCTATACCAAATTGGTGCCAGACTTCTCTTTTCTGCTTGATATTACATCTAACAAATGTTACAGAGAAGGGGCAGGTCAAACCCCTCTGATAATTAACCCAAAACTCCAGCCCCAATCTATTTTGGCGGGAGTAGAGGTTCCCTGTTATTAATTAAACCCGAATCACCCAGAGATGCTCGCCTTGCCCCTCGTAATCTGTTAAAAGAGTGGTTAAATGAAAGGAATCCCTGATACTCACTTTATAAGCAACAAGTAACAATTTATTTATTTAATCTAACAGCGAACAACTTAACAAAACTACAAACAAACGGAACAATTCCCCTCTAACTACCATTTCTTAATAAAACAATATTCTAATTGTATGATGTTCCAATAAACACAGGTCCAACTTATAAATCCAAGTAATAAGAAAACAATAAATTAAAACTTGGTCTCTCAAAATTCACACTAAATGTGTCTTCTGGAATGCTTTGCCTTCTCCACTGTCTCTCCAGCCCTTCTTCTGCCGATCTTGCTGTCTGGGATGTTTTCTCTGTAATTTCTTCTGTGAAGACTCTTAGCTAGAAGTACCGTGGTACCTTTGATGGGTGCTTTACTTTAAGAGAGCTTAATGATTTTGTGTGAGAGCCACACGTTAACACATATAGTACCACTGCACATTCACATGAAATTCATAAAATGAGTTGACAATGGGAATTATATCAGAATTCTGTGGAATTATCATTATTAACGTCCCTCCACAAACTTAGGGCATTCAATTGAGCACTACCTCTAATTCAAGACAACAAGGTGCAGGGCTGAATGAACACAGCAGGCCAAGCAGCATCATAGGTGCAGAAAGGCTGACGTTTCGGGCCGAGACTCTTCATCAGAAAAGGGGGAGGGGAAGGGGGTTCTGAAATAAATAGGGAGAGAGTGGGAGGCGGATAGAAGATGGATAAAGGAGAGGATAGGTGGAGAGGAAACAAACAGGTCGAAGAGGCGGGGATGGAGCCAGTAAAGGTGAGTGTAGGTGGGGAGTTAGGGAGGGGATAGGTCAGTCCAGGGAGGACGGACAGGTCAAGGGGGCGGGAGGGCATTCCACTCCCGTACATCTCAGTTGTCCTCGTTTTTCAAGGACCGTAACATCCCCCCCTCAGTGGTCGAGAACGCCCTCAACCGTGTCTTCCACATCTCCCGCAACTCATCCCTCACACCCCGTCCATACAATAAGAACCAAAAAAGAATCCCCCTCGTCCTCACGTACCACCCCACCAACCTCCGGATCCAACGCATCATCCTCCGACACTTCCGCCATCTGCAATCCGACCCCACCACCAAAGACATCTTTCCCTCCCCACCCTTGTCTGCTTTCCGGAGGGACCACTCTCTCCGTGACTCCCTTGTCCGCTCCACACTCCCCTCCAGCCCCACCACACCTGGCACTTTTCCCTGCAACCGCAGGAAGTGCTACACCTGCCCCCATACCTCCTCCCTCACCCCCAACCCAGGCCCCAAGAAGACTTTCCACATCAAGCAGATGTTCACCTGCACATCTGCCAATGTGGTATACTGCATCCGCTGTACCCGGTGTGGCTTCCTCTACATCGGGGAAACCAAGCGGAGGCTCGGGGACCGCTTTGCAGAACACCTACGCTCGGTTCGCAATAAACAACTGCACCTCCCAGTCGCGAACCATTTCAACTCCCCCTCCCATTCCTCAGACGACATGTCCATCCTGGGCCTCCTACAGTGCCACAACGATGCCACCCGAAGGTTGCAGGAACAGCAACTCATATTCCGCTTGGGAACCCTGCAGCCCAATGGTATCAATGTGGATTTCACAAGCTTCAAAATCTCCCCTCCCCCTACCACATCCCAAAACCAGTCCAGCTCGTCCCTGCCTCCCTAACCTGTTCTTCCTCCCACCTATCCCCTCCTCCCACCTCAAGCCGCACCCCCATCTCCTACCGATTAACCTCATCCTGCCCCCTTGACCTGTCCGTCCTCCCTGGACTGACCTATCCCCTCCCTAACTCCCCACCTACACTCACCTTTACTGGCTCCATCCCCGCCTCTTCGACCTGTTTGTTTCCTCTCCACCTATCCTCTCCTCTATCCGCCACCCACTCCCTATTTATTTCAGAACCCCCTTCCCCTCCCCCTTTTCTGATGAAGGGTCTCGGCCCGAAACGTCAGCCTTTCTGCTCCTATGATGCTGCTTGGCCTGCTGTGTTCATCCAGCCCTGCACCTTGTTGTCTCGGATTCTCCAGCATCTGCAGTTCCTACTAGCTCTAATTCAAACTAACTTTCTTCTATTGTGCCTTCATTTCTAAAGCCATTGAATCCACAGTCACTTGGGTCGTAAAGGATGTATTACAGACAGACTGCCCAACGGGGCAGGAAAGTGAAGTCGAACCAAGTTTTAAGGAGTTCCTTCCTTTTGCCCTCAATCTTAAACTTTTGTAATTGGCAGAAACTTGAAGGATAAAAGCAAAAGTTCTAGACTGTGTCTGTGTCAGTTTCCCGCTCCACCGATGCTGTCATACCTGCTGAATTTCTCCAGCACTTTCAGTTTTTATTTCATATCTCCAGCATCTGTAGTTCTAGGTGAGTCTCAAGTAATTTATGAGCTCTTTCAAATTCCAACAGCACATGCTGTAAAATTGGTATTGGGGAAGAGCTCTTACCAAATATGTCACAAACGTAATCAATCATTGAGGTAATCTTTTCATCTTTTAATGCTTCTTATTTTCACTAAATTAAACAGAAGAATTTCTCATTTTCTTTTATCTGTCTAATTGCAGTGGCTAGGTTCCACCTATGTGCCAACATTTCTTCTGGATATGAACTTCTGTGTGTGTGCCCCCAAGTGTGTGTACTGCCCATCCCCACTAAATGACCTTATTTTTGAGACATCAACTTCTTGCAGAGTCAGTGACTATCTACAATGTATTTACTGTGGCAGAGCAAAATAACTTCAATTTTGACCTTTGCGAGCCTATTTGTTTGCAGATACAAGTTATGTTCTGGTTTTTTATTCAAGTGGTCGAACCTGATATGTGTACTTAATGATTGTCAGGAAGCTAATTAACCCAAGAAGATATCTCGATCAAGCCTGTCATTAACATCTAACAGCGCATACTATAAAAAGTATAATCTCTAATGGCAGTTAAGAGGTAAAATGAATATCATTTTCTTCTTTCAGTTGCAATTTCTCTTGATAGCAGTCTTAATGTCATCATGTTTGAAATCATTCATTGATTTAACTGATTTGGCAAAAAGGGGAAGCTTATCATTTTTACATTCAGAAAAACCAAATGGCTGAACAAACTAAATAACTGATCATTCATCCTTTGACATTTAACTCTGCTCAGGTCAAGTACATATCCTTTCAGTGGCATCATTCACAATCCTAACAAATGAAGGTCCGGCAAAAATAACTATTTTTTTTGCAAGAGTGTATCTATAGAATAAAACTGCAGAGGTTTGTAACTAAGTTCTCGATCTTATCCAGGAAAGCCACAAATCGGGTTAGTTTGTGTCACATTTACACAATGGATTATTTTGTTCCAACACAAAGACATAATATAAAGGGAGCTTTGCCCCATTTTTAATCACTGCTAAAATTGACAAGGGACTGTTTGATAACAATGATAAGAGATCAAAGTTGAAACTTAATTCATTTTCAAACAACTGCATTGCTCACCTTCATCAGCAGATGATTCATCTAGCAGAAAACAAAAGGATGTTAAGAATATGTGGAAACAATAGGCACGTTTACACAGCACCACAACATTCTTTACATCTCTGCTGCAAATTAATATTTGGGTTCTTTCTTTTTACAAAAAAAAATTATAAAGGGTTCTACTATAATTCTAACAGGCACAATTTAGGGTAAAACATCACAACATTTTAATAGATCATTATTGTTTAAGAGATGTCTGGTAAATTGCATCTCTCACAACGCCTGAGGAAAACTTATTCCTTTAAGAAAATGCTTTTCTTTCACCAACCATTGTACTGAGTGCTACAGCTCAAAAATATTGTAGCCAATTCTAGCAGTGCCATCACCCTGATTTGCACACAAGGTGGGTAATAGCAGGTAGGATATCTGATGAAAGTTAGCTCTGCTAGATTCATATTGAGTTTGACATCTATTCCAATTTTGACCGGCCTACGACTGAATTCAAAACTCTCATCTAAAATGCCAAGAAGTTCATAATCATTTTGAGGTGATGTAAGAATCTTTCTTTCACATCACATTTTCACACTTCTTTCACTTCAAGGCAACGTTTGCCTGGGAGCCCTGGCAAAACTGGAATCACTGGAAATCAGGAGGAAAGTGGTTGCAATTATGTCTAACATAAAGGAAGATGGCATGACTATTGACAGTCAGATTGTTCAATCCCAGGACATTGATGTAGGAGTTCCTCAGGGAAGCAACCGAGGTCCAAACTTTTTCAGGTGCTTCATCAATGATCTTCCCTCCATCGTAATGTCAGAAGTAGGGATACTCACTAATGATTGCATAATATTAAACACCATTCATGACTGCTTAGATACTTAAGCGGTCTGTGTCAATAAGCAGCGAGACCTGGAAAGCATCATGATTGGGGGTGATGAACAGCAAGCAATATTAATGCTATGCAAGTGCCAACCAAAGGCCATCTCGAAAAAGAAAAAATCTAACTACTGCCCCTTGAACTTCAATGGCAGTACCATCACTGATATCCCCCAAACCCAAATTATCAACATTCTTTGGATTATCATTGACCAGAAAGTGAAATGAACAAGCCACATAAATACTCTAGCTACAAGAGCAGGTCAGAGGTTAAGAATTCTAAGATGAGTAACACACTTACTGATTCTGCAACATCTACCCACCATCTATAAGATACAACTCAGTAGTGTGATGGAATGCTCTTCATTTGCCTGGATGAATGCAACTCCAACAGCACTCAAGAAGTTGGACACCAGCCATGACAAAGCAATTTGTTTGACTAGCAAACTATTCACCACCTTCAATATTCACTGCCTCCACCAGTGATGCATGTGGTGCCAGCAATCTGTACCGTCTACAGGATGCACTGCAGCAACCCACCAATACTCCTTGATCAACATCTACTAAACCTGCAGCTTTCATAACCCAGAAGGACTAGGACAATAGATCACCACCACCTGAAGCTCTCCTCCAAATCACACACCATTGTGACTTGGAACTATATCAGCATTTCTTCACTGTTGCTGGGTCAAAATCCCTGGAATTCATTCCCTAACAGCACTGTGGGTGTACCCATCTGCTTTGAGTAGCATCCATTCAGAAAAGCAGCTCACCACCACCTTCCCAAAGGCAATGAGGAAAATATGTTCTGGATTAGACTGCAATGCCCACAACCTGTGAACAAATAAAATATGGCAAAATGGAACTACATGACTCCATTTGCGATTTGCAATGGCTACCAAGATTCTATAAATCAATTATGTCCCTCAAAAGTCGATTAGTAGTCTGTCAAATGACTATAAATTCATCTAGAATTGTGTTGATGTTTTGGCGC
Source organism: Rhincodon typus (assembly GCF_021869965.1). Lineage (NCBI taxonomy): Eukaryota > Metazoa > Chordata > Chondrichthyes > Orectolobiformes > Rhincodontidae > Rhincodon > Rhincodon typus. The sequence goes on from NC_063355.1 coordinate 32,034,397, forward strand.
TAGTTAGTGAATGTTTATGTATAGAAAAGAGCTATATCATTGATACATGATGCTGTAAGCCTCTAATGCACTCTCTGTGAAATAGTATTTTCCATAAGTAATGATATTTACTTATTTGAGGACCATGATCAAAATGCTTACACTGACATTAAAATGGATATGTTAAATGAAGAATATTGTATACCTTTATGTATGCTATCATAAACATGGCTTAAAATATTTTGTCACAATTAGAATTTTGTTAGTTAAAACAGCCCACTGTAATGTTTGTGTTTCAAGGTCCATTTCTGTCACTGTCTAAACTATTGGCAACACATAAAATCAAATAGGACAGGTAGACAATCTGTGCAATCCACTGAGAATTAAAAGGAGTAACACATAAGGTAATTTATACTGAAAAAGTATCCAAACATGCAAACTCTCCAAAAGGGCTGAATGATAATCACTGTCTCTAAGGTTCCATTTTTTATGTCATTTAGCAATTTAATAAAATGTGTTATATATTTAAAATGATATGCAATATATTAAATATTATAAAACTCAGAAAATGGAAACATGCAACAGTAAAAATGTACCTTTTGTTTCATAAGTTTCATGCTGTACAGGCTGAATGTTATCTGAAATATTTTTAACTTCCTGAAGAGCTTCAACATCTGAAATATATTTAATGTGCTGCAGTTAGTAAACATCAGATATTACAGCTTGTAATTCATCCAGAGCAAAATCGTTGCACAAAACATTATTCTGCACATAAGAAATTCATTTTGTTTCCATTTTAACAGAGATCTTCTCATTAGGCTTAAATGGATTAATTCCTCTGTTAAAATAGAGGAAATTAAAGTTGACATGACTGAGAAACAGTTTTGCAATAACTTTGACCACAGTAATTTTCAAGGTTATATCAAGTAAAAAATGAACCATTTGATTTGGTTAATGTATAGAAAAGTCAAAATTGTAATGCAAATGATGAGATCACTGACCTCTTGGCTCTCAAACCCACCTGTTTCTACCAGCACGACACCCTTCATTTTCACCTCCACTTTTGGTTCCATGTAGCCAAGATAGATAGTGCAGCCCCTGTACAAGGGCAAGAACTACACCATACTTCTGATGAAGTGGCATAATCATTTTGTCTGACAACACTCATGGCCACCTGCTCAGATACTGGCACTGATGATACCTTACAAGGTAGAGCTGGGTTTGGCACGTGGTATACTTGTGGGATTTGCTGCACTGCAACTAGGAGAGAAATGTAGTTCTTTTACCAGCTTATCAGAAGGCAAGGTCACAGACGATGAGGGTTTTGGTAGAGAATGCTAATGAGCAGATTCTCTATTGTATATATGCACTGGAAAGGCTGCCACAGTTTCTCTTATCATCATCAAAGTTCTTGGAAGAGTTAGGTTAAACTTAGCACAAGACTTTGTGCAGAATTTGAAGTCCATCCTTTCTAGTAAGTAAGTCATGGCCAAGTCCATGACATAACTTGCAGAGCCATCTGTGGTGCCACGTTTAATGGACCATATCTCAGCTTCTGTGCAATACAGACAGAAATCATCAACATGTCAGTACTGCAAGAGAAGCTCAGACTGAGCTCCTAATATCCAACTTACTGTTGTGCAAGCTCAGCTTGGTGCTACACAGTCATAGACTGTTGGTATTTTTTCTTCAAATACCTTTTTTCAAAGAGGCATGCAGCCTAGCAACAGACCTCTAAAAGATTACAACAATTGTTGAGGTCATATCCAGTAGTGTTAATGCAAGGTTGTGATCTCAACTCATTCCAAAATTCATTCTGCTTAATATCCAAGACTAGCCAGGAGGCCTGGTTCAAGTCTCACTTGCTCCAGAGCTGTCTCATAGTAGGTCTGAACAGGTTGATCAAAAATATCTACATATTTAAAGGCTGGGCTCTTGTAGTGCAGCGCTGGTGTCCCTTCTTCTAGGTTAGAAGTCCCGGGTTCAATGCCCACCTGCTTCAGAAGCATGTATTAACATCTCTGAATAGGTCAAGTAGGAAAATATTTAAATGCTCCTGAAGCCAATCTTAAATTCTTTGTACATTATCTACCACATATGACTCAAATTCCACAGAACGTACCCACAGAAAAGTCAATACCACTCATCATAAAATGCCTCATAATTTCTCTTTGCACTGGTAAAACATTCCTCTGAATGAGGTCTGCTTGAAACACTAAATCTGAAATGCATCAATCAACTCTTATAGACACTTAAGTTTCAATAGCAGCCCCTCTGTAGCACCTAATTCTTTAGATGGTTTCAAAACCGCTTCCCATGGAAACATGCGACCCTGCAGAAATTGAACCTTAATACTGATTGATTTATGTTTCCAGAGGAGTATGTCGCTGGAGGACAAAGAAAATCTTCAAGATCACGTTTCCTGCAGTTAGGAAATCCACTCTCATATTTTCATCACCATGTTTTCCTTCAAAACCCTGAGGCGTCAGGCTGCTTTAGCCTTATATATCCCATCAAGGACAATTTGTTCTGTGCATAATAAGGTTGACTGTCCACTATCTGTTTATAGACCAAATTCTTTCCAGGAACTAACCCTCTTTGTTTGGCTTCCTTTATCAATTTAACTGCTAATTTGCTTGAAGTCACAAAAATTTCTCGAATGTAAGACCTCTACTCCTCATGATATTTGCAGTTTTTTGTTGTCCTTGTTCTTGTCAAAATACAATCTTTACCTCCTATCTTGTCCTGAACCTCTACTACAAGATCAACCCTTCCTATGATCAGAACTTTTGCAAAGTTTGCAATTTTTCCGAGGGCCATATTTACTTGCAGATCCAACTTCACAACCCACACTATGTTTTCAGGTCTTTCCATGCATCTTACCTCCTTGTTCCTCATCTTGCACAGTTAACAAATGCTTGTATTTACTAGTAGCATTCCCTGTTCTCCCGACAATGGTGGCATTCCTCCATTCATTATAGCCCCTTCTAGGATGCGTGTTACTTCAGTTATTTTGGGGGCAACAGCATGTCCTGCATCTTTAATCACTGTCCATCTTCAGTCAGCCCTTCACCTGTCATAATCTGCTTCTCATAATAGACCAACATATGCATATCCAAAGTGCATGGTTCTTCATCAGTTTATATGATTTGTTCACATTCTGTAAGGGCATAATTCATGCCAATTAACATTGAAGAACAGACCTTGGCCTCTTAGTTGCCATGTTACAGAACTAGTATTTTCCAATCTCAACCCAAAACCTTATCTAGACTTTTTCAGTCTTTAATGATGTTTTGTTTTGTAATATATCTGTTGTGTAATTACAAGAAGGCCTGTACAGTTTAAACCTGAAGGTTCTTTTTGTATTACGTTGTATAAGCATCAACTTACAATATTAAAAGGTTGAAACACTTTAACAAGGTTTAAATACTTCCAGTAACATAGCGAGTAATTAAGCTAAGCCAACTGTATAATTAAATCATCGTTTATCATTATCATCGTCCCAATAGGCCTCCTTCTTGGTAGGAAGCTTCTTTGTACCCTCCACCATGCCTTTGAAATAATAATTAGAAACATCCTTCTATTTCTCCTTCAGTTTATAAGCTCTGCTAATGAACAGGTTCTTCTCTTCTCTGCATGCATTCCACAGCTTACCAAGCTTCTTTACTACATCACCAAGAGATTAGACAGGACTCTCCACTTTGATTTTTGGTGGATGCTCCAAGCAAAATAAGAAGAACCCAGATGGATGCCTTTTTGGCACATTGGGGTCTTTCTTCTTCTTCTTGCTACCGTTAGCTGGCACGCAAATTTTCATTTCTCAATCATAACATGCTTTATCTACTTTAGCCAGTTGTTCAAACTTGGACTTCACTTTGCTAGACATTGACTTCCATATTTCAGAGCACCTTTTAGAGAATTCCAAGATGTTAACAGGAATATCAGAGCTTTCTTTCTTGTGTTCTTCATGGCAGGCCTTTCAGTTTCTTAGGGTCATATTTTGCCATTTTGATGTTTTACCGGTGACTGGCTGCTCGCACTGCTGCTCGTGCCTTATGGCTTTTACTTTTGAAGGTGACTTATGTAGTCACACAGGATCAATGACATGATCTAAATATTTGAGGGAAGATTTTAAAAAATCATGTTTGTCTTTCCTTACTTTTAGGCTATAACCTTCAACTCACTGCAGAGTAGCATCTAAATTCTGGAAATGCTCTTTATCACATCTCCTCATGACTAAAATATTGTCTAGGCTTACCAATATGCTTAAAATTTAATCCATTGCACATTTGAAAAACGCAAGTGCAGATGTGATTCCAAATGGAAGTTGTGGTTTGCCGCACAATGCTGTGGAGGCTAAGTCACTAAGTGTATTTAAGACAAAAATAGATAGGTTCTTGATTAGTAAGTGAATCAAGCAGGCAGGAGAATGGAGTTGAGAAACATACCAGCCACGATCGAATGGCCTAATTCTGCTCCTACATCTTATAATCTTATGGTTTATGTGTTGCAATCATCAAGTACTTCTGTGACTCAAGATTTACATTCAACTGGAGATAGGCTTGACTGATGCCAAAAGGCCACTTTTGGAATATTGGGTTCAATTCTGGTCTCCCTGCTATAAGAAAGATGTTGTGAAACTTGAAAGGGTGCAGAAAAGATTTACAAGGATGTTGCTGGGGTTGGAGGATGTGAGCTATATGGAGAGGCTGAGTCAGCTGGGGCTATTTTCTCTGACGTATTAGAGGCTAAGGGATGACCTTATAGAAGTTTATAAAAGCATGAGGGGCAAGAATACGGTGTTTGCCAAGTTCTTTTTCGCAGGGTACGGGAGTCCAAAACTAGAGAGCATAGGTTGAAGGTGAGTTGGTAAAGGTATAAAAAGAGATTTAAGAGGCAACTTTTTCACACGGGGTGGTGCATGTATGGAATGAACTGCCAGAGGAAGTGGTGGAGGCTGGTACAATTACAATATTTAAAAGGCATATGGATGGGTACATGAATGGAAACAGTTTAGAGGGATATGGGCCAAATGTGGGCAAATGGGGCTAGATTAATTTAGGATATCTGGTCAGCTTGGATGAGTTGGGCTCCCCTATTCAGCCTTCCCCTATAGCGCAAACCCTCCAAACCTGGCAACATCCTTGTAAATCTTTTCTGAGCCCTTAACAACATCCTTCCTTTAACAGGGAGACCAGAATTGAATGCAGTATTGCAACATGACCTCTGAACTCCTATACTCATTGCACTGACCAATAAAGGCAACTGTACCAAATGCCTTCTTCACAACCCTGTATACCAGTAACTCCACTTTCAATGAACTATGAACCTGCACTCCAATGTCTCTTTGTTTGGCAACAGTCCCCAAGACTTACCATTAAGTTTGTAAGTCCTGCTCTGATTTGCCTTACCAAAATGTGGCACCACTGCATCCTCCTCATTGTTCACCCGTCCAGTTTTGTGTCGTTGTGGCCAGTTTTACTAGGTTCATTTAAAGCATTAAGGGAATTGGATTTTTTTTATCTGAAAAGGAAAAACGTGTATTGCTGTGGGAACTGTTCTTCAGAGATTTGGACAGGCATGATATGCCAAATGGTCTCTTGTGCTGTGAGATTGCTGACTTGCTTGCCGAGCTTGCTTGTTTTCATTCAGACATTTCATCACCATGCTAGGTAGCATCATTAGTGAAGCCTCCGATGAAGCGATATTGTTCTACTCCACTTGGAATTTATACCGTCTGGTCCATTATGATGAGTAGTGTCATTTCCAGTTTTGTTCTGTATGGGCTTGTATATGGGGTCCAATTCTATATGCTTGTTGATTGCATTATGGGTTGAGAACCATGCCTCTAGGAATTTCTGTGAATGTCTATGTTTGGCTTAGACTACTATGGTTACATTGTCCCAGTTAAACTGATGGCCTCCATTGTCCGAGTGTACTTGTATTAGGGAAAGTTTGCCGTGTCGTTTTGCTGCTCGCTGATGTTTGTGTATTCTGATGGCTAGTTTCCTTCCAGTCTGTCCAATGTAATGTTTGTGGCAGTCGTTGCATGGTATATTGTAAACTACATTGGTTCTGCATGTTGTGAGAATGGGGTCTTTAATCTTTCTGAGTGTTTGTCGTAGAGTGGCTGTGGGCTTGTATGCTACCATGATTCCTAGAGGTCGTAGGAGTCTCATTGTCAGTTCTAATATGATATTTACGTAGGGCAGTGTGGCCAGTGTGTTGGCATACTTGTCCTCTTGTTGTTGTCTATTTAGTAGGCACCTGCAGATGAAGTTACTGGGATATCTATTCATAGCAAAGTTTTTGTATAGGTGCTCTTCCTCTTTCCTCATAGTTTTTGCATGTTGCAGTGAGTGATGGCCCATTTAAATAGTGTCCTAATACAGCTTTGTTTGTGGACGTTGGGGTGGTTGCTTTGGAAGTTGAGGATTTGGTCATTGTGGGTTGCTTTCCTATATACTGAGGTTTGGATCTCCCCGTTGGTCATACATTCATTTCTGACATCTAGAAACGGAAGCTGATTGTTGTTTCTTCTTCTCTTGTGAATTTAATCCCAGCGAATACGTTGTTGATGAGGTGGTGGGTCTCCTCTGCTTTGTTGCGTTTAATAATGACAAGTGTGTCGTCCACGTAGTGGCTCCCACGTACCAACCCAGCCACTCCCCTCTTGTTCCAACAATCCTCGTTACTGTACTACTTCTTTCTCCCTAGCCGTCAGCCCACTTCATCCTTTAATTAGATCTTCACCTCTCTGTTGTTCCCACTTGCCCTCAATTGCTTCCTTCCTCTCGTGGTTGATAACTCTCTTCCAATAGGTCCTGGGGAGGGAACAATCTCAAGACAAATGAAGATTGTAAGTATAAATACCTTACATATATATATATATGTTTCATCTTTACACACGAACTACCTGGAGATGTACAGTTGGTGCCTGAAGCTTGCTAGCCTCATGTATATGAGGCCTAAGGTCAAGCTGTGCTAAGCACTAGAAGCACTCTCTATGACTAAGCAATCAATTTTTAAGCTGAGAATTCTGAAAGAAGTTGAGACTTGTTTTTAAAAATGTCATTAAGCTAATGTTGATTATATCTGTTGATATTTGATAATAGAAGATCAACAGAAACCTACAATACCGTTTCCATTTCCACCGTCTATCACATTTTGTGGTTACTGGTGACAGTACTGCTAAAATAATTTTAATATTTGATATCACTGGTGAAGCCAGTATTTCTTGCCCATCCCTAATTGGTTTCAAGAGGGTGATTGTGACACATTTTCTTAAATCGCTGTAGTCGAATGAGGAAGAATGAAGGGGAGATCTTATAGAAACATATAAAATTATGAAGGGAATAGATAAAGTGGAAGCAGGGAGGTTGTTTCCGCTAGCAAGTGAAACTAGGACTAGAGGGCATCGCCTCAAAATAAAGGGAAGCAGATGTAGGACTGAGGTCAGGAGGGACTTCTTCACCCAAAGGGTTATGAATCTGTGGAATTCCCTGCCCAGTGAAGCGGTTGAAGCTACCTCACTGAATGTTTTTAAGGCAAGGCTAAATAAATTTTTGAACAGTAAAGGAATTAAGGGTTATGGTGAGTGGGCGGGTAAGTGGAGCTGAGTCTCAAAAAGATCAGCCACGATCTTATTAAATGGCGGGGAAGGCTCGAGGGGCCAGATGGCCTACTCCTGCTCCTAGTTCTTATGTTCTTATGTAGTCCATGCTGGGCGGAGATACCCACAGTGCTGTTTGGAAGGGAATTCCATGATTTCAACACTGCGACACACTCCTAGTCAAGATGGTGTGGCTTGGAAGTGGCCAAGCAGGTGACAGTCTTTCTATGTATCCTTCACTCATGTTCTTTTAGCATGTAGCAGTTGCAGGTTTGGAAGATGCTGTTTACGGTGCTCTAATGAGCTGCAGCAGCATCTCTTGTAGATGGTACATGCTGCTGACAATGTGCATCAGTGGTGTGAAAGTTTAAAGTTGCGGATGGAGTGTCGATCAAGCAGGCTGTCTTTTCTTGAACAAATTTTCTTGAGTGTTGGTTGAACCGCACCCATTCTGTCAAGTGGACAGTATTCCATTACAATTCTGGCTTGTAGATGGTGGACAAGCATTGGAGAGTTGTGAAGCTTTTTTTTTCATCACAGAATTCAAATCCTCTGAATTTTTCTTATAGCCACATTATTTATGCAGTTAGTCCAGTTCAGTTTCTTGTCAATGATAACCTCCAGATTGTTGATATTGGGGAATTTAACCAAGGTAATTCCATTGAATGACAATGGTTAGATTCTCATTTTTCAAAGATGATTATTGACTGATATTTCCATGGCATATGAATGAACACTTGCACACTTGCTTATGATCACACACTGCTCCAGTATCTGAGGAGTCATGAGTATATGTGGAAATGACAACTAACATCCCTATACCTGAATTTATAATGGAAAGAAGGTAATTGCAGATGTCGGCTGGTTGTCAGCAGTTAGCAAATTGTACATATAAACAACAAACATAATGAAAATCTAAGTTGACACATTTAGGAATAAAGTATGTCATTATAAAGTACAAAGGGTTAAGAATTTTAAATGCATTACCGGAAGATGTTTTATGTATGTTAGAATCTGAAATGTAAAATCACAAGTAACTGATTATTAAAAATATTGCCATTACAGATTTTAAATACATAGAATAGCAAGTGAGGAATTATTTTCTTGTTGATAAAAGAAAATGCAGCTATTATATCTCCAAATGTGATAAATTTAGTGGAATAGCTATGGCAAAAGGAAAAATAGTCAGGGCAAATCAGAATAAATCGGAACAAAATGAAGATTTTAAGAGAAATTTGGCCACTATTTGATGTGGGGGTGGTGGGGAGAGAGATATTATAAGAATATCAACACAGGAACAAAAGCGAAAAAGAGACAGCAGGAATTTGAGTAATTTAATCACAGGAATTTGTTCTTGGGCATTTCTGTGATTAAACACTTCATCAACCTTTAAAAATAAAGGTGTATGGGTCAGAATACTTGATTGCTGTAGAGGTTATAAAATATTTGCCTTATAGAACTGTTTCTACAGGGTATTATCTGCAAGCTGATTGATGCACTAAGACTGATGTGATCAAGCATAAAAATATATGTGAATGAGAAATGTTAGACATGGAGATATAGGCATTAGCCAAAACCATCTGTGATTTGGAGTCAGCCTCTTACAAACAGGCATATGTTGTGCTTCAGTACTGTGCAGCAGCAGTCAAGAGGTCCTCTCCAACAGTTACTCCCACCAAGAAAAGAAACAATTTGGAGATTCAAGAGGTGGCTGTGTAAGGTGTCATGATCCGAGACAATTCAGTAGCCTGTTAGGGAAGAAGGAGTAAGGAAATAACAGCAGAGAAAATGTGGTTCTTAGGGTATTTCATTGCTCAGTTTACAGATGAAGTTGTCTGCAATTAAGGAAGTTATTAGGAAGTAAAAGAGGAATATTTCAATTGAGTTGTCAAGGAACATAAAAACGTAAAATAGTTTACATGACACAAATAAAAATTGCAGTGTCAGGAAGGAAATGGGGACATTAAGTAATGTTCAAAATATATTTACAGGCAACAGTAGCAAAATGACATTGTACAAAATAATATTTTGGTACCAGCATTTAGCAAGGAGATAGATAAGGTGGACATGATACTGGAACATAAGATTAGAAATTACATCACCATATTGAAAAGAGAAACAACTAAATATTAAATAAGCAAATCAAACTCAAAGTAGATAAAACCACTGATCTTGATTCCCTGCATCCAGGCATTTTTAAAGCATAGCAGGGGTATAATTACACAAACCTAATAATTAATTTGAAAAGCATCTTGTACCAGAGTATTATTGGATAGCAAATTTTATAGCTACATTTAAGCACAGAGATAAAACACGTTCAGCAAACTATAGGGCAATCAGGTTAAAATCAGTTGAAGGAAAAATAATGGAATTCCTACAACAGTGACTGCACTGCAAAAGTATTTCATTGACTGCAAAGTGCTTTGGGATGCCCTGTGGTTGGTTTGAAAGGCATAGTAGGAATATAAATGATTCTTTCATTTACTAAAGGAGAAAGCAGAAAAACAACAAGAAGCCAAGACAGAATAGTAATAAAAACCAAAAACTAAAATTGCTGGAAAAGCTCAGCCGGTCTGGCAGCATTTGTGGAGAGAAATCAGAGTTAACATTTCACATCCTCCTCTGTAATAACAATTCTGTCAGCATATCCATATTGAAATAACTATACAGAGGGTGGTATTCTGTCACAAAGTCACCCTTTATTTACTAGCCAGCCATCTCAGAGACAGTCCTCAACTGAGGAGATTGTAATCTCCTGGCTACATTGGTCAGCCAAGGCTTTCCAGATTGGCCCAAGATAACAACCCCAATTGAGGATCGCATAGTCAACAAGATCCAGTTGGTTCCACTCACTACATCCCTCCCCTCCTAAGTCCAGGGATGTAAACGTGGTCTTTCTCTTGTAACTTTTATTGCAATGTTTTGGCCCAGATGTACTTCTTCTGACTCGGACTCTGACATGAGTGGCGTGTACCAGACTGTAGCCCACCTCTTTTGTTCAGAGCATCTTTGGAGAGTTCCCTCCTCTTCTTCCACTATCGAGTCTGCATCCATGTCAGACTCTAAGGGTTCCAGGACACTGCATGGAGGGAGAGAACCTACAGTTTTGACAGGCCTTCTGGCTGTTCTGAGGAGCCAGGTATGTTTAGCTCCTGCCCCATTTACGAGGTAACAACTTTTAGGTGATCCACTGACTGTATCACCAACCTCAACTCTGTAAGTCACGGAACCTGACCTCGCATTAACATCGCCTTGTACCCATACACAGTCATTTCCATGGTTCCGGCACCAAACTTTGTCCCCTGAATTAAACTGTCTCTTTCATTTAGAAGAGGCATGTGGCCATCATTGGCTTCCTGTTGCCATTTCAGCCTCTCCCCCAAAGTCTGAAAATATCAGGTTTAACCGGTTGCAGAGTCTTCTCCCCATTAGCAACTTTGCTGGAGATTTTGAGTCCACAGTCAGATATTGTCAGCAGTGACTGGAAGGGTACCCAGGAAATTTAAAACCAAAACGGACTCGTCCGGGGAGGCACCACCGGTTGAGTATCTGCCAGTGGGAGGAGCTTAAGGCATCCGGATTAGTCACTTGGCTTTCCGGACTGTTATCTAACTTGTACTTGTACGCACTGAGAATAAGGGCCCAACACTGAATTCTACTGGCAGCTATAGGCAGCACCGCCTTGTCTTCCTTCAGTAGCCCTAGCAGGGGTTTGTTATCTGTTGCTATAAAAAATTTCCATCCGTAAGGGTATTGGTGGAACTTACTCACACTAAAGATCACCGCCAAACGTTCCTTCTCTATCTGGGCATATTTGGGTTCGGCATCAGCCAAAGTCTGGGAAGCATATGCTGTTGGGCATTCCTCTCTGTTGGGCCACTGGTGAGCCAACTCCACCCCTGAGACCGTATGGGGTGGTATTGCATGTCAGTACTACCTTTTGTTTTGGATCGTAGTGAGCCAACACCTGAAATGACGATAGCTGTGCTTTCACTTCGCTAAAGGCTACTTCTTGGCTACACAACCATTTCCATGGCTGACCCTTTTCCAATAGCAGATGTAAGGGTGCCAAGATGGAGGTCAGGTTACGTATGACTTTTCCATAATAATTCACTAACCCAAGGAAAGACCTAAGCTCCGGTAAAGATGCGGGAGCCAGGGCTCATTTGATCACCCTCACTTTATCTTCCAACAGGTATAAACTGGTTTTGTCGACTCTGTAGTCCAAGTAGGTCACTTGGGGCGCGTGACCTTCTAAGGAATATGCCCGACTGGAAGAAACATTCAATGACTATGTCCAAGTTTTCCAAGTGTTCTTTATTAGTCTTCCCTATTATTAGTACGTCATCCAGATAAATGGCAACCTGGGGTAGCTCTTGTAAAGTGTTCTCCATGGTCTGGTGGAAAAGAGTGCAGGCTGATTATACCCCAAATGGCAGTCTTGCATATTGATACAAACACTTATGCGTATTAATTGTAGCATACTTTTGGGACTTCCTCATCCAGTTACATTTGCAGGTAGGTGTGGCTCATGTTCAGCTTCGTAAAGGACAGCCTGCCCACTAACTTTGCCCACCAAGTCCTCTATGCAAGGGATTGGGCATTTCTCCAACTGCGAAAAGTGGTTTACCATTTTCCTAAAATCCCCACAGAGGCAAACTGTGCCATCAGGCTTCACCATCAGTATGACCGGCACTGCCCATTCTGCAAACTGCCCTGGTTTGATGATTTCTTCACTCTCTAACCTCCTGATTTCCATCTCTATTCTTACCTACATGGCAAATGGCACGGGGTGGGTCTTGCAAAATCTCAGAATTGCGTCCTGGTCGACAAAGTGGCTTTGGTGCCTTTGATACTCTTGAAGCCTTCCTGAAAAACTCTTAGGTATTTTACTAGGACTTCACTGAGGCAGCCAAATTCTAACCAAAAAATGTTGACCAATCTAGATGAATCTTTCCGAACCAATTCTGCCCCAACAGGCTTGGGCCTGAGCCTCTTACTACCATCACTGGTAAATGCATTAAGTGCTTCTCATAGGAGACCAGAACTGAAGTCGTACCCTTAATCTGCAATGGTTCCCCAGTGTATCCTCTCACTCTGGCTGAGGTCTTGTGCAAACTTAATGGTTGGAGTCCTGAGAAAATTTTGTTTAAGACACATTCTACAACCACAGATATAACTGTGCCGGTATTGACTGCCATGGGAACTGGGTGACCATTTAACCAAACATTAATTTTAATCAGTTCCAATTTGGATGTCACTAAGCAATTTAATTGCTCCAACCCACATGTAGGGGGACATTCCAGGGTGTGCACTCTCCTAGATGCCAGCCTCCGAGTTTTCTTACTCAAGTCAGGCCTTGTAGGACTCCTTTGCTGTCTCAAGTCTGCAAACGAGCAGCAGCTACAATGGCTCGCCTGCCCAGATCCTGAAGAACTCTTTAGCCACTTGGCCGAGACTCAGCTTTGTTGTGGGGTACTGTTGTGGGCTGACATGGGGTCCCTCCGCTCAGGATATGCCTTGTGTGAGGCCCTGCCATTGCCTCCACTCAAGTGATGGACCCCGAAACTCAGTCGGGCAGGTGAGAGAGTCCATCTCCATTGGAATGCCCTGTAGCTCCCATGCTCCACTTGCCACATTTTCTAATGACAGATCCAGTTGTAATCCCTGTGTGAGGTCCAGCTGGGCTTCAGCCAGTAGGCACTTCTGCATGGTTATGTTATCAATCCCACATACCAAACAGTCTCTTACATCTCATTCAGGGTTAACCCAAAATCACATGCCTCTGCCGTCATCTCAACCTCATCAAATATCCCAACACGGATTCCCCCGGTTCTCTAACAGCTGAATAAAACTGATAGCATCTCAGAATTAGAGGAGGTTTAGGGTCATAATATTCCTTAACCAACTCCATCAACTTTTCAAAGGTTTTAGTGTCTGGTGCCTCTGGGAAAGCCCCTTATAAATGAAAATGCCGTGGGTCCGCAAGCAGTCAGATGGATTACTCGTCGCTTTTCATCTGCCCCAATGTCATTTGCCCGGAAAAAGTATCACAGCAGGATAAAACGTGTCAAGCTTCCCAAATAAAGGAATAATGACAGAAATGCTTACCCCAACGCCAAGATGACTGTTGCAAGCAAATGTTCTGCAGGCACCTCCTGTTTTCTCCTGTCACCACTGAAATAACTACACAGAGGCTAGTATCTCATCACCAATTCACCCTTTATTTACTTGTACACAGTACACTGGTTGTGGCCAGCCAGCTCAGAGTCAGTCCTCTGAATTGAGCAAATTCTAAATCTCCTGCTTATATTTTTTTACACCCTTTATTTACTAGTGCACAGTACACTGGCTGTGGCCAGTCAGTTCAGAGTCAGTCCTCAACTAAGGAGATTCTAATCTCAAGGTTATTTATTTTTGTTTCTTTTTACTTCTTTCTTTTTTTTCTTTTTTTTTAGTGCTTATCTTCCCCAGCATCCTTGTTGTGTATGTGCAGGAGTGAGACACAGTAAAAAAAACACCAGGTGTGCAATTAACTTTATTAATAAACCAGCAGGAAAGTCACCCATGTGACTAAAGCATCAAGCACAGCCCCTGTAGGGGCAATGTCTATGTGAGAGAAAAAGTGAGGGGGTGGGTAGGGATCAAATCAAAATACAGCTTGTGGGGCAAACAAAGCGCTCCACTCCCAGCGGTGCCCACCTCTCAATCTCCTGGTTATATTGGTCAGTCAGAGCTTTCCTGGTTGGCCCAGGTTAACAATCCCAATCAAGGATCTCGTAGTCAATAAGATCCAGCTGGTTCCAATCACTACACACATATTCCACCTTTTCAAGCAAACTAAAGTTTGTGGGACAGGCATTCCATGGAGCATTAGTGAGGGTTTCGGCCCAAAATGTTGACTTACCTGCTCCTCGGATGCTGTCTGACCTGCTGTGCTTTTCCAGTCTCACACCTATAGGCTCTGGCTTCCAGCATCTATAGTCCTTACTGTCCCCTTGGACAGTTATTTGTTGTGGTGCATTTCCATCAATCAGCATCCACTTAACAAGTCAATTGGCATCCTCTTCTCAAGCAGTATAAATTATTTCTGCTTTTGAGATTTGGAAATTTTGTGGTTCTGTCCTGATGAATGCATGATGAGGGGTAAATGCAGGGATAGAAACTGTGCATGGGCAATAAGTAACAGGTCTAAATAACTATTAGGAATCATACAGTCATAAAGTCATAGAGATGTACAGCATGGAAACAGACCCTTCAGTCCAACTCATCCATGCCAACCAGATATCCTAAATTGATCTAGTCCCATTAGCTAGCATTTGGCCCATATCCCTCTAAACCCTTCATATTTATATACCCATCCAGATACCTTTTAAATGTTGTAATTGTACCAGCCTCCAACATTTTCTCTGGTAGTTCATTCCATACACTCACCACCTTCTGTGTGAAAATCTTACCCCTTAGGTTCCTTTTAAATCTTTCCCCTCTCACCTTAAATCCATGCCCTCTACCCTGGGGAGATGACCTTGACTATTCACCTAATCCATGGCCCTCATGATTTTATAAACCTCTATAACATTACCCTGCTTCTCCTTATAGCTCAAATCCTCCAACCCTGGCAACATCCTTGCCAATCTTTTCTGGATCCCTTCAAACTTCACAACATCTTTTCTATAGAAAAGAGACGAGGATTTAATGCAGTATTCTGAAAGTGGCCTAACCGATGTCCTGTACAGGCGCAACATGACCTCCAAACTCCCATACTCAATGCACTGATCAATAAAGGCAAGCATACCAAACACCTTCAATATCCCATCTACTCGTGACTCCACTTTCAATGAACTGTGAACCTGCACTCCAAGGTCTCTTTGTTCGGTAACACTTCCCAGGACGCTACCATTAAGTAGATAAGTCCTGCCCTGATTTGCCCTACCAAGATGTAGTACCTCACATTTATCTAGATTAAACTCCATCTGCCACTTCTCAGTCCTTTGGCCCATCTGATCAAGGTCCTGTTACTCTGAGGTAATCTTCTTCACTGTCCACCACACCACCAATTTTTGGTATCATCTGCAAATTTACTAACCATATCTTCTATATTCATATCCAAATCCTTTATATGGATGACAAAAAGCCGCGGACCCAGCATGGATCCCTATGGCACACCGCTGGTTACAGGCCTCCAGTTCAAAAAGCAACTCTCCACCACCACTGTCCATCTCCTACCTTCTAGCCAATTTTGTATCCAAATGGCTAGTTCTCCCCACATTCCATGAGATCTAAATCTGTTCACCAGTCTACCATGCCACACCTTGTCAAAACGCCTTACTGAAGTCCGTATAGACAACGTCCACAGCTCTGCCTTCATCAATCCTCTTCGTCACTTCTTCAAAAAACTCAATCAAGTTAGTGAGACATGATTTCCCACACATAAAGCCTTGCTGACTATCTCCAATCAGTCCTTGCCTTTCCAAATACATATAAATCCTGTCCCTCAGAATCCCCTCCAACAGCTTGCCCACCACTGTTGTCAGGCTCACCAGTCTATAGTTCCCTGGATATTCTTATCACCTTTGTGAAGGTCAGAAGACACATGACACAAGGTTATAGTCCAACAGATTTATTTGAAATCACAAGCTTTCGGAGTGCTGTTCTTTTGTCATATGGCAGTCTCAGTCTGTGTTTGGAAAGTTAAAGTCCCTACCATTAACATCCTATTATTCTTACAGATAACTGACATCTCCTTACAAATTTGCTTCTCAATTTCCCACAGACTATTGCGGAGTCTGTAGTACAATCACAGTAAAGTGATCGTCCCTTTCTTATTTCTCAATTCCACTCAAATAACTTCACTAGATGTACTCCCTGGAATATCCTCCCTAAGTACAGCCATAATGTTATCCCTAATCAAGATCACTTGCCCCCCATTCTATCCTTGAAATAGCATCTACGCCCTGGAATATCAACTCCAGTCTCAACCTGACTCGATCCCCTACAGTTTGCCGACTGACATAACAGATCCACAGAGGATGCCAGATCCCTAGCCCTGCACTAATCCCTGGAACATCTGGACAACAAAGACACCTACGTCAGACTCCTGCTCGCTAACTACAACTCCGCATTCAACACCATTATCCCCTCCAGACTGATCTCAAAGCTGCGTGACCTTGGTCTCAGCTCTGCCGTCTGCAATTGGATCCTCAGCTTTCTGACACATAAGCCGCAACGAGTGAGGATAGGTAACCGCACCTCCTCCACAATAACACTCAACACTGGAGCCCTCCAAGGATGCTTCTTCAGCCCCCTAATGTACTCCCTGTACACCTACGACTGTGTTGCCAAATTCTGAACGAACATCATCTACAAGTTTGCTGACGATACCACTGTAGTGGGACGGATACCTAATAACGACGAGTCAAAATACAGAAAGGGGATAGAGAGCTTGGTGACGTGGTGCAATGAAAACAATCTTTCTCTCAATGTCGGCAAAACTAAAGAACTGATCATTGACTTCAGGAAGAAAGGAGGAGAACACGTCCCCATCCACATCAACAGAACTGCGGCTGAGAGACTGAAGGGCAACTAGTTCCTCGTGTTGGTGTTGTGGTTGCCTGTGCCTATGAGGGAAGGGGGGATAATTGTGGCAAGACACGGCATTCATAATTGCCAGGAATGCCGTTGGTATCTTTGGAAACAGCTAAAATTCAACTGCAAATGAAGCAGCTTGAGTCAGAGACAACAGAAAGAGAAACAGGAAGGGAAATGAAACAGTTTGAATTACAATTGAAAGCAGAAGAAAAGCAGGAAGAGAGAATAGCTTGAGCAGAGGAAAAAGAAAAGGAAAGGATGGCCATAGCAGAAGAAAGGGAGGAAGAGAAAACTTTTGAATTTCAGAAGTTAGAACTGAAAACTGAAAATCGACTTAAAATGGCAAAGGTAGAGGAAAAAAGTAGTCGTGGTGAAAACAGTGATGAAGAGCAATCCCATCATAACCAAAGGCTTGGTGGGGATCTGTTTAAATATGTCCAAGTGTTGCCCAAGTTCGACGAGAAGGATATAGAAGCCTTCTTCATTTCATTTGAGAAAATGGTTAAACAAATGAAGTGGTGGCAACCATGTGGGTATTGTTGATTTAAACAAAGTTGATAGGTAAAGCAAGTAATATATTAGCATCACTATCACAGGACATATCTGGGGAGTATAATGATGTGCAAAATGCCCTCTAGAGTGCATATTAGCAAGGTTTAGTGGGCCTTGTCAAATTGAAAGGAAACTGAGTGAGGTGAATTATTTCATAAGAACGTCAGATAGAAAGCAAGTGAGTCATGTGAATACGCTCAAAGGTATTTTGATAGGAAAAGAAAGCAAAAGGAGAATGTGGTGCTGGTTACAACACAGAACTAAGTTCAGATGATTCTGAACTGGACATTCCTCAAATTAAACTGGACAATGAGGAAGTTCTCAAAAATTGGGATAAATTATTGAGTTACCTTCTGGAGGAAAATCAAAATGACCGGAAAGAGTTTTTACAATCACATGGGGAGATACGTTGGAACACACTGGAAAGTACTAAAATAATTATGCATTATGTAGATATAGGAAATGCTCTTCCAGTTAGGTAACACCCTGATGGACTAAACACTCTAAAGTTGGCACAGGTTCAAAAAGAGAATTAAACACATGCTCAAAGGCAATATAATTGAAGTGAGTTGCAGCAAATGGAGCTCACCCATAATAATGGTGCCAAAACCAAACGGAACCAAATGATTATGTGTGGACTATCGCAAAATCAATGCAGTTACAAAATATGGTTCATATCCTATTCCATGTTTGGAAGATTGCATTGAGAAGGTGGGACAAGCAACTTACATTTTTATGTTGGACTTACTCACAGAATACAGGCAGGTATCTTTACCCAAAATAGCAAAGGAAATTTTGGCTTTCTGGACACCACATGGACTGTACCTGTTTAAATTCATGCCATTTGGTATGAAAAATGCACCACCCACATTTCAAAGACTAACCAATAACGTCACTTTGGGATTACCCAACTGTGAGATGTACATCGACGATCTCATTATTTTAGTCACGCATGGAAGGAATATTTGGAGTATATATCAGAATTGTTTGATCAACTTCGAGAGGTGGGCTTGGTGATAAACCTGGCTAAGAGTGAGTTTGCAAAAGCCCAAGTCACATTCCTGGGCCATGTTATTGGACAAGGATAGATGGTCCCACAGAATGTGAAAACAAAGGTTACTTGGTAGTTTCCCATACCACTAACAAACAGGGAAGTACTACAATTCCTGGGATTGAGTGGTTTTTATTCGTTCCAAATCTTATCAGGATGGTTGCTCCACTGCCCAACTTGTTGAAGAAGTACAGAAAAATTTCAGTGGACGGAGGATTGTCAGAAGCCATTTGACAGCCTGAAAGCTGCATTGACCACTGCCCCAGTAGTAGCCATACCTAATTATGCAATGCCATTCATGGTGACTATCGATACAAGTGAAGTGGGTGTCGGTGTGGTATGCTGGCAAGAAGACGAAAGAAGATAGAAAGACCTAATGGGTACTTTTCCAGAAAACTGAATAATCATCAACAGAAATATCCTGTGATTGAGAAGGACACCTTGACCTTGGTGTAGGTGTTGAAACATTTCAACATTTATATTGCTGGTAATGTGTCTGAGACAATTGTATGTAGTGATCATAACTCTATAAAGTTTGTGGAAAAATTTAAGGATTGAAGTTCCTTAAATGAAGCTTATTATTGCATCCATTGAATTTGAAAATGATATATGTGGCAGAACAGGAGAACTTGATTGCTGACGCATTGTCATGAGTTTGCTGAAGGAAGACAGGGGCATTCAGTGGCAGAAAGAAAAATGGACTGAAATGGATTGTAGTAATGAATGTTTACATGCTTAGCGTCAATGTAGTGTATATGTATCGTAGTGTACTAACAGCGCAAGACTAAAAGTTTTTAAACATGAAGTCGTCTTTTTTTTCAGGGATAGTGTGACAATACTATGGCTTTGAGGTCTATTTTATACTAGATGTTTTTTTAGAAGACACGTTTTAAGGCAGAGGCAACAAGCTATCTATTTGAATCTAATAAACAACTTATGAGGCCCTGGGTTTTTTTAAAGGTAAGAACAATAGAAGCAGCCTGAATGGTTGGGGTCAAACCCTCCCAGAGGCAGGATATTTAGTTTTAGTTTTTCGGTAGCAGCTGCTGAGATCTTGAAGCTGGATGACACAGTTTTTCCTCTCTCTGTTACAGCTAAAAGCTGGCGGTTCCATTCCTACTGCTAGAATTGCATGTGAGACAATCTATTTTACTGAATTTGCCTTTGCTAAGGGTATGTTTATGAGATGTTACTATATTGGAACAGTTAATTCGTAGTCATTAATATATCTATTGAAGTATTTCAGTAGAGCTACAGTTAAGCCAATCCTTGTCTTTTATTCTTATTTAGTCTGTATCTTAACTGTAATGTAAAAATAAAGTGTGTTTTGCGTAACGTCAAGTAGTTTGACCAATCGTATTGCACTTGGAATACAACATCTTACACTTACTTTTAAAATCAGGAAAAGTTAAAGTCTGTCTATTTTCTTACTATATTTTGAAGGGTTTGGTCTGGTCCATAACAGGAAGAATTGTGAGGGCTATAGGACTAAAATAAGTCAGAAATGTTGAGATGATGGGGGGGGGGGGGGTCACAAAATAAGCTAACATGTTGTGGTTGGTTGGCTCAACAGTGAGCCAACCAACCACAACAGCCACAACCCGAGCTACAAATCTACTCTAAAACCTTAGTGAGCTAACATGATCGGTTCGTATGGCAGTTCAAAGCAAATTTTGTATACTTATAACACTAGGCCAGATTAGACTTTACCTACCTAGAAATACTACAGGCAGGTGCTTTTGCATTGCTGTTACTAAGTGGGATGTTTATACCGATCATTCAAATTACCCCAACTGAAAGTTTGGTGCAAGGTTAAAGTCAGGGCAAATGGGCTGATATTGCCTGCCTACATTGCATTTCCTATACAACAACAATTTAAGAGCATCAAACTCCTCATTTTTGGGTTATTGTGTATATTTTTAGGCTTAAAAATATTTCCAAACCAGAGCGTTAAGAGTACATTATTAAGAGCTAATTGGACATTGGAATAAGCAGTTAAGGGAAAATGAATCAAAACCAGGCTTAATGGAAAGCAGCAAGTTTTGGCTGGCAATGACCTTACCTTGGATTGGGAACTGTCTGTTTTGCTGCAATACCTGGATTTGTTTGTGACCACCAAGCAGGGAAGAATGCTTGGGAAAGTATTCAGAATGTCAATGCAGTTTATAATCTGAGATTCAGAATGGCACTAATATTGAGCATATTTTCCAATTCTTTCAACATTTCTACATTGGACTGAGGATCACAGGACAGGTGCCGTGGAAACTAAGAAAGTACCAGCTGTCATCCAGGAGTCCCCGACAGGCAGAAGGCAGTGAGACTCGCTTGTTGAATATGTTTGAAGTGGTTTAAACTAATAGATTCACTCATTAGTTTGCATACATCTACAGTAGATTAAGCTAATAAATTTGTTTTATATCAAAGCGCACGTCTTCTTGTATTCATTCTCATCAGACTTTAAGAATCCGTTCGGTACTTATACTGTGATAACTGATCAGGGATGTTACGAATGGTGTTGGATGATTGGCAAGAAATAAGTTGCTCTCAGAACTGAAAATCCATCAAAATTTCTTACCTAAGACCCGGAAGATTCCACTACTCTTTTCAACCCACCCAAACAACTGTAACTTGTAACAGGCACTAATTACCTGAGGCAGATAAACGGACTTCTGCAAAATATATAAAAAACAAGGAAAATCAATATTCCTCAACAATAATGTTCATTATAGCAAATGTATATTCACGGTTATCAGTTAATTCAATGCAGCTTATTTCTAAAATCTATGAGCTGCACATGAACAATTTTTTGGCTAAGTGTGATTTGAGTCGTATTTTCAGCAGGGTTTGTTGTGCCGAGGCCTAACGAGTTCTCTAGATTCAGAGAGTCACAGGGATATACAGCATGGAAACAGACCCTTCGGTCTAACTTGTCCATGCCGACCAGATATTCTACATTAACCTAGTCCAAATCCTTCCTACCCATGTGCCCATCCAGATGCCTTTTAAATATTGTGGTTTTACCAACCTCCACTACCCGCTCTGGCAGTTCATTCCATACATGCACCACCCTCTGCATGAAAACGTTGCCCCTGAGTCCCTTTTATAACTTTCACCTCTCACCTTAAACCTATGCCTTCTAGTTTTGGACTCCCTACTCTGGGAAGAAGACCTTTGCTATTCACCCTATCCAAGCCCCTCATGATTTTATCAACCTCTATAAAGTCACCCCGTCATCCTCCGATACTCCAAGGAAAATAACCCCAGCTTATGCAGCCTCTCCCTATAGCTCACACCTTCGAACCCTGGCAACATTTTTAAATCTTTTCTGAACCCTTTCAAGTTTCACAACATCTTTCCTATAGCAGGGAGACTAGAACTGAATGCAGTATTCCAAAAGTGGCCTAAACAATGTCATGTATAGCCACAACATGATCCCACAACTCCTATAATCAATGCACTGACCAATAAAGGAAAGCATACTAAATGCCTTTTTCAATACCCTGTATACTTGCAACTCTGCTTTCAAGGAACTATGAGCTGGCACCCCAAGGTCTCTTTGTTTGGCAACACTCCCCAGGACCCTACCATTAAGTTTATAAGTCCTCCCCTGATTTGCGCTACCAATTGCAACACCTCTTATTTATCTAAATTAAACTTTATCTGCCATGCTTGGCACATTGGTCTATCTGATCAAAGTCCCATTGTACTCTGAGATAACATTCTTCACTATTCACTATGCCACCAGTTTTGGTGTCATCTGCAAACTTACTAACCATAGCTACTGTATTCACGTTCAAACATTTACATAAATAGCACAAAGCAGTGGATCCAGCAATGATCCTTGCGGCAAACTGTGGTCACAGGCCTCCAGTCTAAAAAGCAACGATCTACCACCACCCTCTGTCTCCTACCTTCGAGTCAATCTTGTTTCCAAATGGCTAATTCTCCCTGTATTCCATGTGATCTAATCTTGCTAACCAGTCTACCATATGGAACCTTGAATTGCATATTTCAACAAAACCACCCCATCAACTGCCTGCTCCTTATGACAGCTCTCACATCTGATTTCCTCCCCATATTTTCACATACATTTTCCAGAACACACGCAAGTCAATGAATATCTGCTGAAAAACCTGCATGCCTTCCACCCACACCATCTTCAAATCGCCACAGTGCACCCGGACAAGCACTAGCATTCTGAATCAGCCCAATTCATTGAAGCGCCTGTCCACACGATGTTGCAGAATAGGAAGTGGTACTGAGGTTCCCCAGAAGTAACTTGGAGATCCTGCTCCATGGGGTGCTGCAGAGGAGGGCTATCCTCTTCCTGAGTATTTAATGGTATGGTCCTGGGGAGTGTTGCTGAATAAAGGGATCTTGGAATGCAGGTTCATAATTCCTTCAAAGTGGAGTCGCAAGTAGATAGGGTATTAAAGAAGGCTATTGGTGCACTTGTCTTTATTGGTCAGTGCACTGAGTAAAGGAGTTGGGAGGTCATGTTGTGGCTATACAGGACATTGGTTCGGCCACTTTTAGAATACTGTGTTCAATTCTGGAATCCCTGCTATAGGAAGGATGTTGTTAAACTCGAAAGGGTACAGAAAAGATTTACAAGGGTGTTGCCAGTATTGGAGGGTTTGAGCTACAGGGAGAGGTTGAATAGACTGAGGCTACTTTCTCTGGAGTGTCGGAAGCTGAGGAGTAACCTTATAGAGGTTTATATAACCATCAGGGGCATGGATAGGGTGAATAGTCAAGGTCTTTTTCCCAGGGTAGAGGAGTCCAAAATTATAGGACACGGGTTTAAAGTGAGAGGGGAAAGATTTAAAAGAGGCCTAAGGGACAACATTTTCATGCAGAGGGTGGTGCGGGTATGGAATGAACTGCCAGAGGAAGTGGTGGAGACCGGTACAATTACAATATTTAAAAGGCATCTGAATGGGTATATAAATAGGAAGGGTTTGGAGGGATATGGGCCAAATGTTGGCATAAGGGACTAGATTAATTTAGGATATCCAACCAGCATAGAGGAGTTGGACCATAGGATCTGTTTCCGTGCTGTATATCTCTATGACTCTATGTCCACCAAAGGATGCCACGTAATAGACCCTGCCAATCTGGTATGAAGTCACTGCCTAGGTATGCCACCCCAAAGGGTGAACAGTGGCACATAAAGGTCAATTACATTCTCTGCTCTGCCAGGGTAAATGCCACCTCAGGTGTATTTTATCTCTGCCAATTCACCCATCTTTGACTAAGACTCATGCTGTACTACTCTCACTATTGCTTGCAACATCTTCCCATATCCAGTCTCCCCCCTCAGCCTTCTACATTAACCCTTGCTGCCTTCTCAAACCTTTAGTAGATCTCATCACAAACACCAGCACCAACAGCTGTGCCACCCACAGCTGTCTCACTCGTTCCCCTATCTTCTTCTTACTAAAGTAGAAGATGGCCCATAACAGGACAGAGGTAGGCCAGATAAATGGAGGTGTGTCCAACATCAGGCTCCCAACCCCTACAAGGAGAGAATTTTGGCCCTCAAAGGAGGAGAGTGGGACCACTCCTATCAGAATACTTTTTCTCTTTTATCTTGCAAGATCTGCAAGCCTACACTCAAACTTGAAATGCCTGGCTTCACCAGAAGCCCCTTGACTTCTAAGGACAAGAGTAAAAGGACTCAGAGGATGCATCAGCAAGACTACCTGCCTGGACCCCTTGGACACTTAGAGGTTCAAGTCGAGGAGAATCAATTTGCATCTGGCAAGGATGACCCTTAGTGTTTCTGGCCCATCTACACAGTGTCCTCAGGGTCACCCTGCCAAAGTTCCAGGGCCTTTGGCCACTGCATCAGAGCAGTCTCCCTTCAGCCAAGCTGCAGAACCACGGAGTGCACTTAGATGTGCACTTCAATACTGGGAGGAGAGAAAGAAGAAAATGCATTCAGTACACTTTGGTGGTAATGGTGAAGAAGGTTATCTTTTTTCGAAATTTGTATCCATTCACGATAACTTTCATGCATCTGCTTATGAGTCTCTCTATGTAGGTGCTCAACAAATTATCACACATCTGACAACAGTTCATGGCCAAGCAAGAAGCTTCATGGTTTGAGGTTTGTGCACAGTGCTGATGACATCAGCTACAAGCAGATCGATCAATGTGTACACATGGTATTTTAGTCCTCCTAGATGATTATGCCTAATATTTGGATCACACTATATAAGTGATCCCCCAAATATCTACACCACCTTCCGTCAATCCATGGATTCACATTTCCACAAGTACCACCTAACCAGTCTATAATCGACTGCACCTACCTAATTTTTCCATCCATCACAGATGTAGGAGATGAACACTGCCCCCACTTGAAGCCAAGATGCTACTGAACGTCAATGACAACCATCACTCTATTCCCAGCAATGTTTCATAGTCTGCCCCCCTTTGAAATTCTGCTGCCCCAGTCTTAAAAATTAAAGTGCCAAGGCACAGTGCCACAATTACAGTCATTATTTCACCTTCACGCCCCTCCCTTTCCCCTTTCCCCTTTCTGCTCAGTTTCTGAGTATGGACCAGACTGACTCACCACGGCCTACCCCATCAACAGACATGACCGGATAGCCTGTCCTGTCCAGACTCCTTACTGTCGGCTATAAATCTCCCTGACTGCATTAGTCCTATTTCCCCTGACGGGCTGCCATGGCTATGACTGACCATGCCCTATTCCCTGGACTGCAGAGGCACAGACTCCCTTAGTGGAGGCCCTCAACTGCACACTTGACAATAGTAAATCCCCTGGACAAGTATGGGAGTCTACTTCTGACATACTGTGCCTGGATTCCCTGAGTAATGGGTACCTCAATGGACATTTAGAGAGAACTAGTCCTCTTACAGTTGGATACATGGCTTCTTGCCTACTGCCCATGCTGTATTTGTCACTGCTGGCACACGGAGCAAGTGTGATATTGATGATGCACACTGCCATACAGAAAGATGTGCACCCTCTAGACTGAGGATTGCTGAGGATCAAGACAAGTTCCCTGGTTGTGTGATGTGCTAATTGGCTTGGCATGACAAATCATGTCAAGTCAAGACAAGGCAATGCTGAAAAACTGTAAACAGGCAGGTAGACACTAAGTGAGCTAGTACTCAGACAGCAGGCAAGCATCCCTGAGATATAGCGTAATCCAGTGTGAAAGATGTGTGCCTGTCCCGGTGCACAAAATGTCCCTTCTGCAGCCTTTAATGATAGTGTTGTACAAGTGCAGCATGGTCAAGATGGGCTGACAGATGTCAGATGCCATTGGAGATGTGAGTACAGTTGGCACCTGTGTATTTTGCCCTGATCTGTGGTTGTAGGCAACACGGATGTCGACTGGAGCAAGCAGTGAGCTGAATCGGCCAGGTCATGTTTTGGTTTCTTTCTTGAGATTTCCTGATGTCAACCTCATTTGCTGAGTTTGGTAAGACGGGAGTGTGAATATTCATGAGCTTAGCTTTGGTGTTAAAAATGCATTTGACAAGTGTTAATCAACATTAAATAGCACCTCCCAGCTGCCTAGTGACAATCTTGCCACGCCGCTTATGAAAAGTATAAAAGATAGGGTGAGATGACCTCAAAATTGGGATCAACCTCGCAGTACTTGTCACCCAATTCTGCCTCATATTTACCACAGCCCACATCATTCACACGCATATAAAATTTGGCCTATTTGTGATCACTCATAATAACATGTCAATTTGATAGTTTTTTGTGATTTTCTATAAATACTTCAACATCAAATTCTTAAATATAACTGGATTGATAAAAATGGTGGAGCAACTACTTGTGTATAATGAACAAAATAAGTGCAGATTTAATCTTTAACTGTCCCTTGATTTGAGCCAATGTGATCAGGCTCCTCCAAATGAAACAGAATCAACTTATGTCAAACAGATGTCTTTTGAAACCTCATATGGAATCAATCTCCATCATTCTCCCAGGCAGTGCATGCCAAACCCTAACAACTTTCTGAATACAGAGTTTCTCCTCATCTCACTCCAGCCTCTCTTGCTGACAACCTTGAAATTGTAAACTCTGGATACTGACATACCAACAAGTGGAAACAGAATATCCTTCTTTGCCCTGTCAAAATTGTTTGTAATTCTGAACACCTCATGAAGGTCACCTCTTAATCTTCTCTGTTCCAAGGAGAATAAGCCCAATTTCTCTAATCTTTCCTTGTATCTAAAATCCCTCATTCCTGGTATCATTCTAGTAAATCTCCTTTGCACTCTCTCCAGGGCTTTAACATCCTTTGTCAAATAAGGTGCCAAGAACTGAACACAATACTCCAAATTTAAACAGTAAACGGGAGGACACTCAGGATCATTGATATATCGAGCGATCTTGGGGTGCAAGTCAATAGTTCCCTGAAAGTAGCAACGCCAATGGTTAAAATATGAAGAAGGTGTATGGCTTGCTTGCCTTAATCAGCGTGGGCATTGGATATAAAAGTTGGCATTATAATGTTGCAGCTGTAGAAAACTTTAGCCAAACAACATTTGAAGCATTGTATGAAATTCTGGTCACCGCATCTTAGGAAGGATGTGGAGAGTTTGGAGAAGGTGCAAGAGAGGTTTACCAGGATATTGCATGGAGTAAGCTGTATTATCTATAAGGAGAGGTAAAGACAAACTTGGATTATTTTTGCTGGAGCATCAGAGGCTGAGAAGTGGCTTAATAGAAGTATATAAAGTTATTAGAAGGATGGATCGGGTGGAGAGTCAGAGTCTTTTGTCAGGGTGAAAATTTCAAATACTAGGGGTCATAGATTTAAGGTGAAAGGGGAAAAGTTTAAAAGGCATGTGCAAGGCACATTGTTGTCTCGGATTCTCCAGCATCTGCAGTTCCTACTATGTCTGTGCAAGGCTAGTTATTTACATAGACGGTGGCAGGTGCCTGGAACGTGCTGCCAGGGGAGGTAGCAGGGCAGGCACTTAGTCAGACGGACAAGTAGGAACAGGCAGTGAATGCCGGATTGGACCATGTGTAGGCAGATGGGATCAGTTTAGAATGGCATCATGGTCAACCAAAGGGCCTGGTCCTGTGCTGTACTGTTCAATTAATGTTCTGAATGTGGCCTGAACAACGATTTGTAGAGGTGTAGCATCACCTCCTTGCTTTTATACTCTATGCCTCTATTTATAAACCCAAGGATTCTATGAACCTTCTTAAAGACAGTTTCAACTTGCCTGACCATGTTCAGAGAATTATGCACATGAACCCCAAGGTCCCTCTGCTCCTTTACTCCCCTCAAAGTTGTACCATTGAGCCTGTATTGTCCCTCTCTGTTTCTTCTAACAAAATGCATGACCTCACATTTCTCTGCATTGAAATTCATCTGCCACGTGTCTGCCCATTTGGCCGACTTGTCAAAGTTCCTCTGAAGTCACTCAGCATTGTCCTCGCTGTTCATTATTCTCTCTAACTTAGTATCATCTGCAAATTTACAGACTTTGCTCTCAACACCCACCTCAGAGTAGTTTATATAAATCAGAAAAGGCAACGGCACTGATACCTTGGGAATACCGCTTGCAACTCGTCTCCAGACTGAGAAATGCCCATCTATACCTACCCGCTGTTTCCTATCTTCTAGCCAACTTCTAATCCAAGGTTCCAAAAGATCCATCAATCCCAAACATTTCTAATTTGCTAACCAAACTGCCATGTATCAAATGCTTTCTGAAAGTCCAAATATACAACATCCACAGCACTACCCTCATCCTAGGTGCATGCCACTTCGTCGAAGAACTCAATTAAATTTGTCAGATATGACCTGCCCTTGATAAAGCCATGTTAACTATTTGGTATTAACATTTTTCTCCAAACGTATATTTATCATATAAAAACTGAAAGAACTGCAGATGCTGTAAATTAGGAACAAAAACAAAGTTGCTGGAAAAGCCCAGCAAGTCTGGCAGCATCTGTGAAGGAAAAAACAGAGTTAACGTTTCGGGTCCGGTGACCCTTCCTCAGAACTGTATATTTATCATATCTTGTACCATTGACTCTATCAGTTTTCCCACTATTAATGTCAAGCTCTAAAGTCTCTAGTTTCCTGCCCTTTTCTTAAACAAAGGAATCATATTTACAATCCTCCAGTCCCCTGTGACTAATCCTGTATTCAGTGAGGGCTTTGTGATCCACCACAAAGACAACGACAACAAAAAACTGGACACATGGATAAGAAACTTATCCAGCAAACGACTCACAGAAACCGAGAAAGCTGTCCTATGCAGACTGAACTATAACCACAAAGATGCAAACAGACCAGACTTTGTGGCCACCCTGGAAACTACACAAAAAAACAGACTCATGGACGAAACACAACAAGCCATCCGACAAACGAGAATCTCCACACTAAGCCGAAGGAACAAATGGGACACCCTGAACACGGCAGAGAGAAAAGCACTAGAAAAACTCAAGAAAGACAAGAACATTATAATCCTACAAGCAGTCAAAGGGTGCATGACCGTCATGAACAAACTGGACTACGCTGAGAAAGCACTGGCACTACGCTGAGAAAGCACTGGCACTGCTCGCAGATGCAAACACTTACCAACAGGTGGCAATAGACACAACATCGCAGCTCGGTAATAGGATCATACAGACACTGAACAGACTGAAGGATGCGGGACAGATAACCAAGACAGAATACATGAGAATGAAACCAGAAGGCACGAGCACCACCTCAACCCCGCTCCTGTGGACTCACTAAAGTGTACAAACCAGACATCCCCCTCAGACCCATTGTCTCCCTCCTGGGCACACCTTCCCACAAAGTGGCCAAGGACCTACAACAGAGACTGATAACTCCATTCCATGCACTCAACCAAAGAATTCTTCATACCCTCAGGAACATAAAAATCAGCGACGACAAAGTTATGGTATCCTTTGACGTCACAGCATTATTCACGTCAATTGACATCCCACTGGCCAAAGAAACATTGGCCACATTACTAGAGGAAGCAGGAATGCAGATTAGCAGCTCCATCAGCAATGACAACATACTCAACCTACGAGACTTGTGCCTCACCACACACTTTGTCTTTAATGGTCAAGCATACAAACAGATCAATGTCAAACCCATGGGGTCACCCATCACAGCACTCATTGCAGAGGCAGTCGTGCAAAGACTAGAACACACTACCCTACCCCTCATTCACTCTAAACTGTGGATCCGGTATGTAGACCACACATTTGTCATCATCGAATCCCACTGCAGCATATGGTGGAATTTGAATTCAATAATTTTTAAAAAAGAATTAAGAATCTATTGATCACCATGAAATCATTGCCGATTGTTGGAAAAACTCATCTGGTTCACTAATGTCCTTCAGGAGAGGAAATCTGCCACCCTCACCTGGTCTGGTTTACATGTGACTCCAGACCCACAGCAGTGGTTGACTCTTAATTGCCCTCTGAAATGGCCTACCAAGCCATTCAGTTGTACCAATCATGACAAAGTCTCAAAGAAATGAAACCAGACGAATCACCTGGCATTGACCTAGGCACTGGAAAAGACAACGGCAGAAACAGCCCTGTCGATCCTGCAAAGTCCTCCTCACTAAATTCTTGGGGCTAGTGCCTGACATAGTCATACTCACAGAATCATTCCTTATAGACAACGTCTCAGACACCATCATCACCATCCCTGGTTATGTCCTGTCCCACTGGTAAGACAGACCCAGCAGAGGTCTACTCTCAATCATCAGTGAAGTGATGGAAGGTGTCATCAACAGTGCTATCAAGTAGCACCTGCTCAGCATTAATCTGATCAGTGATGTCCAGTTTGGATTCTGCCAGGGCCTCAACGAGACTCCTACGACCACTAGGAATCATGGTAGCACACAAGCCCACAGCCATGCTACGACAACACTCACAAGGATTAAAGGCACCATAGCCACGACATGCAGAACCAACGTAGTTTCCAAGATACCATGCAACAACTGCCACAAACATTACATCAACAGACAGGAAGGAAACTAGCCATCAGAATACATGAACATCAGCTAGCAGCAAAACGACACGATAAACTTTCTTTAATATTTGTACACTCAGACAATGAAGGCCATCAGTTTAATTGGGACAACGTAAACATAGTAGCCCAAGTCAGACATAGACATGCTCGGGAATTCCTTGAGGCATGGTTCTCAACCCATAATGCAATCAACAAACATATGGAATTGGACCACATATACAAACCCATACAGAATAGAACCGGAAATGACACAACTCACCATAACAGACCGACAGTATAAATTCCAAGCGGAGTAGAACAACATCACTTCATCAAAGGCCTCACTGATGATGTCACCTAGCATGGTGATGAAATGTCTGAATGATAACAAGCTAGCTCAGTGAGCAAGTCAACAACCTCAGGCCTAGAAAATTTCTGTTAATGTCTCTTCAATTTGTTCCCTTGACTCTATTTGCAATCTAGGATGCATGCCATCTGGGCCTAGTGACTTCGCTACCTGGAGCGCTGCCAGTCATTAGCACCCCTTCTTTATCTGACATTATACTTTTCAGTTGCTCAACACCAACGTTTTCAACCGGGCCACTGTCACCATTTTCTAATTTGGCAATGACAGAAGCAAAGTGCTAATTTCGTCCTTTTGCCATACCCTTTTCTTCAGTGAGCAGCTTACCATGTTTATTCCTAATGGGTCCCACTCAATCGTTCACTGATCTTCTACTATATTAATATATTTGAAGAACATGCTACTGTTTATTTTAGCACAGCCTTCTATTCTTTCCTCATGCTTTCTCTTAGCCATCCTAATTCCAGCCAGAACATCTCTCCTGCATTTGAGGTCCTCTTTCTGATTTCTATTGATATTATTATTCTAATATGTCTCCTTCTTCTTCTGTATTTTCTCATCAATATCCTTAGTCATCCAAGGTACTCTAGTTTTGGATGACCTGTATTTATTTCTCATGGGTATATACCTAACTTGCACCCTATTCAGAGATAGTAGGAACTGTCGATGCTGGA
>NC_063355.1:32071215-32076177 GCF_021869965.1 Rhincodon typus
CTGAAGAAGGGTCCAGACCTGAAACGTCAGCTTTTCTGCTCCTCTGATGCTGCTTGGCCTGCTGTGTTCATCCAGCTCTACACCTTGTTATCTCTTGCACCCTATTCATCTCTGTTTTGAAAATCTCTCATTTTTTACCTACTGTTTCATCCTCCAAAATGTATTTCCAATCAAACTGCTCCAGTTCAACTTTATGCCCCTAAAACTTGCCCTTAACTAGTGTGGATCTTAATATTAGAAAAGGATAAAAATCTATCAAGGATTAAATCTGTCAAGGATGCTGTTTGGAGAGCTGGTGTGGATTTGTTGGGCTGAATGGCCTGTTTTCACATTGTAGGGAATCTATGAATATGACAAGACTCAATATTAGAAAAGGATAAAAATCTGTCAAGGATTGAGATAACAAGGTGTAGAGCTGGATGAACACAGCAGGCTGAGCAGCATCAGAGGAGCAGGAAAGCTGACGTTTCGGGCCTAGACCCTTCTTCAGAAATGGGGGAGGGGAAGGGGATTCTGAAATAAATAGGGAGAGAGGGGAAGGCGGATAGAAGATGGATAAAGGAGAAGATAGGTGGAGAGGAAACAGACAGGTCAAAGAGGCGGGGATGGAGCCAGTAAAGGTGAGCAGAGGTGGGGAGTTAGGGAGGGGATAGGTCGGTCCAGGGAGGACGGACAGGTCAAGGAAGCGGGATGAGGCTAGTAGGTAGGAGATGGGGGTGGGGCTTGAGGTGGGAGGAGTCGATAGGTGGAAGGACAGGTTAGGGAGGCAGGGACAAGCTGGGCTGGTTTTGGGATGCGGTTGGGGGAGGGGAGATTTTGAAGCTTGTGAAGTCCACATTGATATCCTTGGGCTGCAGGGTTCCCAAGCGAAATATGAGATGCTGTTCCTGCAACCTTCGGGTGGCATCATTGTGGCACTGCAGGAGGCCCAGGACGGACATGTCGTCCAAGGAGTGAGAGGGGGAGTTGAAATGGTTTGCGACTGGGAGGTGCAGTTGTTTGTTGTGAACCGAGCGTAGGTGTTCCACAAAGCGGTCCCCAAGCCTCCGTTTGGTTTCCCCAAAGTAGAGGAGGCCACAACAGGAACAGCGGATACAGTATACCACATTAGCAGATGTGCAGGTGAACATTTGTTTGATGTGGAAGGTCTTCTTAGGGCCTGGGATGGGGGTGAGGGGGGAGGTGTAGGGGCAGATGTAGCACTTTCTGCAGTTGCAGGGAGAAGTGCCGGGAGTGGTGGGGCTGGTGGGGAGTGTGAAGCAGACAAGGGAGTCATGGAGACAGTGGTCCCTCCGGAAAGCAGATAAGGGTGGGGAAGGAAAAATATCTTTGGTAGTGGGGTCAGATTGCAGATGGCGGAAGGGTCGGAGGATGATGCGTTGGATCCGGAGGTTGGTGGGGTAGTACATGAGGACAAGGGGGATTCTGTTTTGGTTGTTATTGCGGGGAGGGGTTGTGAGGGATGAGTTGCGGAAAATGCGAGAGACACGGTCGAGGGCGTTTTCGATGACTGTGGAGGGGAAGTTGTGGTCCTTAAGGAACGAGGACATCTGGGATGTCCGGGAGTGGAATGTCTCATCTCAGAAGCAGATGCGGCGGAGGTGAAGGAATTGGGAATAGGGGAAGGTGGATGAGAGGAGGTGTATACCAGGTAGCTGTCGGAGTCGGTAGACTTGAAATGGCTATCAGTTTCCAGGTGGTTGCCAGAGATGGAAACAGAGAGGTCCAGGAAGGAGAGAGACGTATCGGAGATGGTCCAGGTGAACTTAAGGTTGGGGTGGAAGGTGTTAACCCTAACCCTAACCCTAACCCTACACCTAACCCTAACCCTAACCCTTACCCTAACTGTTCGAGCTCCTCGTGGGAGCACGAGGCGGCGCCAATACAGTCATTGATGTAATGGAAGAAGAGGTGGGGGACAGGGCCAGCGTAGTTTCAGAAGAGGGATTGTTCCACGTATCCTACAAAGAGGCAGGCATAGCTTGGGCCATGCGGGTACCCATGACCATCCCCTACATCTGTTGGAAGTGGGAGGAATTGAAGGAGAAGTTGTTAAGGGTGAGGACGAGTTCAGCTAAGTGGATGAGGGTGTCAGTGGAGGGGGACTGGTCGGGCCTGCGGGACAGGAAGAAGCAGAGGGCATTGTTGTCAAGGATTGAATCTTGTTATATTCGTAGTTTCACTACAATGTGAAAACAGGCCATTCAGCCCAACAACTCCACACCAGCCCTCCAAACAGCATCCTATCCAGACCCATCCCCCTACCCTTTCCCTGTAACCCTGTATTTCCCATGGCTAACACAACTAATCTACACATCCCTGAACACTATGAGCCATTTCGCACAGCCAATCCAGGTAGCCTGTGGGAGGAAACCACAACACGCAACAAAAACCCACGCAGACACGGGGACAATGTGCAAACTCCACACAGACAGTTGCCTGAGGGTGGAATTTAACCTGGGTCCCTGGCACTATCAGGCAGCAGTGCTAACCACTGGGCCACCGTGCCAATCCTTGTGATCATGATTTCCCAAATGCTCCTTCACTCTAACATTCTCCACTTGGGCTACGACTAGATCCAACACAGCTCCTTCTCTAGTAAGACTGGAAAGGTACTGCTCCAGAAAGTTCTCCTGTATATATTACAGAAACCTGCCCCTTCAATGCCCCACACTCTACCTTTTTCCCCGTCTACCCAAGGATAATTGAAATCACTGACTATTTTTGTAATGTGCCCACAAAAGTAACATTATTTTTAAAATGGAAATACCCTGCATATAACAACTTGCATTTACTTCAAGCTCTGAAGATAGAAATGGCTTAATGTGATTCATAAATAAAACAATCACAGGATAGGCCCACAAGGGAGGCCAGTCCTTCAGTTGTGTTTACAATGTTAATGACACAAGTTGTTAGAATGCTGTCTACATGACCAAATCACATACTGCCACTTCTTTGGTCTAAAACACTAACCCAATATCTCAATGTTACTCGAACACAGATTCTGTCAGACTTGCTGAGTTTTTCCAGCATTTTCTTTTCCATTTTCCACTGCAACTTCATAGATATCAAAGCAGCCTATCTCAAATCTGTCTCTTACAGTTTTCTTTATGAGTTCATCACCCAAATACAATCCAGTCACTGGCAATTTTTGCTTTTTCTTGGAGGAAAAGGTGGTCCATAACGAAGAGGTACACAGAGAACCAGTTTGGGGCTGGGAGTGAAGTTGTAAGTACATCTACATCGACTGAGCCCTCTCAAGGTAATAGTGATCTAACATTTAGGATGAAATATGTTCTTACCTTGAGCTAATTTTCAACTGCCACCTTATTATTATTCTGCCATCTGATGTGAAGTACAAGCTGATGTTGATGTAACCACGAATGCACCATCTTTCCCAAGTGCATTTCTGCTTTCAATGAACAAAGAACTGTCACTGGCCATCTACTTCAGCATAAGCATAAACAGCTCCACCAGCTGTCCGATAAGAAGTACCATCACGATCAGTCATCTGCAACCTCCAGCTCAGATAAAAGCATAACATCAAATTTAGACTAGTTTCATGTCCCAAATTTATGGATTGAATTCCAATTCTGCCAGTTGCTTTGGTGGTATTTGAACCCATGCCTCCAGAATAAGGTTTCAAGGTCGCAGGAGTGTACCGGCAGGCAGGAAGGTGGTTTGAAGTGTGCCTACTTCAATGCCAGGAGCATCCGGAATAAGGTGGGTGAACTTGCAGCATGTGTTGGTACCTGGGACTTCGATGTTGTGGCCATTTCGGAGACATGGATAGAGCAGGGACAGGAATGGTTGTTGCAGGTTCCGGGGTTTAGATGTTTCAGTAAGATCAGGGAACGTGGTAAAACAGGGGGAGGTGTGGCATTGTTAGTCAAGGACAGTATTACGGTGGCAGAAAGGACGTTTGATGAGGACTCGTCTACTGAGGTAGTATGGGCTGAGGTTAGAAACAGGAAAGGAGAGGTCACCCTGTTGGGAGTTTTCTACAGGCCTCCGAAAAGTTCCAGAGATGTAGAGGAAAAGATTGCAAAGATGATTCTGGATAGGAGTGAAAGTAACAGGGTAGTTGTTATGGGGGACTTTAACTTTCCAAATATTGACTGGAAACGCTATAGTTCGAGTACTTTAGATGGGTCAGTTTTTGTCCAATGTGTGCGGGAGGGTTTCCTGACACAGTATGTGGATAGGCCAACAAGAGGCGAGGCCACATTGGATTTGGTACTGGGTAATGAACCAGGCCAGGTGTTAGATTTGGAGGTAGGTGAGCACTTTGGTGATAGTGACCACAATTCGGTTACGTTTACTTTAGCGATGGAAAGGGATAGGTATATACCGCAGGTCGAGAGTTATAGCTGGGGGAAAGGCAATTATGAGGCGATTAGGCAAGATTTAGGAAGCATAGGATGGAGAAGGAAACTGCAGGGGCTGGGCACAATAGAAATGTGGAGCTTGTTCAAGGAACAGCTACCGCGTGTCCTTGAGAAGTATGTACCTGTCAGGCAGGGAGGAAGTGGTCGAGCGACGGAACCGTGGTTTACTAAAGAAGTTGAATCTCTTGTCAAAAGGAAGAAGGAGGCTTATGTAGAGATGAGGCGTGAAGGCTCAGTTAGGGCACTTGAGAGCTACAAGTTAGCCAGGAAGGACCTAAAGAGAGAGCTAAGAAGAGGCAGGAGGGGACATGAGAAGTCTTTAGCAGGTAGGATCAAGGAAAACCCTAAAGCTTTCGATAGGTATGTCAGGAATAAAAGAATGACTAGGGCCAGTCAAGGACAGTAGTGGGAAGTTGTGCGTGGAGTCTGAAGAGATAGGAGAGGCGCTAAATGCATATTTTTCGTCAGTATTCACACAGGAAAAAAACAATGTTGTCGAGGAGAATACTGAGACACAGGCTATTAGACTAGACGGGATTGAGGTTCATAAGGAGGAGGTGTTAGCAATTCTGGA
>NC_063355.1:32076187-32088116 GCF_021869965.1 Rhincodon typus
TGGGCTAATGGTAAGATTCTTGGTAGTGTGGATGAGCAGAGAGATCTTGGTATCCATGTGCATAGATCCCTGAAAGTTGCCACCCAGGTTGATAGCATTGTTAAGAAGGCATACGGTGTGTTAGGTTTTATTGGTAGAGGGATTGAGTTTCGGAGCCTTGAGGTCATGTTGCAGCTGTACAAAACTCTGGTGCGGCCGCACTTGGAGTATTGTGTACAGTTCTGGTCACCGCATTATAGGAAGGATGTGGAAGCATTGGAAAGGGTGCAGAGGAGATTTACCAGGATGTTGCCTGGTACGGAGGGAAGGTCTTATGAGGAAAGGCTGAGGGACTTGAGGCTGTTTTCATTAGAGAGAAGAAGGCTAAGAGGTGACTTAATAGAGACATACAAGATGATCAGAGGATTAGATAGGGTGGACAGTGGGAGCCTTTTTCCTCGGATGGTGATGGCTAGCACGAGGGGACATAGCTTTAAATTGAGGGGTGATAGATATAGGACAGATGTCAGAGGTAGGTTCTTTACTCAGAGAGTAGTAAGGGCGTGGAATGCCCTGCCTGCAAAAGTAGTAGACTCGCCAACTTTAAGGGCATTTAAATGGTCATTGGATAAACATATGGATGTTAATGGAATAGTTTAGGTTAGATGGGCTTCAGATTGGTTTCACAGGTCGGCGCAACATCGAGGGCCGAAGGGCCTGTACTGCGCTGTAATGTTCTATGTTCTATGTAACTCAAGACTGGGCATCCATGAGGCGCTGTGGGCCATCAACAGCAGCAGAATTGTACTCCAGCACAATCTGTAATCTCATGGCCTGGTATATCCCCGACTCAACTATATCATTAAACCAGGGGATCAACCCTGGTTCAATGGAGAGTGCAGGAGGGCATGCCAGGAGCAGCACCGGGAATGCCTGAAGATGAGATCTCAACCTGGTGAAGCCACCAAACTGGGCTACCTGCATGCCAAACAGCAAAAGCAGCAAGTGATAAACAGAGTTAAGCGATCCCACAACGAACAGATCAGACAATGGCAGGCCTGCCACATCCAGTCATGAATAGTAGTGGATAATTCAACAACTCACTCGAAGAGGTGGCTCCACAAATATCCTCAATGATGGAAGAGCCCAGCACATTGGTGCAAAAGATAAGGCTGAAGCATTCGCAGCAATCTTCAGCCAGAAGTGCCAAGTGGATGATCCATCTCGGCCTCCTCCAGTGGTCCCAACCATTACAGATATCAGTCTTTAGCCAGTTCAATTCACTCCACGTGATATCAAGAAACAGTTGGAGACACTGGATGCTGCAACAGCTATTGGCCCTGACAACATTCCAGCAATAGTGCTGAAGACTTGTGCTCCAGAACCTGCCGCTCCCCTAGCCACGCCATTCCAGTACAGTTACAACACTGGTATGTATCCAAAGATATGGAAATTTGTCCAAATATGTTCTGTGTACAAAATGCAGGACAAATCCAATCCAGCCCCATCAGTCTATTCTTGATCATCATTAAAATAGTGGAAGGCGTCATCAACAGTGTTATCAAGCACCACCTGCTCAGCAATAACCTGTCAGTGACACCCAGTTTGGGTTCCGCCAGGGCTACTTAGCTCCTGATCTCATTACAGCCTTGGTTCAAACATGGGCAAAAGAGCTGAATTCCAGAGGTGATGTAAGAGTAACAGCCCTTGACATCAAGGCTGCATTCGACCGAGTGTGGCATCAAGGGCCCTAGCAAACCTGGAATCAACGGGTATCAGGGGGCAAATTCTCCAGTGGTTAGAGTCATACCTGACACATAGGAAGATGGTCATGGTTGTTGGAGTTCAAACATCTCTGCTCCAGGATATCTCTGCAGGAGTTCCTCAGGGTAGTGTTCTTGACCCAGCCATCTTCAGCTGCTTCATCAATGACTTTCCCTCCATTATAAGGTCAGAAGTCCAGATATTCACCAATGACTGCACAATGTTCAGCA
The DNA here is from genome assembly GCF_021869965.1 of Rhincodon typus. NCBI lineage: Eukaryota > Metazoa > Chordata > Chondrichthyes > Orectolobiformes > Rhincodontidae > Rhincodon > Rhincodon typus. Next base: position 32,078,161 of record NC_063355.1, read on the forward strand.
CTATTTGCAACTCCTCAGATACTAAAGCAGTCCATGTCCAATAGCAACAAGATATGTAAAATATCCAGGCTTGCACTGATAAGTGGCAAGTGACATTCAGGCCACACAAATGGCAGGCTATGACCATTCCCAATGAGAGATAATCTAACCACCGCCCCTTGACATCCAATGGTGTTACCATCACTGAATCCCCCTCTATCAACATCCTGGAGGGTTATCATTGACCAGAAACTCAACTTGACTTACCACATCAACACAGTGGCTACAACGGCAGGTCAGAAGCTATGAATACTGCAGTGATTAACTCACCTCTTGACTCCTCGAAGCCTGTCCACCATCTACAAGGTAGAAATCTGGCATTTGATGGAATACTCTCCAATTGCCTGGTGAGTGCAGCCCCAACAACACTCAAGAAGTTTGACACCATCCAGGACAATGCAGCCCACTTAATTGGCACTACATCCACATGCAACCACTCCCCCTAACACCGATGCTCAGGAGCAGCAGTGTGCACTGGCTACAAAATGTGTTGCAGACATTCACCAAAGATCCTCAGACAGCATCTTCCAAACCCACAACCACTTCCAACTAGAAGGACAAGGGCAGCAGACATATGGTAATACCACCACCTTCACAGTCCCCTTCAAGCCACTCACTTTCCTGACTTGGAAATATATCAGCATTTCTTCACTGTCGCGAGGTCAAAATCCTGGAATTCCTTCCCTAATGGCATTGTGGGTCAACCCAGAGCAGGTGGACTGCAGTGGTTTAAGAAGAAAGCTCACCACCACCTTCTCAAGGACAACAAGGGGTGAGTAAAAATGCTGGCCAGCCAGCGACACCCACATCCCACAAATGAATAGAAAAAAAATTTACGTTTTAATCTGTTACGTGGGATTTTATCAAAAGCCTTCTGAAAGTCCAAGTAAAACATATCCACTGGCTTCCCCTTATCAAATCTACTCGTTACATCCTTGAAAAATTCCAGTAGATTTGTCAAGAATTACTTCCCTTTTGGAAATCCATGATGACTCTGTCCAATCCTGTCAGTGTTTTCCAAGTGTTCTCCCATCAAATCTTTTATAATGGACTTCAGCATTTTCCACCAAACCAATTTTAGGCTAACCAATCTATAGTTCAGTTTTCTCTCTACCTTTTTAAATCACTAAGAACTGTTGCACTGTCTTTTGAAAGATGCTCACCAACGCATACACTAATTCTAGGGCCACTTACATATGTACTTAGGATGTGGATTATTGGGGCCTGGGGATTTGCTGACCTTAAATCCCATCAATTTTCCTAATACCATTTTCTTACCAATACCAATTTCCTTCAGTTCCTCGTTCTCACTAGATCATGTGTTCTCTATCATTCTTGAAACATTGTGCTCTCCTTCATGAACACAGAACCAAAATATGTATTTAATTGGTCTTCTATCTCTGTTCCCCGTTATAACTTACCCTGTTTCTGGCTGTCAGGGGCCTAACCTTTGGTAATCGTTATCTCTTCACATTCCTATAGACGCTTTAACAATCAGTTTGTATGTTCCCCGGCAAGCATGCTCATACGATATTTTCTCTCTCTTAATCAATCCCTTTTGTCCCCATTTGCTGAAATCTAAACTACGTCAAATCCTGATATCTGCTGCTTTTTTTCTGCCAATTTTTTATCCCTTCCTTGAATCTAATATCACTTCTAATTTCCCTGGTTACCCAATGGTCAGGCCACCTTTGTCATTTTAATTTTGTGTCAGATAGGAATGAACAACTGTTGCACTTCCTCAATGCACTCTTTAAATATTTACCATTGCCTATCCACCATCATCTCTTTAAATAACGATCCCCAATTTATCATAGCCAACTTATGCCTAATACCATCAAAGTTTCCTTCATTTAGATTCAATCTCAAGCCCTTGTCTCAGAATCAACTAAATCACTCTCCATCTTAAAGCAGAATTCTAACATATTATGGTCAGTCTTCAGCAAGGGGTGTCATATAGCTAGACTGCCGATTATTCCTTTCTGTTTGGACAATGCCCAGTCTAGGATGGCCTGCTCTGTAGTTGGTTCCTCAACATATTGATGTAAAGCTCAACTGGAACAAATGGGTCCTACATGTCTCATCTTCCTTCTGTGCAGTGGTTCCCTTCAGTTGGGCATACTCCATTTCCAAATCAAGCTGCTGCCAAAAATGATAACACCCATCACTGAAGCAGAATTTCCCTTGACAGGCCTTTCAACCTCTTTGACCTCCATGTCAAAACCCAGCACTGATTTATTAAAAATTAGAAAATTTTTCAAACTCCTCCAATAACGCAGAAGACAAATTCTGCACCAGTAAGAGTAAAGTAAAATCACTTCACCTGGAAGTTAGAACATTATCCCTTGAAAGAATGCTTTATGAGGTGTGTTCCCTCAAATAGCCAGGTGCTTACTGAACTGGAAATGTTTAAAAACAGATGTTAACAAAGATTTAATCATCCAAAATAAGGAGTATATGCCAAATTGGCATTGTTGTAAGTCTCACATGTCCATACTTGTACCCTGTCACTGAAGGCGTGCCATAACAGCCACCCCAGAGATGATTAGAAGCATTCCACCTGCCATTTTTTTAAGTTCACAGTCTCCAAAGGAATATCATCCACCCTTCCAAAGAGTCATTCCCTTGGTATTGTTTTAAAGCATTTCAATACCAGTAGATTACTATTCTGAGCTGTAACCAATAATGTAAATGGAAATTGCAGACAAAGAATTGATATTTAACCATCCTATCACATTTTTAAATTCCTGAAATTAACAATATTTATAGAATACCTGACGTTAAAGGAGACTGTTCTTGTCTTATTGGTAGACCTTTCTTCTGCTGATCAGTGTTGGCTGAAATATATTTAATCATAAGTCAATATATACCATATGACTTCTGAGATGTATTATGCTAATAACTTATTTTCAAAATTATCTAAAAATTGGAGGAAAAATATAAAATGCAACAATTCACAAAAATTCAGAGAAGAAATTGGAAACAATGCAATGAGCATGTCATCCATACTCATTTCACATATATGCTCTTCCAGTTCCTTCCTCCGGTGCACTGAATTTAGTTGAAAATGCTTCAGAACCAGAAGAATTGAAATTAGTTACATTTCCTGTGAAGTCAGTTCAAATTGGTTCTGCTGAAAACTGGGATCGTAAGAATTTCATTATGAATCTTCCAAACCTGTGCTGTTGCTTCAGCAGAAATTCTAAAAAAAAAGTCAATGAACATCTTTAACTGTCATGCCATTTCTCTTAGAATTTCACAGATCTTCAACTGAAGATCTACAGGAGAAGGTCAGTGCCATAAAAAACCTAGAAATATGAAAAAAATATTGATCTTAAATTAAGAATATGGGCATTATCGCAATGGAAACAATGATGTGTTGGAACAGGTCCCCTAGTTCAACCAAACTGTCCCATAAAATTTGATGCATCATACATGCCAATATATACGCTTTACATCCAACTCAAGATCATGTGATTTTTTTGGACAACCAATAAAAGTGGGAAGAAAATCCAGTACAATTTGGATGAAAAATTTGTCAAATTCCTCTCTGACTCAATCCATGGTGATCAAATGAAGACCAGGTCACTTTGCTTGTGATAATTCTTCACATACCCACATACCATCATTGCAACGAGTGATCCCAGATATCCCAAAGTGAAACCTGGCTTATTGGATTATAAATTTAATTTTTGCAGTTGGTTGCCATGATTGTTATTCACTGCACATATTCACATGAGTCTATCAACATTCTTCAACAGAAGCTTATTATACAAAAGTATAGAACAAAGTTAAATGAGAAAATCTATAAGTATCTTAACATTAATAGCAAAGCTAAGTTTCAACCTTTTCCCAGCAATGTCCTTTCCAGATATTCAATCCCAATGAAATATGACTTTGACTGACTTTTGCAAATTTTGATGACCAAGAAAACTCTTTCTAGTTCTGATGACCTAAACATTTTTTCAAATCTCAGCTTGAAAAATTCTCCAAAAATTCACACAGCTTGGAAACTTGACAAACTAAGCTCCCGCTATCTGAAGATTTCTAAACAACTAACAGACTGTCTGTTTGCTACAAAGAAATTATTCTTCAGACCCAAGCTCAAACAATGTGATCTATTTATCTGTATGTCATAAAAGTTCATGTCTGTAAACACTTTACCATTAATTCAGAAGTGTCTGATTGAGCCATTTAACTTAAAACCATAAGTTTTCTTGAAAATGATGTAGTAAGTTCACTGTTACAAATGACTTTCTCATCTTTTAACAAAATAGATATCTTGAGAAAATTCAAACATACATCTATTTCATCTCTACTTTAAATTAAAAATTCTCAAATTAGAATAAATTATTACAAGCCTTTATCAAACTAACTTGACCAAACCACATTAGAGTGAAAGGTAATCCAGTGGCCATCCACGGCAATATTGCCAAAGCCTCAACATCACAAGCAAGTTAGGCAAACAAAACATGATAAAGTATTCCAACTGATAAGGATGACTAAGGTTTTGGACAAGACCAAAATTATTCTTTTCATTTACTATTAATTGCCCTAAAAATGCACCTCCATCTCTAATTATCTCTGGTTATCATTTATGGTATCAATCATGAACTTCAAAAGAATTAAGCACTAAAAGAACATGTATCTTCCTCTTTTCAACTTTGTTCACGCTTTTCCCTAAAGACTGTTTGTTGGCCATTCACCTTGTCAAAATGCATAACATACATCATCAAATTAAACAGCATTTGCCAGTTACAGGCCAAATTCCTCTCTGCATTAAGATCATTTGAACTAGTCAAGAATCATCCACCGTCCTAGCATCCACATGGATCTCAATATTATTTCCAAATTTGAAGAATATTCCCCAACTCCAAGACCTACATCTAGATTATTAATAAAAACAATTAAGAGCAAGAGTCACAACACTGATACCTATAGGACACTTAGAGTGCCCAATTTCCAAACAATCAAAAGTGATTACTGATTTTTTTTTGCCTGTGATCAACAAATTAGTCCTTAATCCATCATAATAAATTACAACTAACAGCAGCTTTTTACTCTGAGTTTTTATATATCTTGTCAAACGCTTTCTGGAGGTCAAAATAATGTCATTACTCAACAATTATCTTGGTGACATTATCGAATTTTTCAGACACTGAAATTTCAAGAGATACAAGATATATTGTAACAACATTCAAGTTTTGTTTGGGACCACCTCCTTAATTCATAGCATCTACCAACTGGAATAACATGGGAAACAGATGGATGGGAACATAACCATCTCTAAATTTCCCTCCAAGTTCACTGATCCTGACATGAAAGCTTGTAAAAACTGAAAGAAGTTCAAATGCTGTAAATCAGAGACAAAAATAGAAATTGTGGCAGAAGCTCAGCAGGTTTGGCAGCATCTATGGACAGAAATCAGAGTAAACAGTTTGGGTCAAGCGACCTTTCCTCAGAACTGAATCAGATGCTGCCATACAATTTCTATGAAAGTTTGTAACTCTTTTATCCACACTACATCAAATTCCTGAAACACTTTATTTATGATCACTGTGGGAGTATATAACTCCATAGACTATAGGACCCAAGAGCAAAATTACAAACACATCTACTGAAAAGAATGGCAGAAGGTTGGAACTCTTCCACAAATAAACATAAATGGCAGATATATTAATTAAGCTTTAAGTTGATAGATTTTTGATAAGCAAAGATATTAATGTGTATACGCTGGGCAAAGATGGATACAGAGAGTTAAGTCATAAATCAGCCATGAATTAATTGAATATTGGAGAAATCTCAAGGGGATAAAATGTCTACTACTCCTGATCCAATGTTCCTCCTAATACTTTTAGCAGCAGTTCAGTGAAATTGTAACACACCAAGCATAATGTATTCAGCAAGAAATACCACTGTAATTTCTTTTATTCATTTGTGGGATGTGGGCGTCACTGACTGGCCAGCATTTTTTATTGCCCATCCGTAGTTGCCCTTGAGAAAGTGATGGTGAGCTGCTTTCTCGAAGCTGCAGTCCACCTGCTGTGGGTTGACTCACAATGCCATTAGGAAGGGAATTCCAGGATTTTGACCCAGCAACAGTGAAGGAATGACAATACACTTCCAAATCAGGATGATGAGTGGCTTGGAGACAAACTTGAAGATGGTGGTGTTCCCATGTATCTGCTGCCTTTGTCCTTCTAGATGGAAGTGGTCATGGGATTGCAAGTGGTCGTACGTTTGGAAAGTATTGTCTGAGGACCTTTTATGAATTTCTGCGTTGCATCTTATGGATAGTACATACTGCTGTGGTGCTGAAGGGAATGGGATGCTGGTGGATATAGTGCCAATCAAGTGGGCTGCTTTGTCCTGGATGGTGTCAAGCTTCTTGAGTGTTTTTGGGGCTGCACTCACCAGGCAAGTGGGGAGTGTTCCATCAAATGCCTGATTTGTGCCTTATAGTTGGTGGACAGGCCTTCGGAATCAGGAGGTGAGGTACTCACCACAGCATTCCCAGCTTCTGACCTGCTCTTGCAGCTGCTGTGTATACGTGGTGAGTCCAGTTGAGTTTCTGGTCACTAGTAACCACCAGGATGTTGATAGTGGGGTATTCAGTGATAGTAACACCACTGAATGTCAAGGAGTGGTGATTGGATTGTCTCTTACTGGTGATGGTGTGGCACAAATGTCACTTGCCACTTGTCAGCCCAAGCTTGGATATTGTCCATATTTTGTTGCATTTAAATATGGACTGCTTCAGTATCTGAGGAGTCACAAATGGAGCTGAACATTGTGCAAAATCAGAGAACATTCTCACTACTGACCTGTGGGCGGCACGGTGGCTCAGTGGTTAGCACTGCTGCCTCACAGCACCAGGGACGTGGGTTTGATTCCAGTTTCAGGTGACTGTCTGTGTGGAGTTTGCACATTCTCCCCGTAACTGTGTGAGTTTCCTCCGGGTGCTCTGGTTTCCTCCCACAGTCCAAAGATATGCAGGTTAGGTGGGCTGGCCATGCTAAATTGCCCATATTCTACAGGGATGTGTAGATTAGGTGGGTTACAGGGGGATCGGTCTGTTACAGCGGGATCGGTCTGGGTGGGATGCTCTGAGGGTCAGTGTGGACTTGTTGGGCCGAAGGGCCTGTTCCCACACTGTAGAGATTCTATGATTCTTATGATGGATGGCAGGACATTGATGAAGCAGCTGAAGGTGGTTGGACCTAGGACTCTACCCTAAGGAACTCCTACAGGCGTGTCCTGGAACTGAGATGATTGACCTCCAATAACCACAACCATCTTCCTATGTGTCAGGTATGACTCCAGAGAGATAGTCCCCTGATACCTGTTGATTCCAGTTTTGTTAGGGCTCATTGATGCCACACTCGGTCGAATGCAGCCTTGATGTCAAGGGTTGTCACTCTCACCTCGCCTCTGGAATTTAGCTCTTTTGTCCATGTTTGAACCAAGGCTGTAATGAGGTCAGGAGCTGAGTGGCCCTGGCAGAATCCAAACTGTACGTCACTGACCAGATTAATGCTGAGCAGGTGCTGCTTGATAGTACTATTGATGACACCTTCCATCTCTTGACTGATGATCAAGAGTAGACTGATGGGGTGGTAATTGGCCGGGTTGGATTTATCCTGCATTTTGTATACAGGACATACTTGTGCAAATTTTCACACTGCCGGGTAGATACCAGTGCTGTAAGTATACTGGAACGACTGGTCTAGGGGACCAGCAAGTTCTGGAGCACAAGTCTTCATTGCTATTACCAGGATGCTGTCAAGGCCAATTGCTTTTGCAGTATCCAATATCTCCAAATGTTTCTTGATATCACGTGGAGTGAATTGAATTGGCTGAAGACTGGTACCTGTAATGTTGGGGACCCCACTGGAGGAAGCTGAGATGGATAATCCACTAAGCACTTATGGCTGAAGACTGCTGCGAAAGCTTCAGCCTCATCTTTTGCACGGATGTGCTGGGCTCTTCCATCACTGAGGATGGGGATATTTGTGGAGCCTCCTCCTCCAGTGAGTTGTTTAACTGTCCACCACCATTCACGACTGGATGTGCCAGGACTGCAGAGCTTAGATCTGATCCGTTGGTTGTGGGATCGCTTAGCTCTGTCTATCACTTGCTGCTTATGCTGTTTGCCATGAAAGTAGCCCTGTTTGGTGGTTTTATCAGGTTGACATTTCATTTTCAGGTATGCCTGGTGCTGCTCCTGGTGTGCCCTCCTGCACTATCCTTTGAACCAGGGTTGATCCCCTGGCTTGATGGTATGGTTGAGTGGGGGGTATGCCATGCCATGAGGTTACAGATTGTGCTGGAGTACAATTCTGCTGCTGTTGATGGCACACAGCACCTCATAGATGCCCAGTCTTGAGTTGCTAGATCTGTTCGAAGGCTATCCTATTTAGCACGGTGATAGTGCCACACAACATGATGGAAGTTATTCTCAACATGAAGGCAGAACTTCGTTCCCACAAGGACTGTACGATGGTCACTCATACTGATACTGTCATGCCCAGCTGCAACTGCAGCTGGCAGATTGGTAAGGATGAGGTCAAGTATGTTTTTCCTCTTGTTGGTTCCCATACCACCTGTCACAGACCCAGTCTATGTCCTTTGAGGGCCTACCAGCTCGATCAGTAGTATTGCTGCTGAGCCACTTGGTGGTAGACATTGAAATCCACCACCCAAAGTATATTTTGTGCCCTGTAATAATGCCTTTCAAGAGCTCAGGATATCATAAAGCATGTAAGAGTTGATGAACTATACTTTTCATATACCAACATTCATGCCAAGCAAATTGGCAACAACCATTAACAAATATTTTGCCAACACTAACATTTTAGTGAAATAAAATGACTAATATTCATTACAGACCTGATGGTGAATCCAAAAAGTCTCGCTTTGTAGGTTGAGCTTCAGTTTCTTCTCCAACATCCTTATCTGAAATACATATAATTCATATTGAAGTCTACATTAGGAGTTCTCCATTTTTGTGAAAAGAATTTCTCCTGCTTATTCTGGGCTTTTCAAAACCATATCAAGAGTGGAGGTAAAATGTAAAAGACAAAGTTTTATCAATACTTGGACAAAGTATATCAAATAACAAACATCCATGTCATCAGTATGATTCCCAACATATTCACTTCTACTTGCTCTCACTCTCTTTTCAGCAAAATTGCCTGTACTTCAGAACAAAATTAAAATGAAATTCAAATGTGGAAAACAAAACACAGAATGCAAAGTTTTAGAAAATCAATGGGGAACAAATTAGCCAAACTGGAAAATGCTCCGGATATCATGTGTGCAATACAACAACAGGAAACAATTAGTATTCTTATGCTGCCTGCTCCTTCATATTTTTAGCTGCTTATACCATTTCTCCAGGGAATTTACTCATCTTCAGCTGAAACTCTGACAGCAGCTTAATTGACAAAAAATGCTGGAAATCTGAAAAGAAAATTCATCAGAAGTAAAGAAAATGTGAGTTACAGGTATGGAGACAATGGTGGATAAAAACACATGCTTTTGTTCATTCAGTCAGTCCTAACAAATGATGCTTAAAGCATGGCAAAATCACACCATCCATAATGATTGTGATTTACTAGGAAAACAAAAACAGGATAAAAGGCCAGGACAATTTGGGAAGGAAATCTGGTAATTCTTCTCTGATTTCATGATGGCAGATTGGAGAAGGTGGGACATATCCTCGTGGAGAGAAGAAAACTAGAAGACCTGAGACAGGATTTTAAAATGTTGAGAGGTCTAGAAGAGTAAAGAGGGAGAAACTGTTCCTGCTCATGAAAGGATCTGGAACATGACAACAGGGTGCAGAGCTGGATGAATACAGCAGGCCAAGCAGCATCATAGGAGCAGGAAGGCTGACGTTTCGGGCCTAGACCCTT
>NC_063355.1:32088516-32158686 GCF_021869965.1 Rhincodon typus
GCAGCATCATAGGAGCAGGAAGGCTGACGTTTCGGGCCTAGACCCTTTCTGATGAAACATCAGCCTTCCTGCTCCTATGATGCTGCTTGGCCTGCTGTGTTCATCCAGCTCTGCACCTTGTTGTCTCAGATTCTCCAGCATCTGCAGTTCCTACCATCTCCGGAACATGACAGCTCAGTTGTAAAGTAATTTGCAAAAATTAGGAAATGTGAAGTGAGAAAACTAAATCTTTCTCATACAAGTGGTTTGATCTGGAATGTACTGAATAGAAGTGAACTGGAGGCGGGGTCAAATGGCATTCAAGAGGACTGTGGATGTGTTGTGCATTTGAAAAGTATGGTGGACTGTCATTTTATGAGCCTGACACCATGATGATATCATCTGTCATTTTGGACAGGGAAACAGCTCAGGGAATACCCTCATAATAGAGCTCTTGCTATTGTTAAGCACTTTGGCCTCCTGGCCCATCTTGAAGCATAACACAAGAAGGAAACTGGGAACAAGGATAAAAGCTTCTTCAAGATTTACCAGATTAATCCACTGCTTTGCTGAGGAAGTAAATTAATTGTGGTCCTCTACAGATCTCAGAGGCACTTTGATAAAAAAAAACAAAATAAATCAAAAGACGTCATTGCTGCACCAAAGCAGGTATGGTCAGTCAAAAAAAATTCATTCCGGGGAGAAGTGAATATTGCAGAAAAAGTGCACCAAACGCTCCATTCTCAAGTACCACTGAGAAATGAGTACCTGACATGGAGGGAAATGTTTTGAGTTAGAGTGGGGCCTACAGGAATACCTTGTTTTAAAAGGGAAGAAGCAAAGTACTGCTGAACACTTCGTGTTTCAATGCGCTGTGTAGGCGCTTCCAATTGAGAGAAAAAAAACAGCAGGACATTTTGGCTCTGTGAGACTGTATGATCAAAATACGGAGTGCTCGAATTCCTACAGAGACCAGTTCTATCATTTTGTTCAAAAATATATTGTTGTTCTTGCATTCCTGAGTATTACTGGGGGGAGAAACTTTTAACCACCGAAGTAATCTGGTACAGCCAGAGAAGCCAGGTTCCAAAACTTGTGAGAAATATTAGGAATCCTCCAGAATTATTTTACATCCAAACCATTGGTGATTGCTATAAGGTTCAGGTTCCACAAATGCAGCCAGTATGATGGTGAATCTATCTCCCAGCCCATTGCAATTTTAAAGGTGCGAGCAGAATGCTGTGAATTTGGAGATAAATTAAATGCTGCCATTAGAGAATGACTGCATTATGGTATAAGATGTGAAGCAAGCCAGAAGAGATTATTGGTAAAAAGAACCTAGAATCAAAGAAAGCATTGGAAATATCAATCTTGATGGAGCTCGCAGCCAAGGAAGCTCAACAGCTAAACTTGAGTATGTGAGTTCACAAAATGGCATCTGAGAGACAAATATCAACGAAGACTCAAAACTGCCATCAGTTATGGAAAAATAGGTCACACAGCAAATTGCTAGTATAAAGAGCCTGTATGTAGAAACTGCAGAAAAAAAGGCACACCAAATGGGCATGTGTGAAGAAGAAACATGAACAATTTACAGTAAAAGAACAGAAACGGAAGAGTAGAACAAGACTCTACACAATATAAAAGAGCATGAGAAAAGGCCAGATTTTCAGCCAAAACAGCAGCTGTTATTAAACATTCTGGTTATTGCTAGGAACATCAGCTAATTCTAGGTCACTTATTTACTAAATAGCAAACCTGTGAGAATGAAGGTGGATATCAGAGCGACAGTTTTATTGATACCTCAAAGTGTGTATCAGAAGCAAACGAGTCACATTGCATTGCAATCTTCAAAAATTGTCCTAAGAACGTACATGAGTGTAACAGTGCCTTTAAGGGTTATATAAATGAGAAATGCTTCATGAACAGAAACTGCTTGGAAATCTGAAACGAAAACCGAAATTTCTAGAGAAATTCACCAGGTCTGTCAGCATCTGTAGAGAGAAAGCAGAGTTAACATTTCGGGTCCAGAGACCCTTTGAAGGATCACTGGATCCGAAATATTAACTCTGTTTTCTCTCCACAGATATTGTCAGAATTGGTGAATTTCTCTAGAAATTTCGGTTTTCGTTTCAGATTTCCAATAGCTGCAGTTCTTTGTTGTGTTTATTTGAATGTTCTGATTCTTGTGAATGTCCTTATACATTGTCAAAGGAAATTTTTCAGCTTTATTGGTGTTACGAAGCGGAGAAGGGGTCGACCCCCCTCTGATAATTAAAATCGAACACCCTTCAGAAGCTCTCATTGCCTCGTAATCTGTTAAAGGAAATGTGAAAAGTGGTATAACCTGCCTCTCACCTTCCAATCTGTTATAAAGGAGGTAAAATAAAGTGAACTCCTGACAGTCAAGAGGCAACAATTTATTTATCTAACTCTAACAGTTAACAAACTAACAGAGCTACTAACAAACCAAATTATTCCCCCTTAACTTCTAACCATTTCCTGAATAAAACAAAATTCTAATGGTATGCTGTTCCAATAGATAGATGTCCCACTTATATGAACCAAATGAAGAAAAAAATATAAAATTAATCTCTCAAAATTATAGCCAGCATAAATCTTCTGGAATGTTCTTTGCCTTCTCCGCTGTCCTCCAGTCAGGAATGCCTTCCTCCGTCAAATTCTTGTGTCAGGAATATTAGCTAAGACTGCTTAGACCGTGCTCATTCTGAGGGCTTAGAGATTTCTATGAGAGCCACTGAGTTTCTCTTCAGGTGGCAGTTCACTCTCACACTGATTTTCAAATGGCCTCTTCTCTTATATGCTTGTCGACCTATCAATTTCTTACATTAGGATTGGTTCTAGGTTGTCAAAACCATTAGATTTAGATTTAATTGATTTTCACTCTCTAAGTGCCTGATTTAAATTAATAATTTGCTGATATTCAAACTGGTCACCTTGCTAACAAAACAAACTGCGGCTTTCTTTTTTCTCCAACCATAAAGGCTTTAATACAAATGTTTCAATTGTGAGAACTCTCCGTGCATCTGCAGACATTTTTTTAAAATCTCCAAGCCTAGGAAAGCATGTTATCTTTTAAAAGGACCATGCACTCATCCCCCCCACCATCATTTTACAAACATCAAATACTTTACCCAACTTCGCATCACCTTCCCCCTTAAGAAAAACAATGAACCATCATGATGAAAAGGGTTAATTTTTTTCTCCAAATCTTAACACTGTTATTACTAGATCCATAGGTCATTAATCTAGAGTTACAAATTTCGTACTAATTCTATATACATATATAACATTGAACACTACTGTTTCTATCTTACCTACACATTTTCCTTTTAAACCTGTGATAACGCATTCACTGTGACATTTTCATGACCCACATGTAAATCTGTAAATTAAATGCTTGTAACTTAAGACTCCAACGAAATCGTCTGGTGTTCTTGTCTCTAAATCTTTCCAAAAATGTCAAAGGTTTGTGATCAGTGTACTCAACCGTCCCTGATACATTGCTTGCGACATAAACATTAAAATGTTGTAAGACCAATATCAAACACGATCACATCTTTTCAATGGTTGAATATTTTCTATGGTGGATATTGAGTTTCTTTTAAAAATAACCGATTGGCCTTTCAATTCTATAATCATCGTCCTATAACAACACAGCTCCCAAATCCTACATCACTTGCATCAAAGCAATTTTAAAGAAATTTGATGTGGCTAAAACTGCTTTTAAATCCTCAAATGCCCCCTGGCATTGTTCTGTCCAACGAAATTTTATGTTCTTCTTTAACAAATCCGTCAGCAGAGCCACCATGTAACTAAAGTTTGGTACAAATTTCCTGTACAATTCGCTCAGTCCCAAAAATCATAGCACCTCCTTCAAGGATAGTCGCGGAAATTCCTTGATGGCCTTTGTCTTCCATAATCTCTCATAGAGCTTTGCCAAATGCACCATGTGATCTGTTCACAAATGGCTAAAGGTCATTAAGTCATTTATATAGATGGCACAATTAATCAATCTGCTACAACACTGTTCATAGGTCTTTGAAATGTGGCTGGTGTGTTCTTCATTCCAAAGGGCATTACTTTAAATTGATACAGCCTTTTTTGGGTTACAAATGCAAAAACTTCTTTTGTTCTCTGTGACAAAAGTATTTGCCAGTAACCACGAAATAAGTCCAATTTTGTGACATAAGTGGCTTGTCCAACTTTTTCCACACAGTCCTCCAGCCATAGAATTGGGTATGAGTCTGATTTAGTCTTGGCGTTGACCTTCCAATAATCTACGCAGAATCACTGAGTACCATCAGGTTTCGGAACCAACACGATTGATGAACTCCACACGCTTTGACTCGGCTCAATGACATTTTTTTGGAGCATTATTTCCACTTCCTTCTGTACATGTGTTGCTTTGAAAGGATTAAGCCTGTAGGATGTTGTCTTACTGGAACAGCATTCCCTCCATTAACCTCATGTACTATAGTATTAATTCTCCCCATTCTATTTCTACAAATGTCCTCATAGTGCTGCAACATGTCTTTCAATTCAGTTCTCTGTTCCTGAGACGGATAGCTTACTACCTTATCTTATTCTTTAAGGACTTCCTTATTATTCAATTTATTTCGAGGCACATCAAAATCCAAATCATCCGGATTTGATTCCTCACTCTGAGTGGCAGTAACTAATACCTGTTCCTCCAGTTCCCTTTCCCTGTCATAATAACATTTCAGCATGTTCACATGACATACGCAATAAATTTTTTTCTTATCTGGCATCTTTACCAGATAATTCACCTGACTTGACTTCTTCTCAATCTGACAGGGACCATTAAACCTTGCTTTGAAGGGATCTCCTACCACTGGTAACAACACCAATGCTTTATGCCCACGGGCAAACATCCGAATTTTAGATTTCTTATCTGCTTTTTGCTTCGTTAGAAGGCTAGTTTAAGTGTTTAAGGCAAGGCTAGATACATTTTTAAACAGTAAAGAAATTAAGGGTTATGGTGTGCGGGCAGGTAAGTGGAGCTGAATCTCAAAAAGATCAGCCATGATCTTATTGAATGGTGGGGCAGGCTCGAGGGGCCGGTTGGCCTACTCCTGCTCCTAGTTCTTATGTTCTTATGTTAGATGCTGTGCAACCTTCAAATGTTCTCTAGCTAACTCACCTCCTCTGTTTGATCTTTCTCTCATCTCAGATACATAATCCAACTGTGACATCTCTGACTTTGGACCTATCAACTTTTCCTTAGTTAATTTTAGAGGCCCTCTTACTTCGTGTCCAAATATCAATTCAAATAGTAAACTGAATCGATTCATTTCGAGCATCTCTATTAACAAATAATATGAATGGGATATGTTTATCCCAAACATTTGGGTAATCTTGGCAATGGTCTGATGCCACCTTTCCAATGCAAGGATCGTATGCACTTGATTTAAAGTGTTGGATGCCTAAATTACGCCACCTTTCCAATGCAAGGATGGTAGGCACTTGTTTTAAAGTGTTGGATGCCTAAACTATCCACAACCTCCTCAAATAATTTGACAATAAAATTGGACCCTTGGTCTGATTGAATCTCCCTAGGTAGTCCATAACAGATAAAGAAAGCAAGCAACTCCTCCACATCAAATACACTATCCAACTTCGCAACAATTGAAAGAAGTGTGATTGGAGAAAATCAAACTCAACTGGGCTGAAGTAAGTTGCTTGTCAGATTCTGAAACTGACAAATTTGAAAGAACATGCCATTGTTTTCAATGGGGATCTGGGAAGCATGGGGAAAGTAAATTTTTGCTGATTACATGTACTGTCCTCCTCCAGCTGAAGAATCATTCCTGCTCCCTGCTGAACAACACTTGGAGGAAGAACTTGGCAAAATGTAGTCTGTTGGGGGATTTCAATGTTGAAACATCAGGAGTGACTCAGCAGCAGCACTGCTGATTGAGCTAGTTGGAACCAGGGTAAGTTGGATACAAAATTGGCCTGGTCACAGAAGCCTGAGAAAAGTTGTAGAGGGGTGTTTTTCTGAAGGTCTGAGACTATTGGTATTCTGCAAGGATCACTGCTGGTATTTCTGTTGTTTGTAATGATACAAACGATTTGGATGAAAATATAAGTGATCTGAATGGTAAGTTTCCAGAAAACACAAAAATTGATGGAATTGTGTACTGTGAGGAAGGTCCTCAAAGAATATAGGAAGATGCAGATCAGTTAGAAAGTGCGTGGAGAAATGGCAGATGGAGTTTAATCTGGACGAGTTCTTTTGGGATGTCAAATGCAAGAAGAAAGTATACAGTAAATGGCAGTACCCTTTAGAGCACTGATACACAGAGGGATTTTGGGTGAAAGTCCATGGTTCCCTGAAATGGAAACATAAGTGGATACGGTTGTGAAGAAGGCATACGGTATGCTTGACTTCATCAGTCGGGGCATTGAGTATAAAAGTTAGCAAGTCATGTTGCAGCTCCACAAAATTTTAGCTAGGCCACATCTGTATTATTGTGTGCAGTTCTAGTCACTACACTATAGGAAGGATGTGGAGGCTTTGGAAAGCGAAATGAAGAGTTTGGACAAACTTGGATTGTTTTTGCTGGAGTAACGGAGTCTAATAGGCAACTTGATAGAAGCATGTAAAATTATGAGAGGTATGGATACAGGAGTGGTTGGAGATTTTTTTCCGAAGGTGGAAATGTCTAATACTAGGCAAGCCATAGTGAGAGGGGGAAAGTTTAAAGGAGATGTACACATCAAGTTTATTTTACACAGGAAATGGTATGTGCCAGGAAGTGGTAGAAGCACGTGCAATAGCAAGACTGAAGAGGCACTGAGACAGACACTGGAACAGGCAGGGAAGAGAGGGAAACGGACCTTGTGCAGGCAGATGGGGTTAGTTTAGAATGGCATCATGGCCAGAGCAGACATGGTGGGCCAAAGGGCCTGTTCCTGTGCTATACTGTTCAATGTTCTATATTCTAAACATGGACAAAACAGCTGAATTCCAAAGGTGTGGTGAGAGCAACAGCCCTTGCAATCAAAGCCACATTTGACTGAATGTGGCATCGAGGTGCCCTAGCAAAACTGAGAATGGTGAAAAACTGTCACAGATTGGAATCATACCTGGCACAAAGGGAGAAAGTTACGGTTGTTGGGGGTCAGTCATCTTAGCTGGAGGAGTTTCTCAGAATAGTGTCCGAGGCCCAACTATTTTTAGCTGCCTCATTAATGACCTTTCCTCCATCGTAAGGTCAGAAGTGGAATGTTCTCTGATTTTGCAATGTTCAATACCATTCACGACTCCTCAGATACTGAAGCAGCCCATGTTCAAATGCAATAACATCTGGACAATATCTAGGATATGTCAAGTGGCAAGTGACATTTGTGCCATACAAGAGCCAAGCAATGACCATCATCAATAAGAGACAATCTAGTTACCACCCCTTGACATTCAGTGGTGTTACCATCACTGAATTCGCCACTATTAACATCCTGCGGGTTGCCGTTAATCAGAAACCAACTGGTCTCACCAAGTAAAGACAGTGGTAAGATTAGCAGGCTAGGAATTCTGCAGCAAATAACTCACCTCCTGACTCCCCAAAGCCTGTCCACCATCTAAAAAGCACAAGTTTGGATAGTGATGGAATACTCCCCATTTGCCTGGATGGATGCAAATCTAACACTCAACAGGCTTTACACGATCCAGGACAAAGCAGCTCCTACTTGGTCAGCATCGCAACCACCAGCTTTGACTCTCTCCACCACTGACGCTCAATTGCAGGAGTGTATACGATCTACAAGATGCCCTGCAAAAATTCATCCTTAGGCAGCATCTTCGAAATCCATCTAGAAGGACAAGGGCAAGAGATACATGGAACACCACCACCTGCAATTTTCCCTCCATGCCACTCACCATCCTGACTTGAAAATACATTGCTGTTCCTTTATTATTGCGGTCTCTAGAGAAGGCATTCCTTCTCTAAGTATATTATGGGTCTACGTACAGCACATGGACTGCAGCGGTTCAAGAAGGCAGCTCATCACTATTTCTCAAAGGCATCTAGAAGCAGAAGATAAATCCTGGCCAGTCAGCGACGCCCACATCCCAAGAATGAATAAAAAAGCAAAGATTTATATCACACTGAAAATCAGTAATGCAAATTAGCAAAATAGCGCAAGGCCAGACCAGCGCCTTAAAAAATCAGATGTGGAAGTGCTGGTGTTCGACTGACGTGGACAAAGTCAGAGGTCAAACAACACCAGGTTATAGTCCAACAGGTTTATTTGAAATCACAAGTTTTCAGAGTGCTGCTCCTTCGTCAGGTGAAGTCACTCCCAAAGCTTGTGAAACAAATAAATCTGTTGGACTGTAATCTGGTATCATGTGCCTCTGACTTTAAGAAATCAGACCAGAGGTCGAGGCAGAATTAGACAGGCTGGTAAAGAAGCAGTCCTCGAAACCATATATGAGTTCAAATGGGTTCAATACGGGGATTCATAAACGTGAGGGACTGGGTCACGCTTTTCATACCAGTGCTGAAGAATGATGGATGAGTATGCATCTGTGATGATTTTAAAGATCAATATTAATTTGGTACTGAGTGGTGAGGAGGATACTTTGCTGTTAATCGATGACCTATTTGCTGGACCAGCTGGAAGTCAGTTTTTCAGCAAAATTGACTTAGTCAAGCCTATCTCCACATGGTTCTTCATGGCAAGATCACAGGAATAACCCCAGAACTGAAGCCATATGTCACACAGAGAAGCACGATGTCTCCTATGGGAAATGAGGGTCATCATTCCACCACAACTAAGGAAAAGTGTGTCAAATCAACGACACAAAAGTTACTGTGACATTGTTAGAGTGAAGGAGAGAGAAGCTATTTTTGGCAGTCAGGACTCAACTCTGAAATGAAGGATAAGGCAGAAATATATGCAGCTTGCACAAGAGTTTGCAATTTTCCTCGATTAGCGCCATTACAGATAAACAACAGAGGTTAAAGCCAATGAGGAAAATAAACAAATGCCTAAAGTGTACTGACGGCCATACAGAAATCGACACCCTCCAGAACGTCTTACCTACTGACTGTTGTATACAAGCTTGTAAATATTCTGAATGATTTTCTTGCAGGAACCTCTGATTTAAAGAGGGAGAGTGTTGTGTATTTGGTAAGAATGGTGGACTGTCACTTTAAGAGTTTATTCAAGCTCCTGCTCTTGTTATACTCTTTGGGTTCCTGATTCTTCTTGAATAAAACAATGGGCAAATCAACAGTGAAAGGCAGAATAATGGTACTAAGTACCATTATTCAAGAAGGGAACAAGGTATAAACCAGGAAAACTACAGGCCAGTCAGTCTAACCTCAGTGGTTGGGACATGATTGGATGCAATTCTGAGGGACAAATTTAATCTGCACTTGGAGAGGCAGGGATTAATCAAGAACAAGTGCAAGATGATTCACTTTGGCAGGACAAGCAAGGCAAGGGAATACATGATGAACTGCAGAACCCTGCGAAGCACTGAGGAACATTGGTCCCTGAAGGTGATGGACTCGTTTTGATCAAGTAGTTAATAAGGCATATGGGATACATGCCTTTATTAGCCGAGGCATAGGGAGGTTATGTTGGAACTATATAAAACATTGGTTAGGCTACAGCTAGAGTATTGTATGCAGGTCTGGAATCCACACTGTAGGAGGGATGTAATTGCACTGGAGACAGTGCAGAGGAGATTACCAGAATGTTGCCTGGGTTGTGTGGCTTTAGTTATGACAGATTGAATAGACTGAGGAGACTGGATAGTTCTAAAGAAGCATCACTAGACACAAAACATTAACTATGCTTTTTCTTCACAGATGCTGCCAGATCTGTTGAATTTTTCCAGCAATTTCTGTTTTGTTTCTAATTTCCAGCATCTGCAGTTGTTTTAGTTTTTTGGATACACTGGGGTTGTTTTAGTTGGAGCCGAAGGAACTGACGATGGGCATGATTAAGAATTACAAAGGGCATAGATGGGGTAGACAGGAAGGAACATTTCCCTTTGTTGGAGGGATTAATGGTCGGGAGGCATACAGTTAAAGCAAGGAGCAAACGATTTAGAGTGGATGTGAGGAAATGTTTTTCACTCAGTGGATTGTGGGAATCTGGAACTCACTGCCTGTAAGGGTGGTAGATGTAGAAATCCTCATAACAGTTAAGAAGCATTTAAATGTGCACTTGTAATGCTTAGGCAAATAAGGCTGTTGGCCAAGTGCTGGTCAATGGGATTACAACAGTTAGGCTTGTTTTTGTCTGATTCAGACTCGATGGACTGAAAGGCCTTTTCCTCTGCTATAGACGTGTAAGAACTTAACTTGATATCTAACTTACATCTTGTCTTAAATAGTAAAAATGATGATCTGTTCCACATCCTCATTGTACAAGGCTGCAAACACAGGTGGAGTCTAATCTACTTTGTTCACTGCTCACTTTGCAGTCACCTTTATATATGCAAGACCAACCACAGAGTGGCTGACTGCTTTACAGATATCCCTACTCTGTCAGTGAGAATGACCTGCAGTTTTGGACTTAAAATGGTATCTTGAAACCATACCATTCAGAGTTAATTGTTAGGGGTTAATTACTCATGTGAATGAGCAATTGAAGGAAAGTAGAAAAGTGCATGAAAAACAGGTCTAATGCAAAAACAGCCTGTTTTGACTGGGAGGTAACCACATGACACTGAACTATCCATGAGAACTGCCCTGCTGTGCAGTTACATAGGGCCACCTGGATTTATTCTTCAGCCTTTATGCAAGTTGGAAAAGTAGTGCAGTCATTATGAAGTGTAATTTCAGCAAGTATCTTAGGTTCAGAATAGTATTAATAAATATAATCCTGTGGGAAAAAAAATGCGTACAAAGAAAAAGAAATGCTATTCCTCCATCTTTCCTGAGATTTGTTAGAACAATGCAGCAGGCCTGGGATAGCATGGGAAGAAGATGAGTTATTGAAATGACAAGCAATCTTGGGGTCATGTATTGTTAGGCTAAAAGTACCTAACAGGTTCTTTAAGGTACGATCAAAATTAATGCAAGAAGACACGTGCACTTTAATATGAAGCAAGTTTATTAGCTTAATCTACTTAATATATATTCGAGACATATGCAAACTAATGACTGAACCTATTAGCTTAAACTACATAATATACAAATATTTTCCAGCAAATGAGTCTTATACTGCCTTCTATCCATCGGGGACTTTGGTGACAGTGGAGTTCTATTGCAGATTCTATTGCAGAGTTCTATTGCAAACCCCAGTGCAACAGTGAAAAGTCCGATGTGTGGGGCAAAGTCTATACTATTTATTAATACTATTCTGAATCTAAGATACTTGCTGAAATTACATTTCATAATCATAGAATCTTAAAATCCCTACAGGAGAGAAGATGGACAAGTCAAGGAGGTGGGGATGAGAGGGAGGGTTGGTCATGGGCTGAGGTCGGGGGTGGGGAGATTTTGAAGCGAGGCTTGAAGCCCACCGACTCCCACAGCTACCTAGACTACACCTCCTCTCACCCACCTTCCTGCAAGAATGCGATCCCCTACTCTCAATTCCTCTGCCTCCGCCGTATCTGCTCCCAAGATGAGGCATTCCTCTCCCGAACATCCCAGATATCCTCGTATTTCCAGGACTGCAACTTCAGTGGTCGAAAACGCTGTCGACCGCATCTCTTGCGTTTCCCGCAACTCAGCCCTCACACCCCCTCCCCGCAACAAAAACAAAGACGGAATCCCCCTTGTCCTCACGAATCACCCCACTAACTTCTGGATTCAATGCATCATTCTCCGCCACTTCCGCCACCTGCAATCTGACCCCACAACCAAGGATATATTTCCCTTCCCATCCCTATCTGCCTTCCAGAGGGACCGCATTCTCTGCGACTCCCTCGTCATCTCCACACTCCCCACTCGCCCCACCACCCCTAGCACCTTTCCCTGCAACCGCAGGAAGTGCTACACCTACCCCTATACCTCCCCTTTCACCTTCATCCAAGGCCCCAAAAACACCTTCCACATCAGACAGATGTTCATCTGCACATCCGCTAATGTGGTCTATTGCATCTGCTGCTCCCGATGTGGCCTCCTCTACATTGGGGAGACCAAGCGGAGGCTCAGAGACTGCTTTGTAGAGCACCTGTGCTCGGTTCACGACAAATGACAACACCTTCCAGTCGCGAACCACTTCAACTCCCCCTCCCACTCCCTGGACGATATGTCTATCCTGGGCCTCCTCCAGTGTCACAACGACGCCACCCCCAAACTGGAGGAGCAGCACCTCATATTCCGCCTTGGGAGCCTACAATCCAACGGTCTCAATGTGGACTTTACTAGCTTCAAAATCTCCCCACCCCTGACCTCATCCCATGACCAACCCTCCCTCTCATCCCCGCCTCCTTGGCCTGTCCATCTTCTCTCCCACCTATCCATTCCTCCTACCTCACTGACCAACCCCCACCATTGCCTACCTGTACTCACTATCACCACCCCACCTACCTTCCCCAGCCCCACCCCTCCTCTCTATTTATTTCAGAGCCCCCTACCCCTCCCCCATTTCTGAAGAAGGGTCCCGACTCGAAACGTCAGCCTTCCTGTTTCTCTGATGTTGCCTGGCCTGCTGTGTTCCTTCAACTCCACACTGTGTTATCTCTGACTCCAACATCGGCAGTTCTTACTACCTCCAACATCTACGGTATTTTTCACCCATTTTCTTCATTATCTTCTGAGGTTCAATCAGATCACACCGAAGATAAGAATTCTTTTAAGTGTAGAATCCAAAACGCATAATCACTAAAATTGCCACAATTATAACATGTTTTAAAGTGAAAATCTCGTGGCTGTTCACTGCATACTTTTCAAAGCCCCAACTTCACCCCAAGTAAGGGCATCCAAATGGGACATTGTGGACTGAATCAGAACATGCAATGGCTAAGTATTGGTTTCAGGGAATTTCATGGGAGAGTTTCTCGTCATGTGCTCTAGCAAGTTCTCACAAGCAATTCTCTGCTGGTCACCAAATTATGTATGCACCACATTTCTATGTTGGTGCCCTTACCGCTATCGTACACTCACCAGCAGCAGAAATACTTCTTGCTGCCAGGACCTTCTGGGATTTGTACCATCTGCGCCACATTTAAACCCCAGATGTAAATCAGGTCAATTTCTGGAAGCTAGGAACTGCCAGTCACAGTTGCAGCGTTGGAAGAATTTCCCCAGAGATGGCCAACAGAGGCAAGTTTGCACCTCAATTTGCTGACAGAAACCTGGAGGTCCTGGTGGATAGGGTGGTCGTCAGGAGGAATGCCACTCATCGCTGCTAGAAGAGACCATGGCATCTGAAATTGCCAGTGTGGTCCAGGAACAGTGCAGGGTCCACTGTTCAGAGGAATGCCCAGCAGCATAGAAAATGGCCTTCTTTGCTTTCAAGGGTAACTACACCATCTTTACTCTGCTACCTCACACTCACTCCCTCTCCGCTTCTGCACCCACCTCCTGCCAAACATCATACCCTAATTCCCACTATAGCATGCAACATCTTCCTTCACTCGGTATTGTCCCCCAACACCGCCAACCCATACACTACTAATCTTGCACAGCTTCTGTGTTACCTATCCACTCACTGGGGACACTTTACCACTTTTCCTACAACTAATAATACCACTAACAACTCTGTCTGAGGCGTTCATCTCAATCAATCCCTCCCCTTGTCTTATTCCAGGAGAAAACAGCACCAAACAGGGCAGAGAGAGGCAAGATAGGTCATTGGGGTGCCTGACAATAATCTCCACAAGATAGAATCCTTGCTTTAGCAGAAGAGGACCATGAACACTTAATTTGGGATCCAAGACTTCTATCCCCTGGCAAAAAAGTATGGTTCATTGTACTATTCAGTGGTGTTGCTCCGTTAACACTTGTGAATATATTCTTAACATGCACAAACACCTATCACTATTTTACAACTGATTCTCTTTCCTGTCTTCTGTATCCGCTATGAAGAGACCATCTGCTCTAGACATCATCTCCTCCTCCGAGGATGAAGCCACAGATCTTCAGATACACAAGTAACAAATTTGCCCCCTTGACCATCCACCAGCTCAGACGCCAGCACCTCCTTGTTTATATCAGCTAGATTAGACTCAGGAGAATGTTCTGGTGAACACATCATTGGCACATCTTCAAAGCTGCTAAGGAAATAACATGCCAGGATGCCGGCACTCAGAGGACTGACAGCAAACAGGCAATTGGCCAACCACAGGAAGGAAAGGACCCCATGGCGCTGACCATTAATAATGCATTCAGATGCACAAAAAACACTGCAACAGTAGGCAGGATTCTCTGCACCACTCAAGAAACAGAATCAAAAGTTTGGAGGATTCCACTAACCCTATACAGTCAGTTCTGCTATAACACGTGTTCTGGCAATGTGAATTGGCCAAAACGCAAGTGATGATTAGGGAAACACTATTTCTAAAACACGAACTTGTGTTGGCTATAACACAATTCCATTGGTGCATGGAGGAGTATGGGTCGACATCACATGATCATTTCGCGGGCTTTGTCCTGAGCATGTGCAATGCCAGTGCCGAAAGAGTCTCCACACCAGCATCACATGATCATTTCAACAAATTTGTTCATGAAGTGCTTTCTGTGAAAGGTACAGTACTCCGTGATTTTTGGGGGTTTTTTTTGCAAATTCTGCCGTGGTGCTCACAAAAATGCAAGGACAAAGTGACAAGAATGTTAGTAAGAAGTGTCCTGGTGATAAAATTGCGGGTAGTGAACATAAAAGAAAGGCTATAACACTGGAAGAGAAGCTAGATGTTATAAAGCATTTTGAGTGTAATAAGAGAACATGTGATAAAGTTTACCTGAAAGGAATAAAGGAGTCTAACTTACACACCATTAGAGACAATGCAGAAAAGATTTAAGCAAGCTATATTGCTGGAACAAGTCAGACTGCTTGCAAATCTGTGAGGTCACAGTCAAAGGAACTTGAAGAGATGGAGCAGATTCTAAGTGTGTGGATAGAAGATCAAACAAAAAAGCGATCAAACGAAAAAGCAGGGTAGCAGTTTGTGGAATAAGATCTCATTTGACACCCTATCAACAGCTTCTGCATGAAAGAAGAACAAGTGTAAAGCAGTGGAAACTGGATGTCTTTTTTAAGCCAATACCCAAGAAACAGTCAAAAGACAATGAACCATAGCCATCCACTTCTGGATTAACTATGTTTCACCCTAACCCTGCAACCACAACTGCACCTGAATGTGATGATGATGATGACGATAACTCTCATCGCCTGCATTAACAACACAGCAACTCAAAACCTCCTCTCTCATCAAGTCATCTTGACAGTTTTTCAACATATGATGTTAAATTTACTTTTATTTCATTATTAGATACGAATTAAACATTTATTCAAACTGCTTAGGTTTTTGAGTGATTTTTGAGTGATATCTTTTGGTGGTCTGCCCAACCCTGCTTTCCCCATAGGCCCTGTTATTTCTATAGTGCAATTTTCTTTAATGCAATGTTGCACAAGAATGCAACGATCACGTTACAGCATAACCAACTGTATGTACTATGCAGCCTTAGGCATTCTTGAGTCTGGCTGCCTCCATGGACGGGTGGACTGTTGCCATGGAGACCCAGCTCCAGCACACTCAGTGTCTGTTGGATAGACACATAGAGCTGAATTTCTTACTATGACAATTGGTGCTCAGTACCAATAGCAAGGTAACAAGGGGATGAGAAACCTTGAACTCACTCAAGGTATCCCTTTCTCACATAGACACACGACAATGCCAGTACATAACAATCCAGAGGAGGAACCACATACAGCTTTCTCAGAAATTCCTCTCAGGTCACTCCAGATGGGCCCAATCCCACCTTGCCTGTAATCCCCAATACTATGGTCAAATACTATCATTCAAATCAAAGAGGGTGAAGGACAACAGGCTCTACAATAGGACAGGCTCACTTCACCCCAGCTGCAGACCCCAAGACTGCACCTAGAGATAGTTGGAGAAGAAAGGAAAAAGAAAACATGCTGAGGACACATAGGTGAGACGGGTGAAACTTCACTATAAAACATCATCACATTCGTAATTACAAGTTCAATTTTCATCATCAGCTGTGTGAACAACTGTCAATGTAGCTGCAGCCACAAAGAATGAAGGTAGAGAAACTAACCTTCTTAGTACCATACAAGGTCCTAGCCCTGTCTGACAATACTATCCTTCCCAGAGCAACCATACTTTCATGAACCTGTTCATGACTGAGTGAGGGAGCACTTGATGTTGTAAAGGCATTCATCAGTTTATATCATTAACTTTATACAAGCAACAGGAAAAGTGTAAAAAAAAAGTCAAACTGGTAATCTGCACAGATTACACAAGGGATTAAGGCCTCTGCAGCATCACAACATTTATAATCAGTGAAGGTGACTCAAGTAACTCAGTTCCACTGAATAAGGTTCACAAAGAAGTCCTGCCTGCGTGCTTTGGCCAAAGTTGCTGCACTATTGGATGCTGACTGTACTGTTCCTTCTGAATAACATTCTAATTTTCTTGCTCGGTACAATGCCACAGCTCTCACAGATCCTCATTGACCATCACACAGCTTGGTGCATCCACGAGTTGCCTGGTGCAAGGACTCCAAGGATAAATCAGCACCGTGTTTGCACAGTACTGTGATGAACTCCCAGACACAACCTCCATGGAAACCTGATTTGTAGCAGATATCTTGGGCCCCTCATTGGCTCAAGTGAAAGAGAATGTTGCACTGCAAATAAGATGGACCTCATAACATGGTAATCTGACTGCCACCTCTAAACAGCTTCTAGCACAACGCCCCCTTTCTCATCTGTACAATATACCATGAGTGACTATGAATCTCCTGTATCTTAGCCACATATTGAATGCATCTCTGGCCTGGAAACGCTGCATTAGGAGGTTGCTCTGCTCATTTCCGGTTTCCAGATACATGCATTCAACATTTACTTATGTGGACACTCTCAATGTTGCAACCAGAGATATGACCACAGTTTCTGAACCTGTACGTACAGTGGATGGCTCCATAGGACCTGCATGAGCAATATCAGAAATAAAGCAGCTCGACAATAATGTGATCATTAAGCAGTCACAGCACACACAAACTGAATTTAAACAGTGCCCTGAAAACAATGGCACATGAAGGTCTCGAACAAGGAGGGCAAAGGGAAGCCTCCAAATGGATCTCGTACATCACTGACTTGAATCATATGCATATCACTCAAGCCACTTGGCACACAAATAGTCCGAGTTAGAGTCATAGAGATGTACAGCATGGAAACAGACGCTACAGTCCAAATCATGAATATAGAAGATATGGTTAGTAAGTTTGCAGATGACACCAAAATTTGTATTGTAGTGGACAGCGAAGAAGGTTACCTCACAATACAACGGGACCTTGATCTGATGGGCCAAAGAGAGGCAGATGGAGTTTAATCAAGCTAAATGTGAGGCGCTACATTTTGGTAGAGCAAATCAAGGCAGGGCTTATACACTTAATGATAAAGTCCTGGAGCATGTTGCCAAACAAAGAGACCTTAGACTGCAGATTCACAGTTCCTTGAAAGTGGAGTCACAGGTAGGCAGGGTGGCAAAGAAGGCGCTTGATACTTGCCTACAGTGCATTGGGTATAGGAGTTGGGAGGTCACGTTGCGACTGTACAGGACATTGGTTAGGCCACTTTTGAATACTGTGTTCTTATCTGGTCTCCTTGCTACAGGACAGATGTTGTGAAACTTGAATGGGTTCAGAAAAGATTTACAAGGATGTTGCCAGAGTTGAAGCATTTGAGCTATAGGGAGAGGCTGAATAGGTTGAGGCTATTTTGCCTGGAGAGTTGGAGGTTGAGGGGCATGGATAGGGTAACCTTATAAAGTTTATAAAGTCATGAGGGGCATGGATAGGGTAAATAGTCAAGGTCTTTTCCCCAGGATAGGGGGAATCCAAAACTACAGGGCACAGGTTTTTAAGCTGAGAGGGGAAAGATATAAAAAAAACCCAAGGGGCAACTTTGTCATGCAGAGGGTGGTGCATGTATAGAATGCACTGCCAGATGAAGTAGTGGAGGCTGATACAATTACAACATTTAAAAAGCATCTGGATGGCTACATGAGTGGGAAGGGTTTAGAGGGATATGGGCCGAATGCTGGCAAATGGGACGAGATTTATATGGGATATCTGGTCGGCGTGGACAAGAAGGACCAAAGGGTCTGCTTCCGTTCTGTACAGCTCTATGACTTCATGACTTATTAAACTGCCTTATTACACATTGTCAGATCCAAAGCAGAGTGAAGCGAGCCTGTATCCACAGCATATTGTTGTAGGAAAGTCTCCCAAGTGCACGCTATATAGGTGGCTACTTCTGCCAATTCAATTTTCCTAAACTATCTGAGGATTGAAGTCAGTCGTGACTAATGTATTATCTTCTTTGCATGTTCCCATTACCTCTTGATTTATTCTCTGCCCTAAAGTGTACTTAGCAATAGAGAGCTTATACAAGGCTCGCCCCCTAGTTATTTCTTACTTTACCCCTTATGGGTTCTACATCTTCTGATTCTAGCTCATTTCTTGCAAATGTACTCATCTTGTACTAACAAACCTACTTCCCCAAGTAAGCAGTAATTTTAAGGTTTTGAAAATGTTTAATTTCCCTATTTAAAAAGGGAGAGGAGGAAAAATGGAGAACTGAAAGTGAGAAATCTCAATTTCATTGGCCGTCCCTCACAGATGAGGATGACTCTCTTCCGCTCTTAGGGTGAGTCTGTAGATAGCTGTACAGACTGATGCAGCTACCACAGGGTCTGTTACACTTAGGGCAGAAGATGGTCGCGGGAAGGGGTGGGTGGGGTGCTGGTGAAACAGCATCCTTCTTTCATATTAGAAATAAATTGTAGGGAAACTGCTCAAATCTATTTATGGGAATATGGTTTGAGAACAATTAGATTACATTGTGGTGCAAAGTAGTGTCCCTACCGCTGAGCAAAGAAACCTGGATTCGTATCTCAACTGTGCCAGAAGTATATAAAAACATCTCTGAACAGGTTCATCTAGAAAATATTTATTAGAATAATTGGATTAAGTGCTGTTGTGGTGCAGTGGTCGTCTCCCTACTCCTGAGCCAGGAAGATTGGGTTCAAGCCCCACCAGTTCCAGAGGTACGTAATAACATGCCTCAACAGGATAATAAAAAAATTACAGCTGTTGGGGTTCTTGTTGAAGTGGAAGTGTCCCTCCTCTGAGCCAGGAGGCCAGGGTTCACGTTCCATCAGCTGCAAACGTGTGTAATAATATCTCTGAACAGGCTCTGATTAGAAAATATCTATTTCAGCAATTGGTCAATCATAGTATGATTAGATAGCATTAACATTGATTGACAAAAAGCAAATTCTGTTCAGAGTTTTGTTTTAGGCTCTAACTAGCAGGACAGAGAAGGAGGCAGATGTTGATGTAAAGAAGCTGCATTTTCAAAAATCTTAGCAATACATGTCACTCAGACGCTTGTTAAACAAAATTTGGATTTATTGGGTTGCCAGTAGTTTCCAAAAAATTGTATCGCAGGTAAACAGGGTGATAAAGAAGCCATTTGGCATGTTTGCCTTCATTGCTCGGACCATTGAGTACAGGAGTAACTGTCATGTTGCAGTTTTACAGGACATTGGTGAGGCCACTTTTGAAATACTATGCACAGTTCTGGTCAGCCTGCTATAGAAAGGATACTATTAAATTGGATAGGGTGCAGAAAAGATTTACAAACATGTTATCGGGACTGGAGGATTTTAGTTATTGAGGCTGGATAGGCTGGGACTTTCTTCACCAGAGCACAGGAGGTTGAGGGGTGACTTTAAACAGGTTTATAAAATCATGGAGGGCATGGATAAGGTGAACAACAAAGGACTTGTCCCATGTGTAGCTGAGTTCAAAACTGGAGGGCATAATTTTAAGGTGAGAGAAGAAAGATTTCAAAGGGACCTGAAGGGCAACATTTCCACACAGATCAGCCATCCAGCTAACAAAGCTAACTGATCCCCCAATACTAAATAACACTGTATTCACGGATATCAGTTAGGCCTTCGAAAAATCCCACATGAGAGACTGGTAAAGAAGATAAAAGTACATGGGATCTGTAGAAACGTCGCAAGTTGGACCAAAAATTGGCTTAGTGGCAGGAGACCGAGGGTAGTGATAGAACGCTGAATGGGAAACTGGAAGTCAGTATCCACAGAGGCCTGTGCTGGGTACCTTATTGTTTAAGATATATATGAACAATATAGTTGAAAATCTGGAGTAATGATAAGTAAGTCTATGGATTACTCGAAGACTGACCGGGTAACTGACAGTGAGGTGGAAAGTGTTTGGATACAGGGGAATTGGTCAGATGGGCAGATCGGTGGCAGTTGGAATTGACCCTGAGGCATGAGGCCGGAGTTCAAGTTCCACCAGCTGCAGAGGTGTGTAATAACATCTCTGAACAGCGTGGATGTATCTACTACAGCATTGTATGATTACACAGCATCAACACTGATTGACAAAAAGCAAATTCTGTTCAGAGTTCTGTTTTGGACTCTAACGAGCAAGGTAGAGAAGGAAGCAGAGGTGGATGTTAAGAATCTGCATTTTCTAAAATCTCAGGAATAGGTGTCATTGAAAAGCTTGTTACACAGAATTTGGAGTTATTGGATTGCCAGTAGTTTCTTGAAAGTTGCGTCACAGGTGTACAGGGTGATAAAGAAGGCATTTCGCATGTTTGCCTTAATTGCTCAAACCACTGATTATAGGACTAACTGTCATGTTGCAGTTTTACATGATGTTGGTGAAGCCATTTTTAGAGTACTGTACACATTTATGCCATAGGAAAGATACTATTAAATTGGAAAGATGCAGAAAAGATTTATAAAGATGTTATCAGGACTGGAGGATTTGAGTTATAAAGGGAGGCTGGATAGGCTGGGGCTTTCTTCACCTGGGCATAGGAGGTTGAGGGGTGACCTTAAACAGGTTTATAAAATCATGAAGGGCATAAATAAGATGAATAAAAAAGGTCTTGTTCCATGAATAGGGGAGTTTAAAATTATAGGGCACAATTTTAAGGTGAGAAGAGAAAGATTTCAAAGGTACCTGAGAGGCAACTTTTTCATATAGAAGGTGGTTTGTATGTGGAATGAACTACCAGAGAAAAAGGTAGCTGCAGATACAGTTACAACATTTAAAAGACATTTCAACAGGTACATGAATCGGAAACGTTTAGAAGGATATGGGCCAAACATAGGCAAATAGAAATAGTTTAGTTTGGGAAACCTGGTCAGCATGGACAATTTTGACCGAGGGGTTTGTCTGCGTGCTCTTTGACTCTATGACTTCCTTTAAAACACATGATGGTGTTAACAGTTTGCTTTGGTGTAGATCCCAACCCTGCTGGGGCTGTTTTTAAACACTGACTAGCTTGAAGATGTTCCTGATTTAACTGGTTCATTTAGAGGAAAACGCATTGAAAATCACTATTTCTCTATTTTCTTATCTTTCCAGCAATCTGTAATGCTGGATCTTTTATTACTTCATTTTTAAAACTTTTCATCCTAAAAACTTGCAGTGTAGAATCTGTCGCAAGAACTTTGTGCAAAAGATAGTGCCGTAAGTGGCAACTTGTAGACTTTGCACTGTACTCATTTGAGTAAATGTGATAATACATCTAATTCAATTAAACCTTTTCCTTTTCAATTCAGGAATAACCACCGGCCAGTGTTTTATTTTTCAGATAAATAAATCACTGCAGAGAAATATTTCTCCCATCTTTCCTGTGTGTATGTGTTCCATATTTTGGATGGAGGGATGAACATTTATACTTCTATATTCTGACTGATATGTACCATAAGTTTGCATAAGTTTGGTTTTGATAATAAATAAATAATTCTGTTTATTAACATATGTGGTTGATAAATCTTGTTGCTTAAAACCTCATATAATAAAGAATGCATTATTCATCTTGGTAGCTGGAAAAGGTATGTTTATTTTAAAATTGTAATCCATGGTGTAGTGGGACTAGAGAGACAATGCTCTCATCCATCCTTGGTCTTAATCCTGCATATTCAGTGAAACTGCAGAACATGACGCATACTATACTGAATAACAAATCAATCAGATCAAGTCAAACTATATGGTTGTATAACATCAAATTATATAACCTCAACATGCTGGAAAGTACATGTTAACTATATGAATAACTTTTTGCAATGTAATCACTTGTAGTAGACAAACTACACACAATCAGTAACAAATATATTACTAGGCATGACATCTTAACAATATTAAGAACCTACCTGGTAATGACTCTTGCTTTGAAGACAGAGATTCCCTTCCCTTCACAGCATCAACATCTGAAATATATTTAAATCATTTTAAAGTCTATTTTAAGCAGTCTTAAATTGTTGGAAGATTTTCCAGTGAATGCTTTGGACTTTGTAAGAGTATGAAGACTGGAGAAAAAATAAAACACATTATAAAAACCAGGGAAAATATACTGAATATAAAGGTAAACTCATCATAGTTGTAGTCCTACCAGACCATAAAGGGACGAATGATGGTGTTTTAACCTGAGGATCACCATGCCTCAAGTGAGGAAAGAACTTAAGAGGTGAATCCTTCATGGTAATCTTACTGGTGGGAATTGTACCCATACACTGTGAAGCAGCCATCGAGCTAACAGAGCTAACCAAAACCCCAATACTAAATAACACTATATTCATGAATTTCAATAAGGCCTTCAGTAACATCCCACATGAGAGACTGGTAAAGGTAAATGCACATGGGATCTGTGGAAACTTGGCAAGTTAGATCAAAAACTGGCTTAGTGGCAGAAGACAGAGGGTAGTGGTAGAAGGCGGATTGGGTGACCGGAGGCCAGTATCCACGGAAATCAGGGCTGGGTACCTTATTGTTTCTGATATATACAAACAATATAGATGAAAATGTTGGGGGATGATAAGTAAGTTTGTGGATTACACAAAGATTGACAGTGAGGTGGGAGGTGTGAGGTGACAGGGGGATTGGTCAGATGGGCAGATTGTAGGCAGATAGAATTAACCCTGATAAATGTGAGGTGATGCACCTTGGAAGAAGGAATGAGACAAGGGAGTATTCAAGGAATGGCAGGACACAGGGAAGCTCAGAAGAACAGCAGGATCTTGGGATGCTTGTCCATAGTTCACTGAACAAGCAGGACAGGTTAATAATCTAGTTAAGAAGACATGCGGGACACTTGCCTTTATCAGTTGTGGCATAGATTATTAGAACAGGGAGGTTATTTTGGAGCTGTACAGGACTTTCGCTTGGCCACAGTGAAGAACTGTTTGCAGTTCTGGTCACAGCATTACAGGAAGGATGTGTTTGCACTTGAGGGGCTCCAGAGAAGACTCACCAGCATGGTGCCTAGATGAAGCATCCTCGCTACAAAGAAATGCTGGATAAGCTTGGGTTGTTTTCTTTGGAGCAGAAAAGTTTGAGGATGGATTTCATTGAGGCATATACGATCATGTATAGGGTTGATAGAAAGCAGTTCTTCCCCTTAGCTGAAGGATCAATGACAAGAACATAATTTTAAGATGAAAAACAGCAGGGTTAGAGGGAACTTGAGGAAAAATCTTTTTACACAGAGGGTGGAAGGGGTCTGGAATTCACTGCATGGGAGTGTAGTTGAGGCAGGTCACCTTACAAGGTTTAAACAGTACCTGGAGTGTCATAATATTCAAGGCTTTGGGCCTAGAACTGCAAAGTGGGACAAGTGTAGATTCAGTGTATTTCTGGAAGTACAGACTCGATGGGCTGAAGGGCTTTTCTGTACTGTGTGAATCTATGATTCATGTCATCAGTACTCATTCCCTGTATATTCTCTTTTACTTCCTTTGATAATATGTTCTGTTCTGTAAATCTGACTGCACCTCATATTTGGAATTAATTGAAATTCAGAGCTGCAAAATGGACCACAGGTTTTTGGAAAGCCAACGGAGAAGAAACTGGGAAGGAAACCCTAAAGACTGGTGTGTCGATCCTGCAAGTGTTTAATCCATTCCCATATGTCATATTGCAGGGAGCACAGGAAATTCATACTGGCTGCTACTTTATGTGATCACAAATGCTGGCTGCTCCTTTATATTATGCTACTAAGTGCAGAGCTCACTAACGTGAGTGGCCAGCACTCCCTAACAATGCCTGCATCTTTTATAGGTAAGGTAGAACGTTGCTCCGAGAAACTGTGGGGAAGTCATCTGAAAACTGAATCTACATTCTGATGCAAGGCGAAGATACAATACAGGTGGTCTTAGTGGAAGAGATGGAGAGGAGGATAGATGTCCTGTATCTGAATTGGGACAGAAAGTCTGCAAGACTGATGTTAAGAAAACTGTGAGAAAAGCCCATTTCAGAAGTCAGTGCTAGAAGTGATAAAAGATTGTAGATGCTGTGTACGATGAATAGTATAAAGCTCACAAGTTGACAAGATGAATGAATTCATTTTCAAATGGCATGTCAGGCCAGCTGCATCACTAGCCCTATATAATGCTTAAATCATTATATCCTTAAATTTCACTATAAACAATCTTTATAAATCAATAGTCAACTTTTCAAATTACATATTTTACATCACCCTCAGTTACTTTGTGCTGCTGTAAATGTTGCAGTTATAGCATACATATACTGGAGGACTCTTCAACCATAACACACAAGTATCCAAACACATTGTAGAAACTGATTCATACACTTTCCTTTCTTAAAGGAGAATGCGGGACATATTAGCAAGCAACAGGATAAATGTGCAGCAGTACAACTTATTGCTGTTTTAATCACTGTGGAGACAACAATGTCAGCCATCAGTGGAAAAGGCATCGCTAAGGCAGAAGTGTCAGGGCGATTGAAGCAGTAAATGAAGATGATATCTGTGGGCCGAATCCCTTTCTCTCATTTTACCACTCCCTTAGGCCTTAATTGTCTGACTTAGAAATCATTATTCCTGGAAACAGGCATTTTCCTAGTTCTTGTTTCAGGTCAATGATGCTTGGTCATTGATAATGAGGGATCACTGACCTGAAACGTTAATTCTGTTTCCCATCATTTGCTGCCTGCCTTGCTGACTATTTACAGCATTTTCCATTTTTGTAATTTCAGATTAACAGCATCTGCAGTATTTTGTAATTGGAATTTTTCTTTTAGTTTTTCTCTTTCATCGCTGCAACCCAACATTGGTTCCCTTTACATTTAATATGTCCAAAAATTGTAACCTTCTCAATCAGTTCAAAAATATGTAAGAAGACACTGAAGCTGAAGAGACATTATCACGCAACATGAAATCACAGTCACCTGCTCAGATACTGACAGAATGAAATTTAGAGGCTACGGTAGAGTTGGTCATAGCTATATTAAGCAATAGGGTAGAATTAGCCTAACAGCCTCATGTACACTCCTGTTTCTATGTTACTGCTAATTCTGTAATTAGCAGGTAACAATGAAACTGCAATAGACGAGTCTGGACAACAGATCAGACTAAACATGATTGTATCAGAGATAGTAGGAACTGCAGATGCTGGAGAATCCGAGACAACAAGGTGCAGGGCTGGATGAACACAGCAGGCCAAGCAGCATCATAGGAGCATGATTATGTAATGTGTTTCATGGCCTCAGTACTGTGCATCACAACCAATGAATTATATTTTCTCAACAGCAATAAGTTGTAGTAGCTAGCCAGGCAGCAAAGCCCTCATCTGACAAGCAAGTAAAAAAGACTCAGCCACAATGACGTTCTAACAAAATAAAATTAACGATATTGATAATACACCTGATACTAAAGCCACAGAGTCTTGAATCATATTCAGAGACTCATTTTCCTTAACAGCATTTGAAACATTAGTAGACTGGTTGCAACATTAGATCACATGAAATCCAAGGAGAGCTAGTCAATTGGACACAAAATTGGCTTGCAGGTAGGAGACAGAGGCTGGTGGTGGAGGGTTGTTTTTTTGGACTGGAGGTCTGTGACCAGTGATGTGCTGCAAGGATTGGTGCAGGTCCGCTGCTTGTATAAATGATTTGGATGTGAATACAGGAGGAATGAATTGTTAGTTTGCAGATGACACCAAGATTGGTGGTAAATGGATAGCGAAGAAGGTTATCTCAGAGTACAAAAAGACCTTGATCGTATTGGCTGAAGAATGGTAGATGCAGTTTAATTTAGATAAATGTGAGGTGTAGCATTTTGGTAAGACAAATCAAAGCAGGACTTATATACTTAATGGTAGGGTCCTGGGAAGTGTTGCCAAACAAAGTAACTGTGGGTTGCAGGCTCATAGTCCCTTGAAGGCGGAGTCACGGGTAGACAGGGTAGTGAAGAAGGCCTTTGATATACTGGCCTTTATTCACCAGTGCATTGAATATAGGAGTTAGGATGTCATGTTGTGGCTGTACAGGAGACTAGTCAGGCCACTTTTGGAATACTGCATTCAATTCTTAACTCCCTGCTATAGGAAAGATGTTGTTAAACTCGAAAGGGTTCAGAAAACATTTACAAGGATGTTGTTGGGGTTGGAGGGTTTGAGCTATAGGGTAAGGCTGAGTAGGTTGGGCTATTATTCCTGCAGTGTGAGAAGCTAAGACATGACCTTACAGAGGTTTATAAAACCATGAGGGGCTTGGATAGGGTGAATAACTAAGGTCTTTCTACCAGAGTAGGGGAGTCCAAAACTAGAGAGTATGGGTTTCAGGCGAAAGGAGAAAAATATAAAAGGGACCTAAGGGACAACATTTTCACGCAAAGAATGGTGTGTGTATGGATTGAGCTGCCAGAAGAAGTGGTGGAGGCTGGTACAATTACAACATTTAACAGGCATCAGGATGGGTACATGATCTGGGCCAAAATGCAGGCAAATGGGACTAGATTAGTTTAGGATACATGGATGAGTTGGACCGAAGGGTCTGTTTCCATGCTGTACAACTCTATGACTCTTATGCAAAACACTCAACATAATTTCAGAGTTTCTCTTTTAGTAAACATAGGAGCTGAAAAATGTGGCTGACCAGGGATGATAATTTATGGAAATCCCCATGGTGAGTTTGGAGGCAGGAAGGGCAATTAATTGGGCAGGATGATGGCCACCTTGCACCTTCACATCTCCATCCTGGTTAGGTTCATGGAATGATGGTCCATGAATGGTTTACCCACACCTCTGACAACTGAGGCCCTTAGGATTGCATTAAGGGGAGGCAATGGCCTAGCGGACTGTTAGCTGGGCTGTTATTCTAGAGACCTGGATAACATTCTGAGGACCTGGGTTCGAATCCTGCCATGACAGGTGGTGGAATTTGAATTCAATAAAATATCAGGAATTAAGAATCTAATGATGACCATGAATTTATTGTCGATTGTCAGGAAAAAGCCACCTAGTTCACTAACGTCCTTTAGCGAAGGAAACTGCCATCCTTACCTGGTCTGGCCTACATGTGACTCCAGACCCACAGCAATGTGGTTGACTTTCAACTGTCCTCTGGGCAATGAGGGATGGGCAATAAATGCTGTCGAGCTAGTGATACCATCATCCCGTTAATGAATAAAGAAAAAAAATTAAGTCAACCATCACTGATCTTAAAAGAATAGCAGACAGGCCTGTAATCATGTCGGGAACAAGAAACAAACCTGCACTGGTGCTTGTGGTCTTCAGGGTGAGGTTTTTTTTTAATTTCAAAAAAGGAAACAAACATTGGAGTTTGATGCTATCCAAACAATCCAAAGACATCTCTTACACATACATGACTTTATTTACATGTATTGAGGCACAGGAAGGGTCCCATAACTGAAAGGATGCCCATTTAACTTCAGCAGGAAGACCTCAGACAGTGGACTTACCCCACTGCGCCTTGGCAGCAGCTTCCCTGAGCTTTACTGCATCCCTTAGGAGGTCCCTCATTCAAAGACACTCAGTGGTTCATTGAGGGAGGCAGCAACAAGAAAGGGCTATCCAATTGACAGCACTGCATTCATATTGCTATTGACCATGTATCAGCCTTCCCCATGATTTCCATGCTGTGAAATCCCTCCCACCATCACATTACTATGGCCTGGTCACTCTGCAAACCTGGGCCTCCGGTGGAGTATCTCCTTCAGCATCCACTGCTTTCAAAGTGCTGCTTCTAGTCAGATACAATTTCTCACTTCACCAATGACCTGCTGATTACCTGATTGCCCAGTAGTTCTGACAGCCTTTCCCAAGCAGGCAACCTGGGTGTCTTGCCAGCTCTTTAGCCAGTGGCCATCATCCTTCGCCTCCACAAAATTGTTCCCCACAGGCATGAGTTGATATATGAGATAACACAGTGTGGAGCTGGAGGAGCACAGCAGGCCAGGTAGCATTAGAGGAGCAGGAAAGTTGACATTTCGGGTCAGGATCCTTCTTCAGAAATGGGGGAGGGAGAAGGGAGCTCAGAAATAAATAGAGAGAGGAGGCGTGGGGCTGGGGAAGGTAGGTGGAATGGTGATTGGTGAGTGTAGCTAGGCAGTGGTGGGGATTGGTCAGTGAGGTGGGAGGAGCAGATAGGTAGGAGAGAAGATGGACAGGTTGTGTTAGGTCAAGGAGGTGGGGATGACAGGGAGGGTTGGTAATGGGATGAGGCTGGGGGTGGGAAGATTTTGAAACTGGTAAAGGCTACATTGAGACCACTGGGTTGTAGGCTCCCAAGCCGGAATATGAGGTGCTGCTCCTGCAGTTTCCGGGTGGCGTCGTTGTGACACTGGAGGAGGGCCAGGATGGACATGTCACCCAAGGAGTGGAAGGGGACGTTGAAATGGTCCGCGGCCAGAAGGTGTTGTCGTTTGTTGCGAACAGAGCGCAGGTGTTCTACAAAGTGGTCTCCGAGCCTCCACCCCATCTGACCAATGTAGAGGAGGCCACACCGGGAGCAGCAGATGCAATGGACCACAATGACAGATGCGCAGGCGAACCCCTTCCTGACGTGAAAGCTTTCTTTAATGCCTTGGATAGAGGTGAGGGGGGAGGTTTAGGGGCAAGTGCAGCACTTCCTGCAGTTGTAGGGAAAGGTGCCGGGGGTGTTGGGGCTAGTGGGGAGTGTGCAGCAGACGAGGAGTCGTGGAGAGAGTGGTCCCTACGGAAGGAAAATAGGGGTGGGGAGGGAAATATCACTTTGGTTGTGGGGTCGGATTGCAGGTGGCAGAAGTGGCCATTTCTGAATATATTGATATATGATATATGAGCTTTGTTTTAGCCACATTCCAGGGCAGGTTGCATTTCTTGCACTAATGAATGAGAAGTGGGAAGTGACTTGCAAATAAAGCACAGTGACAAGCACTGCAGCCTCACAGTGCCAGGGACCTGGGTTTGATTCTAGCCTTGGGGAATGGCTGTGTGGACTTTGCATGTTCTCCCCGATTCCACCAGGTGCTATGGTTTTGCCCCACGGACCAAAGATGTGCAGCTCAGGTGGATTGGCCATGCTAAATGACCTTGTACTACTGTGGTAAATAGGGGTTATGGGGATAGAGTCTAGGCAGGATACTCTTTGGAGGGTCAGTGCAGACTCAATTTGCCAAATCGCCTTTAACTGCACTGTAGGGATTCTACGACACTGTGGTCATCTTCAAATAGTAAATCATGTATATCCATGGTGGTCAATTTAGTTTTGGCAGAGACTAAAAACTGAGGTTTAAGAATTTTCAATGTAAACTGCATTTAATACTGCCACCCAGACAGCAGTTGACCTTGATGAAGCAAATAACTCCTGTGCTGAAGACTGTAAATAATATGGGGGCTGTAAAACTTGCTTGACCCTGATCTGGGTCTCTTTCACTCCCACTCGAGACAGTTCTGTTCATAACAACATGAAGAAATTTCAGGTTAGTAAAGCCTTACGATTTACCAGTCAATGAATTTTATATGTATATAGCATACATACTATACCAAACAACACAGATCGTACGGTTTTATCGTGCCTTTCATGATCTTAAAATGTTACAAAGTACATCACCAACAAGATTAATACTTTTGAAGAGTAACCTGCAGCTGTCAAACAGCATACAACTTATAAAAAATATGCTGACAGATAATGTAATTAATCTAAAATATTCAAGACATACCAGATGCTGAAGTCAGAGATTCTTTCTCTGTAGATCGGGATCTCTTTTCTTTCACACCATCCTCATCTGAAATACAATTAAATAATTTTGAGGTCGAGGCTTAGTTCCATCCTACATTACATCCCTCCCCCTTTAAGTCCTGGGGCATGGCCCATTCTTTTTCCTGTAGCTTCTCCTGGAGCATTTTTGCACCAAGTCCAGTTCCTTCAACTCTGGCTCGGATAATGGTGGTGTATACTGGACCATAGCTTGCCTCTTGAACCCAGGGTGTCTAGGCTGAAACTCATCTTCTTCTGGCAGTAATGGCATCAAGGTTGCAACATCTGCCGTGTTTATCTGGTCCTCAGAAGTTTCTTCAATGCTAATGTAGAGGGGGTGAACCTATAGGTTCTGACAGACTTGCCAGATGTTCTCAGGGCCAGGTACGTTTTGCTCCTGGCCCATTTGTGAGTTTGCAGCTTTCACGTGGTCCACATACTTGCTCAGGACCGCTTCACCACCTTAAATTCAAACTTTGTACATTACAGGACGTGACCTCGCTTTGACCACTTATCTCACCCATGCAGAGCCATTCCCGTGGCATCAACACCAAATTTTGTCCCCTGAAGTGAACTGCCTATTTCCTGTCTTATGTCCAGCATTGGCATTCCTGATGCTGTTTCACCCTCCCCACAAGGTCTGGGAACATCAGGCTTATCCTGGTGTAGTCTTCTCCCCTTGAGCAATTCTGCTGGAGCTGTCCCGATAGTTGTGTGAGGGATGGTCCTATAATCAAACAGGAACTGGGACAGTTTAATATCAAGTGAAGTAATAGCCTGTTTCTTTAAGCCTGCCTTCAAAGTTTGGACTGTTCTTTCCGGCAGATCATTGGACAATGGATGGTATACAGCTGTCCTTACATGCTAAATACCACTTGACTTCAGGAAATACTCAAATTCCTTGCTGGTAAATGACAGCAAGTTGACTGTACCCAACACTCCCAGGAGTCCATGCATTTCAAAAGACGCTCACAACTTTCCAATCGTTACCCCCTTGTTTGACAAATGAACTCTATGGAATGGAGAACCACAATGACTTAAAACATACAGCCCAAGAAAGGAGCAACATGTAACCGAGTCTAGGTTTACCCACTATTCCCATGAATGTGGAGGAGCTGGCACACTGGACACTGCCCCACTAACATGGTTACATCAGTATCCAATCTCGGGCACCAGACATAACTTCTCACCAACACCTTAATTTTGGAGGATGACCCTGGAGGAGTTTAGCCAGTATCTGCCTGCAATCTTCACTCAGGCACAATCACTCTTGCTTCCCATGATAATATGCCATCCTCTGCAGTGATTTGATCTCGCTGGTCGCTTGGGATCATAGGATGCCAACACCTCAGACAATGATAGCTGCTTCTTCCCTTCCCTAATGGCTACATCTTGTCGACAAGACCATTTCCAAAGCTGACCCTTTTTAAGAGTTGACGCAAAGATGCCAGAATGGAGGCTAGGTTACATATGAATTTTCCATAATAATTCATCAAACCACGGCAAGTCCTAAGCTCCGGCACAGATGTGGCAGTCAGGGCACCTTTGATCCCCCTCATTTTATCTTCTGTTCAAGATACATCCTGATGAGGCTATACAATTGCCTTCACTCTAGTGGTGTACCCCGAGCTCATTCAGCCTGGCGAAGGTGTCCACATCCCTCAGCATACCTTGTAATTCATAAGCATTTTCACATGACATAGCCAGTTACAGTGCCTGTTTGAAGTCCAGTTGAGCTTCAGCTAGTAGGCGCCTTCGTATGATCATATTATTAATCCCACATATCAGTCTCTCAGCATCTCACTTAAGGTTAAATCAAAATCATATGCTTCTGCCAGTCATCTTAACATCGTCAAAAATCCTGATATGGAGTGCCGTGGTTCTCAAGTTGTTGAGTAAAACCAATCACGTCTCAAAATTGGAGGAGGCTTGGTGTTGTAATATTCCATAGCTAAATTTGTCAACTCTTGAAAGGTTTTAATATCTGGTGCCTCTGAGAAACTTAGGCTCCTAATAACTGAAAAAAACTGCAGTCAACACATTGTCAGGAGAATTATTTGTTGTTTTTCATACGTCCCAATGTCATTTGCCTGGAAAAAACAACACAATCTTTCCACATGGGCCCCAGTCTTCAGTGGCAGGATTGATTGAGTCAAGCATCCCAAATAAAGACATGATGTTAGAAATGCTTACCCAAATTCAAAAATATATGTTGCCAGCAAATCTCTTCAGAGGCCTATGTCTCTCACTGCCACTGAAATAACTCCACAGAGGCCAGTATTACCATGTCACTATTTAGTTACACGTGCATAGGACATGACACTGACCGAGCTATCACAGAGACCCCTAAAGTGAATGGAACCCCTGACACTCCTGTTTATATCTTTCAGCCAGGACTCCCTGATTGGACCAGGTTAACAGCCCCAATCAGGGAACTCATATTCTCTAAAGTCAACCTGGCTGACATTGTTCCAATAATTACACTAGTCTCTTTAATTTCAGGATTTGCACAGAATCATAGAATCCCTGCAGTTTGGAAGCTGGCCATTTGGCCCATCAAGTCCACACTGATCATTGGAAGAGCATCACACCCAGACCCACAGCCCTTCCCTAGCCCTGTAACCCTGCATTTCCCATGGTTAATTCACCTAGCCTGCACATCCCTGGACACTATGGGCAATTTAGCACCTAACCTGTACATCTTTGGACTATGGGAAGAAACCGGAGGACCCAATGGAAACCCACACAGACACAGGGAGAATGTACAAACTCCATTCAGTGTCACCTGAGGGTTGAATCAAACCTGGGTCCCTAGTGCTGTAAGGCAGCAGTGCTAGCCACTGAGCCACCATGCCATCCATTTTGGTTATGAGGACACTACAATGACATGAAGCAGTTGGATTAAAAGGTGGGAAATTGTGCAGCAACTGTGTTTTGTGGACGACATTTCAAAGAACCAGGGTTTTGGTTTGCATTCACAGACAGCATGAAGGGTACCAGATGTTATCTCTCCTCCTTGTCCTTAGCTTCCCTGTGTACAGTGTTTCCTATTTCAGTTACCTATACTCCATTTCCAAATCATTCTGCAGTACAAAAGGGACATATAACCTCCATACTGAAGCCAAATTTCTCCCGAGAGGCCTCTCAAGTCCAAAATTTCCAAAGCTCCGATTGCACAATACAGAAACTCTTCATGAGCAAAATTAAGTCACAAGCATCTCTCTTGGAAGTTGAAGGTTTAAATAAAACTACTATAACTAAACACATCTTCAGCTGGGAGCATTTATGACAGGTCATTAATTGGACCTGCTCAGTCCAAGATGGCCAAACAGTCGGCAAATAAGAAACTTTCAAATTAGAAAACATCAAAACTTTAGCACGGCACCCTGAAAATTAATGTAATTTAATCTCTTCTGCCTATCACAGAGGTTGCTTTTTGTTCTTCTTCCTGGTCTTCCTGGTAATATGTTCAATACATACTACATATCTAATCTTTCCCAATTCCAATGAAAGGTCACAGACCTGAAAGATTAACTGTTAATTTTGCTACAGATGCTGACTGACCTGTTGATTACTCTCAGCATTTTCTGCTTTTACTTTGGTTTTGTATTAGCATTAGATTATTTGATGTCACAATGCCTACATTGTGCACTTGCGGCATACTGCCCCATCAGTAAAGGCATGCCATGCAGATCACATAGGAAGCTTATGGCCACATTTCTCAAGTTCAGGGTTTTCATCTCACTCACACCAGAGGTACTACAAAGCCCAATTCATGATCCTTTTATTTATT
This sequence comes from Rhincodon typus, assembly GCF_021869965.1. NCBI lineage: Eukaryota > Metazoa > Chordata > Chondrichthyes > Orectolobiformes > Rhincodontidae > Rhincodon > Rhincodon typus. Next base: position 32,122,549 of record NC_063355.1, read on the forward strand.
CAGTGCTTTTCATGGTCTCAGCATTTTCTAGCCATTTAATTATTTTTCTGAAACACAGGCGGATCTAATACCAAGTTGCAGAAATACAGCATCAGATACTTGACCAGCAAAAAAAATTCTAATTAGATAAAATTAACCATATTGATAATATACCTGATGTTAAAACAGAAGAAGCTTCCTTCAGAGCCACGGATCCTGTTCCCAAGCTAGTGTCCATATCTGAAATATATTGGCATCATATTTAGAACTCTTTGTTGAAATTTTTCATGGAAAGTTGTTGCTATTTTAATTTTGGACATTTCAAACAAATGTAAAAACTGACACAAAAAAGTCTAGAGCCAACCACTGATACGGCAAAAATCAGAGAAAAACATATGAAACACCAGAAACCATATCAATAGAATTTATCATTAGAGTACTTGCTTCTAAATACTTTCTGCAGTGCACAGGAATTTAATAAAACTGGCTGCGTTTCCAAATCAGAAGGAACTAAAATTCAGAATTGGCAAACCAAATTGGGGTTTTCAGGAAGCTAATATTTTCAGTTCAAATCCTGATAGAATCAACAGAAACTGTGACAAGAAATAAATTTAATTAGGGTTCTTCCAATCCTTTGGTGTGATCTCAACAGAAACCTGTAAAATCAGAGTCAGGGCATACTTTTAGCTGCTCATGCCATTTATCTAAGGATTCCAATGATCTTCAGTTGAAGTTACTCCACATTAAAAACATTGCTAAAGTTACTGTAGGCAAGGATCTTCAAAAAGATGCTAATAAACACTAAGAGATTAACAAAAACTACACTGGAAATTAGAAAACAATTGATCTGAGGTGAAGGAAATAGAGGTTACAAGCATGCAACAATAATGGACAGGAACAAACTCCTCTGGTTTATTCAGCTTGTGCCATATAACTGCAATGCCTTGTGCATCACCTTTCATCTCAACACAACCACATAATCTTCTGGGAGATGGAAGAAAGCAAATAAAAGGCCAGGTCAATTTTGGGAAAGGAAATCTGGGAGACTGTACTCTGACACCATTCGTGGCAATCAAAAAATCAGATCACTTTGCTCCAATAATTCTTTCCAGCACCCATCTTTTGTAAGAAGTAAACTCTGTCCCAGTCAGAAAACATTCACTGCTTGTTTCAAGGAATTTAGAAAATCAACAACCATCACATAAGCAGGCAATGCTAAAATGATCCATCTTTCTGAGAAAGCAACAACATCCTGTAAGGTAATCGAGATCTATATTTCACACTTAAAATTTTGATGTCTGATCCTCCCTGTGCTTTTTAATTGGAGCAAATTATCAACTCAAACACAATCTATTTCCTTAAGTACTCCTACACCTCAATCAAATCATCCTGAACTCTACACTCTTCTAAACTGTGGAGTCTAAGTTCTTGATAACTAACAATAACAGAAATTGCTGGAAAAGCTCAGCAGGTTCCGCAACATCTGTGAAGAGAAATCAGAGATAACATTTCAAGACCAGTGACCCTTCCTCAGAATTCATAAGGTTCTAAGAAAGGGTCACTGGATCCAAAATGTTAATTTTTGTTTCAAGCAGCTGAAGGAGCAATCAGAAGGGTATGCTTTCCACTGGAACTGTACAAGGTTCTGGTGAGATATTCATTTGGAATATTGTGAGCAGTTTTGGGCCCCTTATCTAAGGAAGGATATGCTGGCATTGGAGGGGATCCAGAGGAGGTTTAAAAGAATGATCCCAGGATGAAGGGCTTGTCATATGAGGAGTGGTTGAGGATTCTAGGTCTCAATAGAGTTTAGAAGAATCGGGGGATCTAACTGAAACTTACTGAATACTGAGAGGCCTGGATGGAGTGGATATAGAGAAGCTGTTTCTACGAGTAGAAGAGTCTAGGATCTGAGACAATAGCCTCAGAATGAAGAGACAACCCTTTAGAACTGATTGAGGAGGAATTCCTTCTGCCAGAGGTTGGTTAATCTGTGGAACTCTTTGCTGCAGAAGGTTGTGAAAGTCAAGTCATTGAATGGATTTAAGACATAGATAGGTTCTCAATTAGTAAGCAAATCAATGGTTACAGGGAGAAGGCAGGAGAATGGGGTTGAGAAACATGTCAACAATGATCGAATGGTGCAGCAGACTGCATAGGCCGAATGGCTTAATTCTGTTCCTACGTCTTATGGTCTTATACTTAATTATTTTCCTAGCTCTAAAGATCTGCCGAAAGGACCTCAGCATCTTTTTTGCCTACATCACTGGTTCCAAAATGAACCACAGGTCTGGAGATTCCCCTTTATTTCATGGAATGCAAGACCTAAAATATATGGGAATGGTGGATGAAATCACCAATGAAAGCCAGCAAGAGACTGGAAGAGTCGTGGAGTGAGGTGGATCCTATCAAGAGGGTGGACAAAAAGGGAACTCAAAGTGGAATTAGGAGAGAAGAGAGGGTAGGAGGAATCCATTTGATAAGGTGCAACATAACAATTACCACACAAGACAGGATCTCACATGGGCTAATGCCTTATTGAGAGTCGAGATTAATGGGCTTTTTTGGGTTGAAAAGACATTACCAGTTGAATGTTACAAAGATCAGTCCTATGGCCTCAATTATTTCCTCTGTGTGTTATTGACTTGGAGAAGGGGGCAGAATATAACAAATCCAAATTTGCTGATAGAACAAGATAGGACATGTTATGCTTCACTAGAGTAGCACATTGGAAATCAAGCCCTATTATTTCCAGAGCCATCTCTCAAGTTAAAATTTTTTAAAAGTATGTAGAATACACCAGTTTACTGATTTTCAGCACTAATTTGTCAGAAAGCACAAACCAGTCTTCTGTATTTAACAGGAAATCACTATTTATTAAAAGTAAATAGACTATGGCTACAGATAACAATTACAAACTATTGGCATATAACTCTATGAAGTCAAATTCTAATCCCCTAAATAAACTCCCCCTTCCACACACATACATAGGCAGGGAAAGAAAAGTGATGTTTTAGATGGAAGGAAAACTCAGAAAGCAGTTGTGGTTTCTGTTCACAGAAACTGCTGAGAAGGCTCTTGTGCTGATCAGAATGCTGTTTCTCGGTCTTTCTTCTTTGGATGCTTTCACTGGTTTACAAGAGATACAGGGTGACGGTTTCACACTTATAAAGATCTCTGAATTATCAGTCAAAAGTCTTGTAGCTTCTCCTGGGGCATTTTCATACCAGGTTCGGTTCCTCCAACTTTAACTCGGATGATGGCAGCGTGTACCGAACAGTAGCCTGTCTCTTGCAACAAGAGCGTCTCGGCTGAAACTCATCTTCTTCTTCAGGCGGTAATGGCATCGAGGCTGCGATATCTGCCGTATACATCTTGTCCTCAGAGGTTTCTCTGACATTAGGTGGAGGGGGTGAATCCATGGGTTCTGGCAGACTTGCCAGATATTCTGAGGGGCTGCGTATGTTTTGCTCCTGCCCCATTTGTGAGATTGCAGCTTTCATGTGGTCAACGTGCTTGTCAGGATCGCCTCACTTTGTATGTCACAAGACATGACCTTGTGTCAACCATGCCTCTTACCCATGCAGGGCCATTCCCATGGTTTCAGCACCAAACCTTTCTCCCTGAATTAAACTGCTTCTCTCGATCAGAGGAGACTTGTATCCGCCATTGGCGTTCCCCACCTCCCAGGTCCAGAAAGATCAGATTTAATCTGGTGCAGAGTCTTCTCTCCATTGGCACCTCTGCTGAACTGTCCCTGTAGTTGCATGAGGGGTGGGACCTATAATCAAACACGAACTGGGACAATTTGGTATTGAGTGAAGCAGTAGGCTGTTTCTTCAAGTCTGCTTTCAAAATTTGGACTGCTTTTTCCGCCAGACCATTGCACGATGGATGGTATGGAGTTTGTCCTAAGTTGAATGGATGCCATTCAATTTTAGGAACTACTCAAATTCCCTGCTGGTAAATGATAGTCTGTTGTCTGTGACCAACACCTCCGGGAGTACATGCATTGCAAAAGATGCTCACAATTTTCCAATCACCATCACCATGTTTGACGAATGAACTCTATGCATGTTCAATCGCTTTGAATAGGCATCCACAATGACTAAAAACAAAAAGCCCATGAAAGGACCAGCATACTCGATGTGTAACCGAGTCCAGGGTTTACCAAGCCATTCCCACAATTGTGGGGGAGCCGCTGGAGGTAATTCTTGACCGTGTTGGCGCTCTGAGGCATTGTCCCACCAACACAGTTATGTCAGCATCCAGTTCTGGCCATTAGACATAACTTCTCGTCAACATCTTCATTTTGGAAACCTCGGGATGACCCTGGTGGAGTTCAGTCAGTATCTGATGGTCACCTTTGCTCGGGACAATCACTCTTGCTTCCCATAATAATATGCCTTTCTCTTGGTGGTCTGGTCTTGCTGGGTCCAGAAAGGTTTCAATTCTGATTATAATGGCCCTTTTTTTTTCCCAAATCACCACCAGCTGTTTTAGCTTTGCCAGGATGGCATCTTTTTGTGTCTAGTCTGATATTGTCAGCAGTGACTAGAAATGTGTCTAGAAAGTTAAAAACCAGAACAGATCTCCAGTGGCAGCACTGGTGATGCATCCGCTAATGGGAGGTGGCTCAAGGGATCTGCATTTGACACTTGGCCTCCCAGATGGTGTTCCCGTGGTTCTTGAACCGTTTCCTTAGCTAAATCCGTCACCTCTTGAAAGGTTTTAGTGTCTGCTGCCTCCAGGAAAGTTAGGCTCCTATTAACTGAGAAAGCTGTGGGTCTATACACTGTAAGGAGAATTACTCAGTGCTTTTTGTCTGCCTCAATGTCATTTGCCCAGAACAAATAATGCATTCTTTCCACACACTGGGCCCAGTCTTCGACAGCAGGATCGAATTGAGTCAAGCTTTCCAAATAGCAGCAGAAATGCTTACCCCAATTCAAAGATGACTGTTGCTAGCAAATCTCTTTGACGGTATACCCCAATCTTGTCACCACGGATATAGCTCTGCGATGGCCGGTATCCTGTCATCAAGTCACCCGTTATCACAGATCACAGAATCATAGAATCCCTACAGTGTGGAAACAGGCCCTTCGGTCCAACAAGTCCACACCGACCCTCAGAGCATCCCACCCAGACCCATCCCCCTATAAACCCACCTAATCTATACATCCCTTAACGCTACGGGCAATTTAGCATAGTCAATCCAAATAACCTGCACATCTTTGGACTGTGGGAGGAAACCGGAGCACCCAGAGGAAACCCACGCAGACACAGGGAGAATGTGCAAACAGTACACAGACAGTTGTCCGCCGGTGGAATCAAACCCAAGTCCCTGGCGCTGTGAGGCAGCAGTGCTAACCACTGCGCCACCGTGCTGCCCCATGCATAGTACATGACACTGATCCAGCTAGCTCAGAGCTGGCTTAGAGTGTGCAGAGAACACCTGACACTCCTGTTTATATTTGTTACCTAGAACTCCCTGCTTGGACCAGGTTAACAGTTCCAATAGGGGAACTCATATTCCATAAGATCCACCTGGCTGACATCATTTCAATCACTACAACTCTCACTAGGCTAATTCCTGGGTGATGGGGTTGACTTATCAAGAACAGTTAAACAGGTCAGAACTTCATTCATTGGAGAGTTTAGAAGAATAAGGAAGATAAAGAAGATACTGAGGGGGTTTGACAAAGTAGATGTTGAGAAGGTGTTTCCATTAATGGTCAAATGTCAAACTAAGTGGTACAGTCACAGGACACACACTTAAAACAGATGCAAAGGAATTTCCTCCCTCAGAGGGTAGTGAATATCTGGAATTGCCCACTCCAGGCAGTTATGGAGGCTAGTTCCCAGAAGTATTTAAAGAAGGTGTGGATAGATTTGTGAAATATCCAGGAGTTGAGGGCCTTGAAAAGCTGATATGGAAAGAGGTATTCAGATGTGGTCCAGACCACCATTATTTTCTCCAATGTTAAGAAAAGCTTAAGGTTCTGAATGGCCTACACTTGTTCCTAATTCTTATGTTCTTATGTGATGGGATGGAGGAGACTGCAACTGGGGTATGGTGGGAGGAGAAATCTGCAAGAGGGGCATAGGTGAGGGTGAGAGGAGTAGGGAGGAAGAGTTTTCATGAGGGTTGGGGGGGGAACAAGGTTATATGGGGGTTTAGAGGAGAAGGAAGTAGTTAAGGAGAGAAAACGGCTTTAACCCAGTTAACAAAGAAATACTCAGTTAATTAGGAGCCAGGAAAGACTGAGATAATTAATTCCTTGCAAATGAATGCCAAATCAGGAACTTATACAGAATTGCTGATAAAGGATCACATCACAGCTACATTGTGGGACGACACATCAGAGGGATCTTGCAGTGAGGCATTACGGGTAGAGCTCAGGAACAGGAAAGATGAAATCACAATGTTGGGAGTTTTCTACAGACCTCCTAACAGCCCATGGGAGACAGAGGAGCAGATATGTAGTCAGATACTGGAAAGGTGTGAAAAAAGCAGGGTTGTTGTGGTGGGTCATTTCAACTTTCCTCTTATTGACTGGGATTCCCTTACAGCCAGGGATTTGGATGGAGAGCAATTTGTTAGTTTATTAGGGTTTTTTGCAGAAGTATGTTGACAATCCAGCCAAAGAGGAGGCCATACTAGACTTGGTATTAGGGAATGAGCCAGGACGGGTGATCGATGTTTCAGTAGGAGAGCTTTTTGGGCTTAGGGACCATAATTCCATAAGATTTTGAGTAGTCATGGACAAGGTCAAGATTGGCCTTCAGGTCAGGATGCCTATTTGGGCAAGGGCCAATTACATCCAAATTAGACAGGAACTGCAGAATGTGGATTGCAGTTATTTGAGGTCAAATCTATGTCTGACATGTGGGCTGCTTTTAAAGACCAGTTGATTAAAGTGCAGGACACACATGTCCCTGCAAAACTGAAGGATAGAAATGGCAGGATTCGTGAACCACAGATGACAAGGGAAATTGTAAGCTTAGTCAAGAGGAAAAAGGAAGCATACAATAGGCAATCTGGGCAGCTATAAATTGACGAAGCCCTTGAGGAGTATAGAGAAATTTGGAAGGAACTTAAACGCAGAATTAGGAAGGCTAACAGGGGCCATGAAATGTCTTTAGCAAACAGGGTCAAGGAGAATCCCAAGGCTTTTTATGCATATACTAGAAGAAAGAGGGTAGAATGGGAAAGAGTAGGCCCACTCAAGGACAAAGGAGGGAAGTTACGCGTGGAGCCACAGGAAGTGGGAGAGATCCTTAATGAGTACTTTGTATCAGTATTCATTAAGGAGAAGGACATGACTGATGTTAAGGTCAGGGATGAGGGTGTGAATACCCTAGAGAATGTTAATATATTGAAGGAGGAAGTTTTGGGTATCCTAAATTGCATTATGGTAAGACAAGTACCCAGGGCCAGGTGGTATCTATCCCAGGTTACTGCGAGAGGCAAGGGAAGAATTAGCTATGGCATAAGCAGATATCTTCACATCCTCTTTGACATAGGCAAGGTTTTAAATGACTGGAGATTAGCCAATGTTGTTCCCTTGTTTAAGAAAGGAAGCAGGGATAATCCAGGAAATTATAAACTGGTGACCTTCATGTCTGTAGTCAGGAAGCTCTTGGAGAAGATACCGAGGGACAAGATATATGCATATTTGGAAGAAAACAGATTAGTTAATTCTAGGCAGCATGATTTTGTAGGGGGAAGGTCATGTCTCACCAACCCAATTGAATTTTTTGAAGAGGTGACAAAGATAATTGATGAGGGAAGGGCTGTGGATGTAGTTTATATGGACATTAGAAAGGCATTTGATAAAGTACCACATGGCAGATTGGTACAAAAACTAAAATCACATGGGATTCAGGGTGGGCTGGCTAGCTGGATGTAAAACTGGCTTGGTCAGAGAAGATAGAGGGTAGCAGTGGAAGGGTGCAATGGAGACTGGTAACTAGTGGTGTTCCACAGGGATCAGTGTTAGGTCCTTTGTTGTTTGTAGTAAATATAAATGATCTGGAGGAAAATATGGGTGGTCTGATTAGTAAGTTTGCAGATGACCCAAAGATTGGTGGACTTGATCAAAGTGCCAAAAATTGTGAAAGAATACAACAGGATATAGATAGATTGGCGACATGGGCACAGAAATGACAGATGAAGTTTAATCCAGACAAATGCGAGGTGATGCATTTTGGTGGATCAAATTTAGGTATGGACAGATCTGGGCGTGCAAGTCCATGGTTCCCTAAAAGAGACAACACAGGTGCCAAGGTGATAAAGAAGACATACGGCACGCTTGCCTTCATCGGCCGGGGCATGGAGTGCAAGAGTTGGCAAACCATGTTGCAACTATAAAAAAACCTTGTTAGTCTGCATTTGGAGTATTGTGTGCAATTCTGGTCACCACACCACCAGAAGGACATAGAAGCTTTGAACAGAGTGCAGAGAAGTTTCATCAGGATGTTGCCTGGTCTTGAGAGCAGTGGCTACGCAGAAAGGTTAAAAGGACTAGGACTGTTTTCACCGGAAAGACGGCGGCTAAGAGGAGACCTGATAGAGGTCTACAAAATTATGAGGGGCATAGATAGGGTGGATAATCAGAGGCTTTTTCCCAGGGTTGAAGTTTCAATTACAAGGGAGCACAGATTCAAGGTGAGAGGGGGATGTTTAAGGGAGATGTGTGAAGGAAGATTTTCCACGCAGAGAGTGGTAGGAGCCTGGAACGCACTGCCAGAAGAGGTGGTAGAAGTAGGCACGTTGGTGACATTTGAGAAATATCTGGATGGTTACATGAATAGGGAGCGAATAGAGGGATACAGACCAAATAAGGGCAAAAGGTTTGTTTTTTAGTTTAGTTAGGGCACGATGATAGGCACAGGCTTGGAGGGCCGAAAGGCCTGTTCCTGTGCTGGACTTCTCTTTTGTTCTTTATGGGGAATACCATGGTGGGTGCTTTTGTAGTGAACACAGTGTCATTGTTAAATTTAAACCAAAGGTTAAGATCTGAGATGCAGTAATAAACTGCAACAGCATTTTCATTAAAATGTTCCCAGCTTGTGCACATTTGATGGAAACACATCAGCTGTGAAATTGAGAGTGTGGCTATTGTGCGTAGAAGTACGTGTCAGTTAGTTATTTTGGGGAGAAAAACTTTTGTTAACTTATGCTCTTTGTCTTGTGCTAATTTAAAATATAGAGGTATCTAGAAAATTAACGCTTTCCTCATGTGCTGTGGCTTTACATTTCATGGAGGGTTAATAATTGTTCAGGACATTAATAGAATCTAATTCTGCTTATGTGTCAGCAAGTATTGTTACTTTGACACAGGCAATGGCTGAGTGGTATTATTGTTAGACTATTAATCCAGAGACCAAGGTAATGTTCGGAGGAGATAATAGGAACTGCAGATGCTGGGGAATCTGAGATAACAAGGTGTTTTGTTATCTCTAATGTTCAGAGGACCTGCTTTTGAATCCTGCAATGGCAGATGGTGGAATGTGAATTCAATAATCTGAAAATAAGAGTCTAATGATGACCATGGAGCCATTACTGGTTATCAGGGAAAAACCAATCTGGTTCACTAATGTCCTTCACGGAAGGAAATCTGCCATCCTTACCTGGTCAGGCCTAGATGTGACACCAGACCTACAGTAATGCAGGTGACTCTTAATTGCCATCTGGGCAATTGGGGATGCAATATATACTGGTCCAGCCAGCAACATCCACATCCATGAATGAATAAAAAAAAAAAATTCATGACTGCATTTACCTAATAATAAGTTAGGGTAAATGATAAAGGAGCTCCTGAAAACCAATATGTAGCCTGTAAAAAACTCAAGAAGTGGCCCTCAAAAGGAGTTCTCAAAAAAAAATTATGTTCTAACAGAATATCTTGTACCCACTCAGTGACATCCTTTAAAGGAAATAACAAGAGTCACCAAAAATATCTGATGAAATTAAACAAAATATTGATAGCATACCTGATGATGAATACAAGGATGCTTGCTCGACACGTTGAGGTTCTTTTCCCTTAACTGAAATAAAATTAAATCATATTTGGAGGACTATTTTTTCAAATTTATTTAAAAAATTACAAGCTTATTTTGGACTTTTCAAAAGTATGTAAAATGTGGAACAAAAATATAGAGGACTACTTTTTCAAATTTATTTAAAAAATTACAAGCTTATTTTGGACTTTTCAAAAGTATGTAAAATGTGGAACAAAAATATAAAAGATAATGGTTCATATATCACAAATATTAAATAATGCAGCATCCATATCGTTAGTATTCATTTTTAAGATATTATGTTGAACCCTCTTGCAATAAGTTCAGAATTTTCCAAAACTGATTGAACTGAAGAATCAGAGTAAATACAAACTCAGAGACAGAAAATAATGTACAGGTTTTTAGAAAACTTGTATTTTCAGTTAAACATCACGTTGAAAACTGAAATGGAGGAACAGGGTTCTCCCGTTCTTCTGCCACAATTTCAGTAGAAACTCTGGATGACTGGGTCATATCTAATCAATGCAATCGGACATCACACAAGATTAAAGACCCCAGCGTGGAAATACTGTCTGTGAGAGCTCCTAGCCTCTGTCCACTGCAGGCACCAGAAACTGAAGGACCACAGGCTAGATGAGTGAAGATGGGGATTATGGTTTAGAGATCAAAGTATGAGAGTGAGTGAATCAGCCTAGCCTACATCACTGTAGTGATTGAGACCAGGCTGACCTCATAAATTACAAGATTCTTGATTGGGGTTGTTAACCTGGGCCAATCAATATAAGCAGGAGATTAGACTCTCCTCAATTGAGGATTGACTCCAAGCTGGCCAGCCAGAGACAGTGTACTGTGCACTAGTAAATAAAGGGTGAAATGGTGACGTGTCTGGCCACTGTGCAGGTATTTCAGGGGCGACAGGAGAAAACAGGATGTGCGTAAGGAACATTCACCTGTAACTGTCATGTTGGAGTTGGGATAAACATTTCTCCATCATGCCTCTATTTGGGAAGCTTGACTCATTTGACCTTGCTGTTGAAGACTGGGCACTGTATGTCAAGAGAATGTGATATTTTTTCTGGGCAAATGACATTAGGGCAGATGAAAAACAACGAGTAATCTTTCTGACTACATGTGAACCCGCAGCATTTTCTGTTATAAGGGGCTAAAATTTCCAGAGGCACCAAACACTAAAATTTTCCAACAGAGTTGGCTGAATAATATTATGACCCCCAGACCTCCTCTAATTCTGAGATGCTATCAGTTTTATTCAGCTGTTGGAGAACTGGGGGAATCCATACCGGGATTTTTGATGAGGTTACGACGATTGGCAGAGGCATGTGATTTTGGGTTAACCCTGAATGAAATGCTGAGAGACCACTTAGAATGTTTTGTTTTCTTTATTCATTACAGGATGAGGACGTTGCTGACTAGGCAGCATTTATTGCCCATCCCTAATGACCCAGAGGGCAGTTCAGAGTCAACCATATTGCTGTCGGTCTGGAGTCACATGCAGGCCAGACCAGATAAGGATGGCAGTTTCCTTCCCTACAGGACATTACTGAATCAGATGGATTTTTCCGACAATCAACAACGGGTTCATGGTCATCATCAGATTCTTAATTCCAGGTATTTTTATTGAATTCAAATTCCACTATCTGCCATGACGGACTCGAACCTGGGTCTCCAGAATGTTATCTGGGTCTCTGGATTAACAGTCCAGCGATAATACCACTAGGCCATCGTCTCCCCTAATGTGGGATTAATGATGTAACCGTGCAAAAGCACCTACTAGGTGAAGCCCAAGTGGACTTCAAATAGGCACTGCAGCTGGCCTTGTCATTAGAAAATGCTGCAAGTGGAGCATGGCAACTACAGGGCATCCTAATGGAAGGGGACACCATCATCTGTCAAACTGAGCTTGGGGAACACCACATGAGTGTAGGCAATCGCAGAGCCTCATGCAGGGCATATCTTGAGCAAAGGGACCCTAGGCCAACCCATAGCAGAACCCCACAACAAAGCCGAGCCTCGGCCAAGTGGCTAATCTGTTCCACAGGATCTTGGCCAGCAATCCATGCTAGTTGCTGCCAGAATGCAGACTTGAAACAGCAAAGGAGTCCTTCAAGGCCTTACTTGAGTAGGAAAGCTCGGAGGCTGGTACCCAGGCGGACGCACACCATGGAAAGTTCCCCTACACGTGGGTTTGAACAATTAAATTGATTTGTGACACCCAAATCGGAGCCAATTAAAATAAATATTTGATTAAATGGTCACTCAGTTACCATGGAGATTGATACTGGCGCAGCTGTATCTGTGGTTGCAAAATCTATCTTTAACAAGATTCACTCGGGGCTCCAATCTTTGAAATTGCGCTAGACCTAGGGGAGGTAATGGCTTACTGGTATATCACTGGACTGTTAATCCAGAGACCCAGGTAATGTTCTTGGGACCTAGGTTCAACTCATGCCATGACAAATGGTGGAACTTGAATTCAATAAATATTTGGAATTAAGAGTCTAATGATGACCATGAATCCATTGTCAATTGTTGGGAAAAACCCATCTGGTTCACTAATGTCCTTTAGGGAAGGAAACTGCCATCCTTACCCTGTCTGGTCTACATGTGACTCTAGACCCACAGCAATGTGGTTGACTCATAGCAGACCTCTGGGCAATTAGGGATGGGCTATAAATGCTGGCCTGGCCAGCGACATCCTCATCCCGTGAATGGATAAATAAAAAAAAATTAAAAGGGCAGCACAGTGGCACAGTGGTTAGCTCAGCTGCCTCACAGCGCCAGGGATCTGGGTTCGATTCCACCTTCAGGCGACTGTTCTCCTCGTGTCTGCATGGGTTTCCTCCGGTGCTCTAGTTTCCTCCCACATTCCAAAGATGGGCAGGCTAGGTGGATTGGCCACGCTAAATTGCCTCTATTGTTCAGGGATGTGTAGATTAGGTGGGTTATAGGGAGATAGGTCTGGATGGGATGCTCTGAGGGTCGGTGTGGACTTGTTGGGCTGAAGGGCCTGTTTCCACAGTGTAGGGATTCCATGATTCTATGACCTCAGCCAGAGAACATACACAGGGAAACAGTTGCAAATTAAGGGTACAACTTTGGTTCTGGTCTCCTATGAGAAACAGTTGGTGCAGTTACCACTGATTGCAGTAAAAGGCTTGGTCCCAAGCCTATTGGGGCAGTATTGGTTGAGAAAGAATTCACCTTGACTGGCTCAACATTTTTTGATTGGAAAATAGCTGCCTCACTGAAGTCCGAGTGACATACCCAGGAATTCTTCAGGAAGGGCTTGGGACTACTGAAGGGGCCAAAGCCACTTTACATGTTGACCAGGATGCAGTTCTGAGATTTTGCAAGGCCCACCCGGTGCTTTTTGCCTTGCAGGAAAGAGCAGAGGTAGAAATCAGGAGGCTGGAGACCGAAAATCATCAAACCAGTGCAGTATGTAGAATGGGCAGCATCAATCATACTGATTGTAAAGCTTGACGGCTCAGTTCATCTTTGTAGGAATTTTAAGCAAATGGTAAACTGCTTCTCGCAGATAGAGAAACACCCAATCCCTCGTACAAAGGACTTACTTGCAAAGTTGGCAGGGGGCTGTCCTTTACGAAGCCGGACATGAGCCACACCTTCCTGCAACTGTGACTGGATGAGGTGTCCCAGAAGTATGCTACAATTAAAACCCATAAGGGTTTATATCAATATACTAGACTGCCAGTTGGGATATCTTCAGCCTGCGCCCCTTTGCAGCGCACCATGGAGAACATTTTGCAAGGGCTACCCCAAGTTGCCATTTATCTGGATGATGTACTAATAACAGGGAAGACCAATAGAGAGCACTTGGAGACCTTAGACATGCTGCTTAAACTTTTCTCCCAGGTGCACGTACGCCTGAGACGGGAAAATATGTGTTCCAGGTGTGTCAAGTGTCCTACTTGGGGTACAGAGTCAACAAAACTGGGTTATACCCATTGAAAGGAAAAGTGAGGGTGATCAAAGGAACCCCGGCTCCCACGTCTGTACTGGAGCTTAGGTCTTTCCTTGGATTAGGGCATTATTACGGAAAATTCATACGTAACCTAGCCTCCATCTTTGCACCCTTACACCTGCTATTAAGAAAGGGTCAGCCTTGGAAATGGTTACAAAGCCAAGAAGCAGGCTTTAGGGAAGTGAAAAAGCAGCTATTGTCACCTAAAACATTGGCCCACTACGAACCAAGCAAAAAGTAGTGATGACATGCGATTTCCCCCCATACGATATCGGGATAGTGTTGGCCTACCAGTGACCCAACGGAGACGAACACACAATAGCATATGCTATCCGGACTTTAGCTGATGCCAAACACAACTATGCCAAGATAGAGAACGAAGATTTGGAGGTCATCTTTGGTATGAGGAAGTTCCACCAGTACCTTTACAGATGGGAATTTGTCATCGTCACAGATCACAAACCCCTGTTAGGGCTACTGAAGGAACACAAGGCAGTGCTGCCCACAGCTTCCGGTAGAATTCAGCATTGGCCCATAATTCTTAGCACAATCAAGTACAAGTTAGAATACCGTCCAGGAAGCCAAGTGATTAAAAAAGATGCCTTGAGCCGCCTCCCACTGGCAGATACTCCACCAGTGGTGCCTCCCCTGGAACAGTCCATATTGGTTAAAACTTTCTGGATACCCTTCCAGTCACTGCGGACAATATCCGACTGTGGACACAAAAAGATCCAGTCCTAGCAAAACTGAAACAGCTGGTGGTAATGGCTGAAACAGAAGAGCCATTGCAACCAGGATTGAAACCTTTTTGGACCCAGGGAGACCAGATCACTGTAGGCATATTACTGTGGGGAGCAAGGGTGATTGTCCCAAGTAAAGATCACCACTAGCTCCAGGGGTCATCCAGGAGTTTCCAAAACGAAGATGTTAACAAGAAGCTATGTTCGGTGGCCAAGGTTGGATGCCGACATAGCTGCATTGGTGGGGCAGGGCCCAGAGTGCCAACAAAGGCAAAAATTACCACCAGCAGCACCCCTACACTCATGGGAATGGCCAGGTAAATCCTGGACTCGCTGCATGTCGACTATGTCAGTTCTTTCATGGGGTCAATGTTCCTGGTCATTTGGACGCCCATTCAAAGTGCTTAGATGTGCATAACGTTCGTTCAGCAAACTCAGGGATGATGATTGAGAAGCTGTAAGCATCGCTTGCGACACACAGACTCCCAGAAGTATTGATCACCGACAATAAGATGTCATTTACCAGCAGGAAATTTGAATATTTCCTAAGTCCAATACCATTCAGCACATAAGGACAGCTCCATACTACCCATCGTCCAATGGTCTAATGGAAAGAGCGGTCCAAACATTGAAGCAGGCTTAAAGAAGCGTCATTTGAGACCAAACTGGCCCGGTTCCTGTTGGATTATAGGACCACCCCACATGCAACAACAGGGAGAGTTTCAGCGGAGTTGCTGATGGGGAGAAGACTCTGCACCAGGTTAAACCTGATATTTCTGACCTGGGGGGCGGGTGGGGGTGAAATGGCAGCAGGAATGCCAATGTCGGCCAAATGCCTTCTCTAAGCGAGAAAGACAATTTAATTCAGGGATGAAGTTTGGTGCCGCAATCACGGAAATGACCCTGTATGGGTACAAGACAAGGTTGACGCGAGGTCAAGTCCCATGACTTACAAAGTTCAGGTAGGTGATACAGTCCAAAACAAACATGTGGATTACCTGACGACTATTACCTCGCAAACGGGACAGGAGCAAAACATACCTGGCCCCTCAGAACTGCCTGAAGGCCCATCCAAAACTGCAGGTGCTCCCCCTCTATCTAGTATTGAGAAAACCTCTAGTATTGAGTCCAAACTGGATGCTGCCTCGATACTGTTGCCACTGGAAGAAGAGGAGGAGACTCTTCCGAGATGTTCTGGGCGCAAGAGACAGATCAAGGTCCGGTACACGCCACCTGTGTCTGATTCCAAGCTGGAAGAACTGGACATGGGGCAAAAGCATCACAAAAGAAACCACAAGTGAAAGTCTACATCCCTGGACTAACGGGGGTTGGGAGGGGTGGGGGGGATGGGAAGCGGTGGATTGGGTAAGGCTTGTAGTGATTGGGACTGTGTTGGCCTCATTAACTACAAGGTTCTTGATTGGGGTTGTTAACTTGGGCCAATCAGGAAAGCCTTGGCTGACTCCAAGCTGGCTGGCCATGGCCAGTGTACTGTGCACCAGAAATTAAAGGGTGACTTGGTGACAGGACCCGGCCTCTATGCACTAATTTCACTTTTCCTAATGCTAGAATCCTTGATAACACATTGTGTACTTCAAAACAAGGAGTCCCCCAGTGAAAATCTGCAAGAAAACAGGTTTTGCTTTTTGCAGTTATCATGAAGTTACTAATCTGCCAGCCACTGATTGACTATAAGCAGTAGCGGAATGAGGCTCTTTTGAGCTAGGAAGGCCACCCATGAGCCTTCCCATCCTGCATTTAATCAAGGCAGAGGCTGAAAAGCATGGAGGTCTCTACCCACACCGTCCTATATATTTAAATGCCCCCAACACCAAATTGCATGAGCAAGTAAGCATTCATTTATTTCAAATAGTTTTAACAATCTCTAAATAAAACTACTGTCGTAAATGGGAGTAGCACAGGCGAAACTCCAGGCAATGGTCTTTTCTATATGTCAATGACTAAACAAAGTATCTAATGTAGTTGTAAATGTGGTTGAATAATCTCACATGAATAACGTGGGAACTCCTCCGTGAAAATGAGAAACATTACATCTACAAAAACCGAAATTGCTGAGAAACTAATAACAGCTTGGATGGCAAACACACTGCACAGGCAGCAAATAAGCAATCATGTCTCGAAGTCTTAGCAAAGCATTCCTCACCGAAATCCATGGAAGGATCCATCGATCAAGGGGTGCCAGGAAGACCCAAGCACTACATAGGACATAGACCTGCAGGTTCCCTCATTTCTTGTGATCATAATTCATTGGCTTCCTGTGTGCTAGACACCTCCCTGCCCAAGATATTGCTGACTTTAACATTCAACACAAAAAGAGACTAGGGAGAAAAACAAGGATGTTTGATCAAGAGGGGCAATAGTGCCAGCAGAACACATTACACTAGATACGCTTTGTTTATCTTGCTTACTCATGCTGCAGTAGGGTCTCAATATAGACACCAATTCATGATACTTCCTGCAGACATAAGTTAGGCATCATGATATCACAGTTACTGCTGAAGCTCGACTGAGAACAATAAAACAAATATACTGCAAAATGATTAACATTTATGGAAATGTGAGCAGAAATGTGAAATACTATACAGTGCAATGCCATCTGTGCCACCAGCGTTCCTTCAAAAAGTTAACCCTCCCACTATGTCTCAATGCTGTCCCAGGTACAACAGCTGAGGCGGAGGGAATCTGCTTGCCAGAAACAGGTGGATGCACCTCAGAATCAACTTCCAAGACTGGAGGGAGGCAAGCAGGGTAGAGGTAAAGGTCACAACCACCTCTGAACTGTCCTGAGAAGAGACTTCTGAGGGGACTGTACGTAGTTCCTTCCCCCAGATTGGCACCACCCTGCCTCCTTGTGAAGAAGGAGCACCTGGAGTGAGTGCCTGGCCCTTACCCCCGTTGCCATGTCTTTAGTCATATGGACCAGTGGCTGGGGCTATGGAGTGCAGATGTGTGTGAAGACTTATAGACGACCCTGAGGGTACCAAACCTAGCTCTCAACGGGACCTGCCAATCTGTCCATGAAGGCACCCAGATAATCACATGCTTGAGGCAGCTGGTTTCCCACAGTGTAGCTACACTCCTGCAGCCTCTAAGCTATGAAGTCCATTGCCTCCAACAAACCTGCTTGCCTGTGCTTCCTTTTGCATTTCAATAAAGTCATTCAAACATGCGAAGAAGAAACAAGAGTAGGCCACTTGGCCTTTCAAGCCTGCTTCATCATTCAACAGGATCAAGACTGATCAATTCTACATTCCTGCATATCGTTGAAATCTTTCATTCTTTTGCTAATCAAGAATCAATCTACCTCTGCCTTAAAAATATTGAAAGGTTCTGCATCCGCTGACTTTGCAGGAAGGAAATTCCAAAGACTCACAACCCTCAGGGAAAAAGTGTTTTAAATAGGTGACCCTGATTTTCAAACTATAACCCCTAGTTCGAGATACTCCCAAAAGAGAAAACATCCTTTCAACATCCACTCAACCAAGTATATGTTTCAATTAAGTAAGTCACCATTGATTGTTCTAAACTCCAGAGGATACAGGCCAAGTCTGTCCAGCCTTTCCTCGTAAGGCAATCCACTCATTCCAGATATTAGTCTGGTAAATCTTTTCTGACCTGCTTCCAATGCATTAACGTCCTTCTGTATACAGTATACTACATTCCAGATGTGGTCTCACTAATGCCCTATATAACTGAAGCATAATTCCCCTACTCTTGCATGCAATCCCTCACAATAAAACACAACATTTTAATGGCTCTCCTGATTACTTATTAAACCTGCATACTAACCTTCTGTGATTCAATGCAGAGCTCTGTAACACCACACCATTTAGATAATATGCTTCTTTTCTTTTCTCTGTGTAAGATGGACAATTTCACACTTTCCCACATTATACTCCATTTGCCAGATCTTTTCCCACTCAATTAAACTTTGCAAGCTCATTATGTCCTCATCACAACTCACTTTCTCATCTTTGTGTCATCAGCAAATTTAGCTACCATACCTTTAATCTCTTCACCCAAATCATTTGTATAAACTGTAGAGTTGGGGCTCCAGCATCGATCCCTATGGCAGGCTGAAAAAGACCCACTTATTCCAACTCTCTGTTCTCTATTATCCAGTCAATCTTCTATCTATACAAATGTTTTAAACCCTACACCATGAGCTTTTTATTTTCTGCAATAAGTCTCTGACGGCCAATGTCACAGGGTCTTCCTCTGCCTGTGGCTGAGGAAGTGCTGGGCCTCCTGCAGTCCTCTTGAGTGCCAGAAGCTTGGGGTGTTTCCTCCTCAGCCAACTGTAAAGCCTTTGCAGTAAGGTCCTCACGAGATTGTGCTTCCAAACATTCTAAACCTGATATTTCCACCAAGGTATATCCAAGCTGACATGGAGTGAAGGAGGCAACCCTGCCAATACTTTTCCTGAGGCCTCGGAACTTTTTTTACAAGGGATTGAAGAGGTACATTCTAGAGAAACAGCCTGTTTTTCCGCCGTGGCCTTCCTGCAGGCACCTACAAGACACAAGGGAGGGAAGGCATCATGGTCAATGGCTAGGAGTGGCATACAATGAATGACACTGACAATGGGATTAATGTGAGAATTGCAGTGGAATGAACAGTGGTACTTACTTGTTGGTGAGACATGGATGTCTCAGGATCCCTGCAGAAGACATCTGGTTTCTCCTGCAAGAGACAAGATTCTCTCCTCCTTGTCAGTGAAGAGTCTGATGTTGTGATGTTGAGCACTCCTCCACCAATCACAGCCCTTTCCACCCTGTTATGAGTTGTTTCTTTCTGTCGTGTGAGAGAGGAATTAAGGTGGTGAAAGTGACTGGTACAATTGTTAGCACTGGTGCAGGTGGGTGAAAGGTATGGAGGTGTCCCAGAGAAGTGAGAAGGCACGGCAGTTACACAGAGTTAATGGAGGGGGGGAGAAGAGACAGAAAGAGAGGGGGGAGATTTTGCATGCACAAGTGAGAATGGAAGAGCATGAGCTTT
The DNA here is from genome assembly GCF_021869965.1 of Rhincodon typus. Lineage (NCBI taxonomy): Eukaryota > Metazoa > Chordata > Chondrichthyes > Orectolobiformes > Rhincodontidae > Rhincodon > Rhincodon typus. The sequence continues at coordinate 32,142,316 of NC_063355.1, forward strand.
GCTAAGAGGTAAATGTAACTGAGATAAAGAGGGAGTGCTGGGTAGCAGATTGAAAAATGTGGCATTTCCTCAGGTGGAGCAGAGAAGATGATTGAAACTGCAATGGCACAACAGGCCATTGGGCCAGGCTGCCATGGTCTAGTTCTGTTAGTTCTCTGGGGAGAGGACACCCCTCCTTTGCACCACCCCATCCACCAGGGTCTGCAGGTCCTTTACAGAGAATCGTGGCAACATGATTTCGCTTTTCTGACACCTTCGGAATGACTGCCTTTTCATGAGCAAACAGCTTTAGAACTCCAGGGTTCACCCGATTACAAAGCAGATGATGCCAATCAATGCCAGGGATGTTGATCTTTTGGCAGCTATCTGATGAGTGACAAGTTTTTCTGGGAATAGCAGCGGATAGCGTGAGACAGCCTCCAATCAGGTTTCTTTATTTTAAATATGTGTTTTTCTTTTATTTAGCCTATTTTTTGAAGCAATCTGTTCAGACATGTTATTAGACTGTTCAGGAGCAAGTAGCACTTGAACCTGTGCCTCCTGATCCAGGGTTAGATGCACTACTACTGTGCCATAACAGTCCTCCTATCAGGTTTGTTTTTGCTTTCCTTTCGACCACTGCACCACAACAGGGCCTTGATTTTTCCTTTATTTTGCTCAAATCACCCATGGTTAATTCCATTTGTTTTTCTTTTAATCACATGTGGCTAATTCCACATTTTTTTTAATAGCGAGACAGAAATTGAAGACACCTTTGTGATGAGAGTTTATTATTTTTATCCATCACCAGGAAAACATTCACATGGCCAACTGAATATTTGCAAGCAAAGCCTGTTAAGGGCAATGCTAACATCAAAAAGTAAGTGGGGGTGGATAAGGAGAGAGGGAGGGACCCATTAGGTTTTTCTTAATTTAACTTATTTTTCCTAATCAGCCTATTCAGAGATGTTATTACGTGCCTCTGGAGCAGGTGGGGCTTGAACCTAGGCCTCCTGGTCCAGGTGTAGGGACACCACAAGCAAGCTACCTTTAAAGCTGGACAGCCATCTTACAAGAAGAAATATTCAAGGTCAGTTGAAGTAACACAGCAAAACATGCTTTTTGACCATTGGATTCCTGATTTAATACGAGCCTTTCTGCTGTGTGCAGGTTACTTTGAAATCCACACCTGCAGCCTGAAAAGTTAAACTGGCAGTTGCTGTACATTTTTGGAGACCAATCTACAGCCTGCATGTTTATATGCTATTCCTTGAATATTGATCTCTTCAGCTCTTCATGAACTCTGGATCCCATGATTCCAAAGTCATAGGTAGCCAAACAGATATGCAGAATATAAAGTTGTGTGTGCAAGTAGTCAAAATCAGGCATAAATGGAGCACAATTCACTCCAGAGAAATTCAAAGGTTCAAATGTCTATGGCCAGCAAAGTTTCATCACCACTAATAAAGGTTGAACAAAGGCATTAAATGCCTCACTAATGTGCTTCAGGGAAGGAAATCGCCATCCTAACCTGGTCTGGTCTACATGTGACTCCAGAGCCACAGCAGATGGTTAACTCTTAACTGCCCTCTGAAATGGCCTGGCAAGACACTCAGTTGTCTGAGTCACTATGAAATGTCAACAAAGAAATGAAACGAGACAGATCACCTGGTATCGACCTAGGCACCGAAAAAGGCAACAGCAGAAACAGCCCTGTCAACCCTGCAAAGTCCTCTTTACTAACATCTGGGGGCTAATGTCAAAATTGGGACAGCTGTCTCACTGACTAACCAAGCAACAACCTGACATAGTCGTACTCATGGAATCATACCTTATAAACAATGTCACCATCACCATTCCTGTATCAGTCTTGTTCCACGGGTAGGACAGACCCAAAAGAGGTAATGGCATAGTGATATACAGTTGGGAGAAAGTTGCCCTGGGAGTCCTCAACATTGACTCTGGACCCTATGAAGTCTCATGGCTTCAGGTTAAACATGGGCAAGGAAGCCTCATGCTGATTATGACATACTGTCCTCCCTCAGCTGATGAATCAGTACTTCTCTATGTTGAACAACACTTAGAGGAAGTACTGAGGGTGGAAAGGGCACACAATGTACTCTGGGTACGGGATTTCAATGTCAATCACCAACAGTGGTTTGACAGCAGCACTACCGATCAAGCTGGTCGGATCCTAAAGGACACAGCTGCAAGACTGGGTCTGCAGCAGGTGAGGGAACCAATAATAGAGATAAACATTCCTGACCACATCTTTACCAATCTTCCAACTGTAATCCATCTGTCCATGATGGTATCCGTAAGGGTGGCCACTGTAGACTCCTTGTGGAGACAAAGTCCCACTTTCACATTGAAAATACCCTCCATCGTGTTGTGTGGCACTATTACCATACTAAATAGGACACACTATAAACAAATCTAGCAATTCAAGACTGGGCATCCATGAGGCTTTGTGGATCATTAACAGCAGCAGAACTGTACTCCAGCACAATCTGCAACCTCATGGCCCAGCAAATCCCCCACTCAACCATTATTATGATGCCAGGGATTCAATCCTGGTTCAATGGAGAGCGCAGGAAGACATGCCAGGAGCAATACCAGGTATATCCAAAAATGAGGTGTCAACCTGGTAAAGCTATCAAACAGGACTGTTTGCATGCCAAGCAGCATATGCAGCATGTGATAGACAGAGCTAAACAACCCCACAACCAATTGGTCAGATCCAAGTACTACAGTCTTACCATAATCAGTTGTGCATGGTGGTGGACATTTAAACAACTCACTGGAGGAGGAGGGTCCACAAATATCTCCATATTGAATGATGGAAAAATCCAACACATCAGTGCAAATTCTAAGGCTGAACATTTGCAAAAACCTTCAGCCAGAATGCCAAGTGGATGATCCATCTCAGCATAATCCATTGGTATCACAGATGCCACTCTTCAATCAATTCGATTCATTTCATGTAATATCAAGAAATAATTGGAGACACTGCATGCCACAAAGGATATGATTCTCCAGAACTTGAACCTCACTTAGCCAAGCTGTTCGAATACAGCTACAACACTGACATCTATGTGACAATGTAGAAAATTGCCCAAGTATGTCCTGTACCCAAATAAATCCAACACAGCCAATTACCACTCTATTAATCTTCTCTTGATCATCAGTAAACTAACGGAAAGTGTCATCAACAGTGCAATCAAGAAGCACCAGCTCAGCAACTCCTGCTCTCTGATGCCCAAGGCCACTCAGCTCCTGACCTCATTACAGTCTTGGTTCAAACATGAACAAAAAGAGCTTAATTTCAGAGGTCAGCTAAGAGGGACAGCAGGCCTCATGCAGCTGAGAGTGGCATTAAGGACCCCTAGCAAAACTGGAATTAATGGGAATCAAGGGCAAACTCTCCACTGCTTGGAGTCATACTTGGCACATAGGAAGATGGTTGTGTTTGTCGGAGATTAGTCAACTCCAGGACATCTCTGCAGGCGTCTCTTGCGGTAATGTCTTAGGTCCGACCATCTTCAGCTGCTTCATCAATGACTTTCCCTCCATCATAAGGTCAGAGGTGTGTATGTTCACCAATGAAAGTACGAGATTCAGCAACATTCACAACTCATCAGATTCTGAAGCAGTCCATGTTCAAATACAACAAGATCTGGACAATATCCAGGCTTGGGATGACAAGTGGCAAGTAACAGTCACACCACACAAAAGTCAGGCAATGACCATCTCCAACAAGAGATCATCTGACCACCACTTCTTGACATTCAATGCTGTTACCATCATTGAATTTCCCACTATCAACAACTTTGGGGTTACCATTGACCAGAAACTCAACTAGACACACCATATAAACACAGGGGCTATGAGAGCAGGTCAAAGTCTTGGAATACTGTAGCGACACCTCACCTCCTGAGTCCTCAAAGCCTGTCCATCATCTACAAGACACAGGTCTCCACTTGCCTAGAAGACTGCAGTTCCAACAACAGTCAAAATATTTTTACACCATCCAGGACAAAGCAGCTGGTTGACTGGCACCATATCCACAAGCATCCACTCCTTCCACCACTGACCTCAGTAGCAGCAGTGCGTACTATCTACAAGATGCACTGCAGAAATTTGCCAAATTTCCTTAGACAGGCCTTCCAAACCTACAATCACTTCCATCTAGAAGAACAACAACAGCAGATACATGGGGAAAATCATCACCTTCAAGTTCCCCTCCAACCCACCTAACGCCCTGACTTGGAAATGTGTTGCCATTCCTTTCCTAAGGTTATTGTGGATTAACCTACAGCACAGGGTCTGCAGCAGCTCAAGAAGACAGCTCACCATCACCTTCTCAAGGGTAACCAAGAACCCACAATAAATATTGGCCAACCGGTGACACCCACATCCCACGAATGAATAAAAAATATCACTGACAAACTCAATATCTTTTCAAACAAACAGTATAGGATTGCTTATTCCTGATTAAGTTATTAAAACAAATCCATTTAAACTGATATGTTCAAAACACTTTCATACATACCAGGGATTGCTGAATCACTCAGGGATGAAACTTTGCCATTTTCTGCAAAAACAAGAAGTATTCAATTTAGTTATAAGGTTTACTACTGATTGCATTTTAATCTTTCTCAGTACATTGTTTCACTTTTGTTCTGAATTTTCATAGCATCAGTCCACAGTACTGCGAGTTTCTGTCCAAATATAATCATATCAACAGTAGTTGCAGTAACTAGGTAGAAATGTCCTTCAAAATTAGGGAGGATGAGAACACAAGTATCTTAAAACTTCACACAAAACCAAAGTACTGCAGATATTCAAAATCTAACAGAAAAACTAGGAATACTTAGTATTTTGGCATCAATCAGTGGAGAGAGAAACTAAATTTGCAAGCATGATTTTCTAATGGGCTTCAAGAACTTGATATTGAGACCAAATGGGAGCCCAAGTCTTCAACTACTTAACTAGTCTCCTGATTGATCACCTTTGTGTTACTTTCCAATTAAGGACAGAAAGCAAACTCCTAAGCACTGAAGGCCAACAGAACACCATCCAACACTGAAAATTCTGTATCACATGTGAATACTGCTGACGTGTGCATGGAACCACAAGGATGCCTTTAATTCCCAGTCACAAACTGGAAATATAGGAATGTTCAAAAGAGTTGGAGTCATTGAACAGGAGGAGGAAGGCACCCCAAAGTAACAGCAGTGTCACAACATTTGTTAGCATCATGTCTTCCTCATTGAATGAGCCTCTGGTACAATCGCCGCCAGAGCTGCTGCAGGGAGGCCACCTCCATTAAGCCGACTGCCTGCACATGTTGCAGGGTCAGCTATCCTGCAGTTACAATATCAACAAGTCCTCCAAATCACCCTATTGGGGCCTTATCTGTGCAAAATGGCTACCTGGCTCGATGCAGGAAAATGATATATTTCCCAAGTCTCCCCAAGAAATTCCTCAGCAATTGAACTGCATAGGGGAGCCATTGCAATGTTACTTTCAGCTTTTTCTGGAACAACCCAGCTCCCAAGTTTGCCACCATGGAGACGGAAAAAATTAACTCAGTTTAAGGCTAGAAACATTAACAATTCTCCCATTTAGATACTGCCTTGTTTGCTATTTCCAGATCTTTTTAAAATTATCTCAGTTGTTTCTGTATTGACTGTAAAAACATTGACTAAATTAGTACACGTGACATCAATTGAAAAACAGGTGAATTTACTGCCATGGGAAATTTTCTTAACTTATGTAGATTTAATTGTACTTATTAATGTTGGTTCATTCTTTGGCTGTGTAGAGTGATTGGAGTCCCCAGGAATACAACAGGGTCATTCAACGATTTTAGAGCGACACTTCTCTAGGTGGTGAGGTGCAGAATGCATTTTCCTTTGGATTTATGAAAGCATTGTGTTTAACAATTTCCACTGCCACATGCAGCAAATTATAATTTGAAAATACTGAACATTTGCTCTGTAATGAAAGAAGTTACTTCCAATACCTGACCACTTTTTTTTACTGGCATTAGTGGGTGATGAAGAGAACCGAACAAAAACTATGATCTCCGTAAGCCAGCCTTTCGCTCTTGTTGAAGTTATCTAACCATGAATCTTTCTACTTCTATCCCCCATCAAGATGGTCATAAAAGATTTCTGTTCTTCCTCAAATGGAGGCGTAATCAGTACTTGTCCACAATCACATGCCTGTGCCTGACTGAGCTCATTCTGAACGATTTTTCTTTCACCTTCACTCACTTCCTTCAAATCAACATTGATGTTAAGGATACTCACAGGGGTCCCATTTTTGCCTGTTTTATTTTGTAAGATGTGGAACATTCATTATTACTGTCCTAATCTGGCCCCTTCCAACATTTCTTTTTCTGGTACATTGTTGACTTTGTTGGTGCCACCTCCCAAGCTTGGCATGAAATGGAAAATTTCAGTGAATTTGTTTTCAATTTCAATCCTTCCACCACCTTCACTTGGTCCATTTCTGAATCTGCCCTTCCCTATGATAACTTATCTATCTTTATTTCTGGAGACAGGCAATCTGCTAATGTTCACCGCACACCCATGAACTTTTATCTTAACAGTTACCTTAACTACATTTCCTGGCACCTTGTTTCCTCTAAAGACTCCTATTCTAGTATCCCAGTTTCTCTGTCTTCATCTTCTTCTTAGGCAGTCCCTCGAGACTGAGGATGGCTTCCACACCAGTTGCAGTCTGGAGGTGACAGTCCAATGTCAGATCCCTTGCACCCTGAAAAAGGTGCAACAAGCAGTGTTTGTAAAAGTGGGTGGATAGGATGCTTGGGTTTTCACACATTCCTTCTGTTATTTGTGCTTGGTGCCCATCAGGACCTGTCTGGGATGTTTGATATGGTTGGCTTTTGGGATGTTTCTTCCTAATTTGGGCAACCGATGAAGATATTGTATATTTTTGAGGGAGCCTTTGAGATTATCCTGTTTTCTCTGTCCTCCTGGTAACTCCTTGCTTGCTTGCCATGTCAGAGCTCAGAGAGAGAAAATTGTTTTGGAAGTCTCGTGTAAGACATGCAGATGATATGGTCCTGCAATCCATCCCTGTCATTTCTGTTCTAATTATGCTACCTCCAATTCCAGATTTTCTGACATGGTTTCCTTTATCCTCAGTTGAGGATTCCTAGTCATCATGGTTAACAGGACTATCCTATGTGTCCAATACATTTCATGTAGCTCTGCTTTCATCCCTTCCCCTCCTTCCCAAAACAAAGAGAGGTCTCAGAGGGAAGCCAATAGAAACCAGTAAAACTTGGAAATAAAAATGCTGGTTGTACTGCAAGACAAATCAGATCAGTAAGTTTCATTTACCAGTTTTACTGCTTTTTCTTTTTGGGTTTGCCTTATCCACAACTTCCACCTAACAGACTCTGTATTCAATGTGCCACCCTTCATCATTCTATCAGCTCTAACATGATTCAACTACCAAATTCATCTTCCTTGCCCTCCTCTTTCAGCATTCTGTGCAAGTATAGGAATTGCAACCTTTAACCTCCTCATTTGTCACTGTCCAAAACCCTTGTCACTCCTTCCAAGTGCATCAGCTATTTATTCGTATTGCTTTCAGTTTACAGTACTGTTTATTGCTGCTCACAACATGGTCTCCTCTACATTGTGGAGACTAAAAGTAGTTTATGTGACCACTTTGCTCCCTCACTCTGCCTGCAAGGACAGGCCTGAGGTTCCACTTGCTTGTCATTTTAATTCTCTATCTTGCTCCCAGGCTAATCTCAAAGAACAACATCGTATCTTTCAAACTAAAAGTAGTTTATGTGACAACTTTGCTCCCTCACTCTGCCTGCAAGGACAGGCCTGAGGTTCCACTTGCTTGTCATTTTAATTCTCTATCTTGCTCCCAGGCTAATCAGTTCAACAACTTTAGATCATAATCATCTGCCACCATCTTGTTCCACGTGCTCTTGTTTCTTCCTTTTCATCTTCCCCTTTGTTTTGTTGGTCTGTCTTGTTTCATTATCCCTTTGTGTTTTGTTCAGATGGTTTTTTATGCAGCATTTTACATCTCATTTGAACCTTGCACTATCCATTACCACTAAACTTTTATTATTTAATCTCCCCTTTCCTCCACTCTGTCATAGATCTTCTTCTTTGCTTGGAGATTGTCATAACTGCTGTCTTGCTGTCTTACCTTGTTGTGGTCTTTCTATCCAAAGAATTTTTTAAAAATCCTTTTCAGGAGGTTTGCAAGAGGCATTGGGTTTGGAAGTTTAGGCAAGTTGATAAAAAAAGTGTAGGTGGATTCTACTTGAACCACACAAAGTTCCATGATCTCATAATTAAAAATACCTGATGCATTCAACTTGTTCCTTGTGTCTACTGCATTTGTTTATATGTTTTTTTAAGTATTTCTTCACCAGAATATAAGCATTATTTTCATGCTCAGATTTAATATCTATATTTAAATACACTGAAAAGATAAAGATGGACCTTCTTCTTGAATCAATAAAGCCTTCCAATCTCACTCACAAGCCTCACTTCCTGAAGTAGCTTCCAATCACCAAGTCCAAACTCCTACTTCCCAACCTAGAAACACTTAGATTCAACAACTAGAGAATGTGTGCGTCTTTGTAAAGAAAATGAAGAAAAGCAAAACAATGGGAATTGTAGAAAAGCAAAACCACAGAAAACTTTGATTGTTTGCAACACCAAAGAAGATCAGCTAATTCTTATGAAGCTTTGTAAGAAGCTTTGTAACTTTTAAAATATTTACCAATTTTCAGTTTAGTTTGCCATAAAGCTTCACTCTTCTTCCTCTTTGTGAGCTTTAATTCAAAAGAGGTCCGATCATCTTTAATGAATACTTCAAAATATGGCTGCTTTGAATCCATATTAGTGTAATGAAATTTAATTTCCTGCAACAGATATAATTGATACTCATTTCTACTAAATTTTATTGTTCACAAAACAGATTACAGCAGATAATTTGCAAAAGAACTACAAAAATGCAAAAAGAAAAATTTCAGAAGGCAAATCTTCACTTGTTTAAAAAAGATGAAATAAATCTTCTCTTGTTACGCTAAAGTACTGGGCAACTTCTGCAATTTCGAGCACCTAATGGATGTAGCTAGTAAGGCAGCAAGAGCTATTTTCATGTCATGAGTTGTAACAGGTTGGTAAAGCAAGCAAGAAGGCAAATTATATGTTGGCCTTTATTGCAAGAAGATTTGAGTAAAGGAGTAAGATTGTCTCACTGCAATTATACACCACTCTTGGTTGAGACAACAACTGGCACGCAGTTTTTGTCTCCATCCTTGAGGAAAGATACACTTGCCATGGTGAGAGTGCAACAAAGGTTCACCAAAGTAATTCCTAGGATGAAGGGAATGTCCTGTTAGGAATGGTTAGATACACTAGGCCTTATTCTCTGAAACTTTGAAATAAAACTGGTGATCTCATTCCAACATACAGAATTTTACAAGGATTCACAGGGTTTTTGCAGGAAGGTGCTTCACCTGGTTGGAGGCTAAAGAACCTAAAATCTTAGAATAAGAGGCAGGTGAATCCTTGGAATGTTCTTTTCGTCATCTAAAGTATGTAAAAATAAAGCTCTACATGTAAAATTAAGTACTTTCAAAAGATACTGGTCTAATTTTCTTACGAGATATTGCAAATTACAAAAAGCTTAAAAGGGGAAAATGCATTTTGGCAAAACAAGCACAGGACAAAATATTTTCCCCAAGGCACAAAACCCAAGTTTGCAGGATCTGAATATGAATCTTACTTCCCACAAAATTAATAATTCATTTCCAAAAAGCTGATCGCAGAACTCTCTCATAAAAAAACGTAATAATCTTTCTCACCCCAAGGTTTTAACATTTCTACTCATTTCAGTTCAGCAGTAAACTTTTTTCATGTTTACAACACAGCAATATTTGTAACATTTTCTGGAATACAATTATTTCAAACCTATGTATTACAACTTACTTCTGGTGTTATCAAAACTTCTGAAGAGCTAAGCAAAGAATACTTTCTGCCAAAGTAAAGTGACTTTGTCTTTGAAGGATACTCAATCATCCTTGAGTCAGATTCCTGCAAATGAACCGCCTGCGAAAAGGAAAAGAAATCTTTGTTCTATATTGCACAATCCAATGAGGAAAATTACCACAAAACTATAAAATGTCATGTGTTTTTTGATAGTACCTGTATTACTGAGAAGTCATTTGGAACAACGTAGACATGGAGAATTTGAGCATCAGTATACCGTTTTTGATAAATCATTGCCACACAATGAAATGAAAATGATGAATGTTTGTCGACAATAACTCCCATAAGAGAAAACGTTGGCACTTTTAATGCAAGATGACTTTGATGAACTGCAGATGGTTTCTGTACATTGTAAGAACGCTCCTTCACATGAAAAATTGCAAATGTATAATTTAAGTTTTGATCTGTATCTGTAATGAAAATAGTAGAATTTAACACAATCTCAGCTTGTTAGCAAACATAGTAATTTATATTTAATTTATAGTAATCAAATTTGTAAATTCTTTAGTTCTTCTGATAAAAATAACTTTTAATTGAAAAATAGATTATTTTAAGTTATTGTGTAGTTAGTTACTTCATATCTATATAGGGAAATGCACTGTTCCATAGTACATTGGAGTTATTGACAAAGCACTGGATTTCTTGTGAAGAACAGTTTTAGAGGAATTAGGTGGAATGTCAAGGAAAAGGTTTTCTTCCTTTTTACCCTATAAGTACCTGTAAATAATTACTACATTGCAAAGGCCTCCAGGAAGTTTCTCCAACTGGTACTTTACATTGTCGATTGTTAGAACATTGTACCGACGGTAAATTTATCCACTTTTGTGTTGGGTGAAGTTTACCTTGTTGAGAATAAATTCAAAAGCTAGCAGCAGCAGATGCAGTAGTTTCCATGTTCCAATCAACAATATTTTGCAGTGAATAGGCATAATTGCGTCATGCTACAGGTCAGCGCTGTTGGAAGTCAAGCCCAGCTATTCCCAAAGTCATCACAAAAGTTCAAGATTTTAAAATATGTACACAAAATTCTCCAATTTACCTAATTTTCAGGTCCAGGTTAATAGAAATCACAATCCAGGTTTCTGTACTTAACAAGAATGAATATTTATTACAAATACAGGTAGTCCCCCATTAAAAACGTCTTATTTGCAAATGCTTGTGCTCATGAACAAGATTACATATAAGGGTGTATTAATACTAATTTTTCAAGATCTGACAATGTAAACATTTTCTCATACTTACGAATGGCTATTTTATATTGCAATGTATTGTGTTCTGACTTGCACACAAATCAATTTACTACTGTACTCAAGAACAGGACCCATTCGCAACCCAGAGACTGTCTGTAATTAGACACTAGCTGCAGGTAAGCAGTTATAAACCATCAGCATATAATACTACAAATTAAAACTCAAATCCCATTCTAAGGTCCCCTTTTCTCACACACGGACTGGAAAACAAAGGTTATGGGCACAGGAAAACAATTCAGTGGTTTCTATTTATGGGTTGCTGAGATGATACTTATAGCTCTTAATTGATCAGAACTGTTGTCTTTCTTCAGATGCTTGCACTGGTTTTCAAAAGATATGAGGTGACTGGTTCACTTATATAAAATCTCTGACTTATCATTTAAAAGTCACAACTTACAACACTGCTCATGGAAAGATGAACTGGTTTTCATCAGGTTTAAAATGAGTAGGTTTAAAATTTTTAAGAAAACAGGGTCACCACTTCTATGCTGACGGAGATCGAAACACTTCTCCCTATTTGTTCCCACTCCTAAGTTGTTCAGTTACCTGGGAACCAATCACACTGTTGTTGGCAGGCAAAAGGCTTCTATCAACAACTAGTCACTCGTCCATAGACCAATCAACTTCATTGCCACGCGGCCGAATTTGTAAGTAGAATCCCTCAGCTCTGATTCATCAGCAACCCAACATTCAATTACAACATGCTTGCTACTTGTTAGGTTATTTGCTTTTCAAAACATACTGCAATCCATTAAAACACTGGTTTTATGACAGTTTTTTCTCATTTCAAGCCATTTTTGAAGCTCAAAAATGGTCATCATAATTACCACGTGTCCATGTCACCAAGCATATTGTCTAAATCCTCACAAACTAGTCTGGAGCAGTTGAAACCAAGGCATAAAAACAGGACTTTATGAAGGCATCACTAGCTAGGCCAGCATTTATTGCCCATCCCTAATTTATCCAGAGAGCTGTTAAGATTCAACCACATTCCTGTGGGTCTGGAGTCACATATAAGCCAGATCAGGTAAGGATGGTAGTTTCCTCCCTTGAGGACATTAATGAGCCAGATGGGTTCCAACAATCGACAATGGATTCATAGTCATCATTTGACTCTTAATTCCAGATTTTTGTTTTTATTGAATTCGAATTCCACCATCTGCTGTGGCAGGATTCAAGCCAGGTCCTCAGAACATTATCTGGATCAACAGCCCAGCAATAATACCACTAGGCCATCGCCTCCCCAGGTGCCTTAATTGTCCTGCAGCATCCTACAAGTACTTTTGGATCGCCTGTGTTCTCCTTAGGCTTTAGGAAATTATGCCACAAAGGCTAGTGTTGTTATTTATGAGTTTGTTGGGATATGGAGGTTGTTTCAAGATTGTTGGTTCATGTCAGAGTTTTTGACTGGTCCAGCCAGAAGTTCTTTCCATTTATTACATTAATTTGACTCGATTTTAACTGATTTTGGGAATTGAATTGATCCAAGAGCCCAGCAAGAAAAAGCAACCTTGGGCTCAATTTTCCAAACATTTGACAGGGCTTGGAGTTTCTGTTTGTGTGTGTGTGACAGTGAGAATGACAGTAAGAGAGTGAGACAGAGAGAGAGAGAGAGAGATAGAGAGAGACGGGGTAGAAAAATATGAGGGAGTAACTTGGGATGGCTACACAACGCGTTCCCATTTCTGAAGGATTTTCCAGGGACAATTTGGGAACCAGATCAGTTGCCCACCCTAAAACACCAGTTAGGGGTAATTTTGTAGAGTCACTAGTATTTTAGTGACATCGAAGCACCCCACCCGCATTTACCTGAGGCAACCAATTCAATTGACACAGCCTTCTGGAATCAAACAAGAGGCTCATTAGAGCCAGCGACATCCTGTCCCTAAGATGGAGATGTGGAAAGGAAATGTCACAGCCCTACCAATGAATAGACCTGCCAAAGGATAGCCAATCAATTCCAACATACCTACCTTTCTGGGAGTGTAGCCCTACCATTTTGGCCAACAGCAGAGCTGTTGACAATCCAAGCTGCCAGCTCTCTGATTGGGCCTGCAGAATTGGAAGACCAGCCATTGTTCTTGATAAGACAATGAATGCAAAAGCCACCTCCCAGAAAATTGCAGTGTTGGTCTTGCTGCTGGCAAATGCCCTCTAGATACCGAGTCTGTGTTTCCATTGTAGTATTCATACCATTGGTGAAAGATGCTTGTGCCACAATGAAAGTTGATCAAGTTGGCCACTAGTTTCATGCTGTTAAGGATCTAAGTTCTGTCCAAAACCTTTTACAAGTTGATGTGGTAATCCATGCTCCTTGATATTGACAATCCACCCCACAGATATTTTGTTGCATAAACTGTGGTCTTAACCCTAACCCTAACCCTAACCCTATCGCAAGTCTTATCAATAGCCCAGGCCAATGAAGTCCTCATCTCAGTACTCTGCATCATAGCTAATGTATAATCTCAACCTCTGGCTGGCACCTGCATTATCCTTACTCTCTGACCTGACTGCAGTATATTTGTGCTAAGTGTCTCATCACATCCATTCTCCCTCTAATTTATCCTGACATAATGTGTGAGCAGGTAGCTGCACATGTGAAATCAAATGACAGTGTAGCTTCATCATTTCTATCTTCTTGGTCTTCTTCCACAACTTGACCAGGTTGAACTATTTAAGTATCTGAAAGGAAAAATAGCACAAGCGTATGGTTGTAACGAGAAGAGAGGAGAAAGTACAAGTTGTATGTGTAAATCATTGGCACCTTGTAAGATCTTCAGATATTTAATTTAGAGATATAAATTGGAAAACAGAAATTAGGGATTATTAGTTATTCTTTTTTACAACTTGAAGGCAAAATGAAACAGTCATTACTTATTGATTACATAAGTGCATTTAACTTCTGGGAAAGTTGGATTTGATGTGTTGGTGAGAGTAATTGACGCTGGGTGCCTTTGGTTTGAAACCAAATCTACCCAGCAAGAGCTTTTAGATTTGTTTCAAGTTGCACTTTGTCACAGATCTGAGTGCACATTAGATCTGAGATCATAGGAAAACCCACAAGCAAAAAAGGTTGGTCTCTCCCTTTCTTGCCCTCTCTGAATGAAAAAGAAACAGTATGCAAAGGCTATGAAAAGAAGAACTTAGTCAAGCAAAATGCTGACAAAGGATGGGTGGGAAATATTGAACTGGTTGTGACATCATGCTGGAGGTGGCAAAAATGGCGGCTTATGGCCTTTTGGATGCGGTAGGGTGGTAAGTTAGGTCGAGGAGACCTATCATGTTCTGGGAGGCACTGCTGCCTCACAAGACCAGGGACCCGGGTTAAATTCCAGCCTTAAGTGACTGTCTGCATAGAGTTTGCATGTTCTTCTTGTGTCTGTATGGGTTTCTGCCAAGTTCTCCAATTTCCTCCCATAGTCCAAAGATGTACAGGTTAAGTGGACTGGCCATTCTAAATTTCATGAAGCATCTTGGGATGTGCAGGCTAGGTGGTTTAGTCAGAGTAACTACAGGGTTATGGAGCTAGGGCTGGGGGAGGGGTTGTGTCAGGTTGGGATGCTTTTCGGAGGGTCAGTGCAAACTTGATGGGCTGGATGGCTTCTTTCTGCACCAAAGGGATTCTATTCTATGAAAGTAAGAATTCTTAAATGTGAAAGCTTAGGACAGCCATTTTTTTAGCTATTAACATGAAATTCATTTTTTTTAAATTACAAAACTTATACAGGTTGAGGGAAATGGACAGGGTGAATAGCCAAGGTTTTTTCCGAGGGTAGGGGAGTCCAAAACTAGAGGGCATAGGTTTAAGATAAGAGGGGAAAGATTTAAAAGTGATCTGAAGGGCAACTTCTTTATACAAAGGGTGGTGCATATATAGTACGAGCTGCCATAGGAGGTAATGGAGGCAGGTACAATTACAATATTTAAAAAGCATCTGGATGGGTACATGAATAGGAAGGGTTTAGAGGGATGGGGGTCAAATGCTGACAAATGAGACGAGATCAGTTTAGATATCTGGTCAGCACGCACGAGTTGGACCAAAGGGTCTATTTCATGCTGAAGAAATCTATGATGCTATAACTGCACAGGGATCATAACAGTCATCACTAATGAATACATGAGTACATTGACATTGTACATCCACATTATATAATTTTAACGCATGATGTAAGTCAGTGCTTTCCATTGGCTTGCAATGCTTGCCAGACATTGGACAATCTGGTCATCTTATTGGCCACATGAGACAAAATATATCCATTACTAATAAAGCACATGCTCATCTTTTAAAAATGAGATGGAGATTTTAATTTGTCAACAATCAAGACCAATGCACCCACTGCCAAAGCCAGAAAAACAACTTCAAAGTGTTTTGTTACACTGCTGTTCTGCAAAGTGAGCCAAAGCATACAATCTCAAAAAGGAAATAACAAAGTGTTAGCTCCTATTTAATTGTTTTAAATTTCTTCAAGATTATGATGCCTTGAAATTAGGACACTCTGGAACGAAAAAGAATCTACAACTCAACATTGAATCAGAGATAGTAGGAACTGCAGATGCTGGAGAATCCGAGACAACAAGGTGCAGGGTTGGATAAACACAGCAGGCCAAGCAGCATCATAGGAGCAGAGAGGCTGACGTTTCGGGCCTAGACCCTTCATCAGAAAAGGGGGAGGGGAAGGGGGTTGTGAAATAAATAGGGAGAGAGTGGGAGGCGGATAGAAGAGGGATAGAGGAGAGGATAGGTGGAGAGGAAACAAACAGGTCGAAGAGGCGGGGATGGAGCCAGTAAAGGTGAGTGTATGTAGGGAGTTAGGAAGGGGATAGGTCAGTCCAGGGAGGACGGACAGGTCAAGGGGGCGGGATGAGGTTGGTCGGTAGGAGATGGAGGTGCGGCTTGAGGTGGGAGGAGGGGATAGGTGGGAGGAAGAACAGGTTAGGGAGGCAGGGACGAGCTGGACTGGTTTTGGGATGCGGTAGGGGGAGGGGAGATTTTGAAACTTGTGAAATCCACATTGATACCATTGGGCCGCAGGGTTCCCAAGCGGAATATGAGTTGCTGTTCCTGCAACCTTCGG
>NC_063355.1:32159086-32181676 GCF_021869965.1 Rhincodon typus
TCTTCCTCCCACCTATCCCCTCCTCCCACCTCAAGCCGCACCTCCATCTCACAACTCAACATATTGGTTTTGCATTGACTTTTGTCTTGTTTACATTCTGTTATCTCACATTTACAAACACAGCAACATATATTTGGATAGTGCTGCTGTCATTCCAGTTTACCAAAATTGCACATTTTACCTCAGTGGTAATCATGCACTGTCTATCAATCATGCAGCTCAACAGTCTTGCAAAAAACACCAATCGCTTGCTAAACAAATCAAGTTCTTCAGTTAGCGTCCCACTTCACTAGGATCCCAAGGACTTTTTTTATTCATTCACGGGACGAGGGCATCGCTTGCTAAGTCAGCATTTATTGCCCATCCATAATTAAGAGTCAACATTGTTGTGGGTCTGGAGTCATACATAGGCCAGATCAGGTAAGGATGACAGTTTCCTTCCCTAAAGGACATTAGTGAAACAGATACATTTTCCGACAATCGACAATGGCTTTGTGGTCATCAGTAGACTCCTAATTCCATATTTCTGAGAATAACCAGAACACTATTCTTCCAAAGGTTGCCAGTGCAGTCACAGCACTTCACAAAGCATTCCCACTGATCCAAATATGGTTATAGAGTCAAGGGGATGTATAGCACGGAATCAGATCCTTCAGTTCAACTCATCCAACCAGATATCCTAAATTAATCTGTCCCATTTGCCAGCATTTGGCCCAAACCCCTCTAAACCCTTTCTATTCATATACCCATCCAGATGACTTTTAAATGTTGTGTACCAGCCTCCAACACCTCTTCTGGCAGTTCATTCCATACCTGCACCACCCTCTGCATGAAAAAGTTGCCCCTCAGGTCCCTTTTATATCTTTCCCCTCTCACCTTAAACCTATGCCCTCTTGTTTTGGGCTCCCCTACCCTGGGGAAAAGACTTGACTATTAACCCTACTCATGCCCTTCATGATTTTATAAACATCTATCAGGTCACCCCTCAGCCTCCAACGTTCCAGAGAAAATAGCCCCAGCTTATTCAGCCTCTCCCTATAGCTCAAACCCTCCAACCCTGGCAACATCCTTGTAAATCTTTTCTGAATCCTTTCAAGTCTAACAACATCCTTCCTACAGCAAGGATACCAGAATTGAATGAGTATTCCAAAAGTGGCCTAACCAATGTCCTGTACAGCCACAACATGACCTCCCAACTCCTATACTCAGTGCGCTGACCAATAAAGGCAACTGTACCAAACACCTCTTCATTATTCTGTTTACCTGCGACTTCACTTTCAAGGAACAATGAACCCGCACTTCAAGATTCCTTTTTGGCAACACTCCCCAGGAATTTACCATTACTTGTATAAGTCCAACCCTGATTTACCCTACCAAATAACCCTGATCTACCCTACCAAAATATAGCATCTCACATTTATCTAAATTAAACTCCATCTGCCACTCCTCGGCCCATCAGCCCAGCTGATCGAGGTCCCGTTGTACTCTGAGGTAATCTTCTTCACTGTCCACTACATGTATCATCACTTCAAGACATTCAGACAGAACAAGAACAGAGAAAATAACAAATATTAAATTATCTTTGTTCATTTAATTCAGCAAATGGCTTTCATCATCCAGATCCCGAAAACCCATCAGCTGTCTTAGTCACTGAGTGACCAATACATGCAGTTAGTTCTTTCTTACTGAAATACGATGGACAGCAAATAGTGGTTTAGTAAGTGATACCCATACTCTCATACCTACCACTGCAACAAAATATTGTGTGGCTCTGAAAATGAATGTCTGACTAATTTACAACATATGGTAGCACAAGTATTAGATACGTAATACTGATCTCAGCTGACAATTCATACTGAATACAGAGATCTGCACTGTTGAAAACAATGACATTCATAAGAAACATATGCCTAGAACAGTATGTGATTTCAGGATATTAATAATTCAGTTTGCTAACATCATTAGAATATTAACAGCAGGTTATAGCTGCCAGTCATGGCCTCAGAGGCAGCTTATTTATTCATTTTTGCTGTAGGGGGTGTGGAGGGGGAGTTGATTCAATTTGGCCACATACAATGCTGATTTAATGCATCAACTGAGTCTGGAGTTGATGGGGTTGGATAATGAAGATGACAGCAAGCGTGTCTGGCTGCATGCCAAAGTTTTAATTTGGATCCTAGGTGGAAAACAAATGCCTGCTCTTCCAAGTTTACCTTTACGGTGAAAACCTATTGTGGTCCTTCTTCAGGACTGCTGTTTACACTGCACTTAGATTAGAAAATCTGAAAAGCAGCAAACCCAAGTTAAGCCAAATTTCCAGTTTATATTCTTAATTAGGAGTTTTGGTTCCTCCTTAGAATATTAAAAAATGCATGTCTTAAAGGCTGCAAAATGTGTCTCTAAAGCATTTGATTGAATGGACAGTCTATTGGACATGCTTCAAAATGATGTTAAAACATGGAAAGATGGCCCTCAAAATTAGTCCTCATTATACTCCAAAATCCAGTTCTTAGGTCACAGGAAAGCCCTGACTATGAAATGAGTATTAAAATTTTGCTGATGTCTTGTTCAATATTTATCCCTCAAGGACTGCCAAAATAAATTAACGGGTCAGTTACTTTATTTTACTTTTGGGGACTTTGCAGTGTACAAATTGGCTACAGTATTTTCATAACAGCAGAGACTGCAAAAACAAAATTACTATCTGCAAACCTGCAGGTAACAAATTTGCAGCCCGCTTCAAATCAAGCCTCATTTTCTTAACTGATAAGGAAATATGGTGGAAAATAAACATTCCGCTGATTTGTTAGTGCCATTTTGCACTACTGCCAAATACTATTTCATTAACTTCAAAAGTAACAGAACAGTGGCGAAGCATTTTGAAAGCTCTTCCTTTTCTCAAAGAGAAGCTATGTAAAATTCCAATTTTTTTACATGTAATATCCACCATTCGTCAAAAACTAAACAACAAAAATGAGTGTACCTTTCAAACAAATAAAATGAGGAAGATGTATAGCAGTAACAATGTTGTCTTCTGCCACGATATTAAACAATGGACCAGAAAACTCTGATTGCTTTATAACAATAATAGGAGCATACTCATTCCATGAGCAGTATCTGTAATCAATAGTTATTGCACTTTTGATTTCCCATCTCAGTCCAGTTATGGAACATTCATAGGATCCTTTATCTGGAAGGAAAATTCTGCACAGAAACACAATTGTTTATGAATTTGTGATAGAGAATTTATTATCAGATTAACAATGGAATTTAGTCATACTTTACCTAAAAAACATGTCTTGTTCAGAGAGCTTAGGTTTTATTACTGTCCATTTTGTTTCGTCCTTAAGGAGATGAAAATAAGAAACAAGTGATGACAAGAGAGAAAGTAACGCAAAAAAAGTAAGATCTCAAATCTAAGTTAACTTACATCTTTGAATCCACATATGGCACAAGATTTTAATTTGTGATGGCCAAGCACTTGAAATCCTGTGTGAAAAGGTAAACAAACCTAAATTTCTAATTGCATTAATTTCTAATTTTAAACACCAGAATGTCTATTGTGTGTTGACTATGGTCTTTATGGTTCTGCAACCAATGTCCTTGCAAGTCTACTAACACCAAATAATGACACATAAATAAAACACAGAAAGTTCGAGCTTCTGTACTACAGAACAGAATAGTTGGGAAGACTTTATGATTTTCTATTTTTTAATAGGGAACTTTCCCTTTAAATTAATATGACAAAGAAAATGTAGTTGAAGAATTACATGAATTTACTGTGAGAATGCATATTACTCATTTTCCTATTGTTGCAATATACTCATATGTTTTCAGGAGATTTTAAAGTTCATGTGATAGAGACACTTGTACTGTGTAGGGTAGGTGGTGGCCTAGTGGTATTATCGCTAGACTATTAATCCAGAAACTCACCCAAAGTTCCAGGGATCCATGTTCGAATCCTGCCACGGCAGATGGCGGAATTTGCATTCATTAAAAAATAAAATCTGGAATTAAGAATCTACTGATCACCAGGAAATCATGGTTGATTGCTAGAAAAACCCATCTGGTTCACTAATGCCCTTCAGGGAATGGCAATCCGCCATCCTCGCTTGGTCTGGCTTACATGCGACTCCAGACCCTCAGCAACGTGGCTGACTCTCAATTGCCCTCTGAAATGGCCTAGCAAGCCATTCAGTTGTACCAATCACTTCAAAGTCTTGAAGAAATGAAACTGGACAGATCACCTGGCACCAGCCTAGTCACCGGAAAAGACAACGGGCAGAGACAGCCTGTCAACCCTGCAAAGTCCTCCTCATTAATGTCTGGGGGGTAATGCCAAAATTGGGAGAGCAGACTAATCAAGTATATCACAGATTAATCAAGCAACACAACCATAGTCATGGAATCATACCTTACAGACAATGTCCCAGACACCACCATCACCATCCCTGGATATGTCCTGTCTCACTGGCAGGGCAGAGCCAACAGAGGTGGCGGCACAGTGGTATACGGTCGAGAATGAGTTGTTCTGGGAGTCCTCAGCATCAACTGCGAGCCCCAAGAAGTCTTATGGCTTCAGAACAAGGAAACCTCCTGCTAATTACCACATACTGTCCTCCCTCAGCTGATGAATCAGTACTCCTCCAGGGTGAACATGGCAAATGTATTCTGGGTGGGGAATTTCAATACCCACCACCAAGAGTGGCTCAGCAGCAGTACTACTGATCGAACTGGTCGGGCCCTAAAGGACATAGCTGCTAGACCGGGTCTGCGGCGGGTGGTGAGAGAACCAACAAGAGGGAAAAACACACTTGAACTCATCCTTACCAATCTGCCAGCAGCAGTTGCATCTGTCCATGACAGTATGGGTAAGAGTGATCATTGCACAGTTCTTGTGGAGACGAAGTCAATGCCTTCACATTGAGAACAATCTCCATCATGTTGTATGGCACTATCACCGTGCTAAATGGGGCAGACTTCACACAGATCTAGCAACTCAAGACTGAGCATCCATGAGACACTGTGGGCCATCAAAAGCCACAGAACTGTACTCCAACATGATCTGTAACCTCATGGCCTGGCATATCCTCCACTCAACCATTACCATCAAGCCAGCGGATCAATCCTGGTTTAATGGAGAGTGCAGGAGGGCATGCCAGGAGCAGCACCAGGCATATCCAAAAATGAGGTCTCAACCTGGTGAAGCCACCAAACAGGACCACTTGCATGCCAAACAGCGAAAGCAGCAAGTGACAGACAGAGCTAAGCGATCCCACAACCAACGGATCAGATCTAACTTCTGCAGCCATGCCACATCCAGTCGTGAATGGTGGTAGATAATTAAACAACTCACTGGAGGATGAGGCTCCACAAATATCTCCATCCCAATGATGGAACAGCAAAGCACATCAGTGCAAAAGATGAGGCCGAATCTTTCGCGGCAATCTTCAGCCAAAAGTGCCGAGTGGATGATCCATCTCAGCCTCCTCCAGTGGTCCCAACCATTACAGATACCAGTCTTCAGTCAATTCGATTCACTCCACGTGATATCAAGACACTAGATACTGCTAGGTACAGGCCCTGACAACATTCTGGCAATAGTACTGAAGACTTGTGCTCCAGAACTTGCCGCACCCCTACCCAAGCTGTTCCAGCACAGTTACAACACTGATATCTAACCGACAATGTGGAAGATTGCCCAAGTATGTCCTGTGCATAAAGAGCAGGGCAAATCCAATGCAGTCAATTACCACCCCATCAGGCTATTCTTGATCATCAGTCAAGTGATGGAAGGTGACATAAACAGCACTATCAAGCAGCACCTGTTCAGCATAACCTGCCCAGTAATGCCCAGTTTGAGTTCCACCAGGGCCACTTAGCTCCTTCATTACAGATTTGGTTCAAACATGGACAAAACAGCTGAATTCCAGAGGTAAGGTAAGAGTGACAGCCCTTGACATCAAGGCTGCATTTGACCAAGTGTGGCATCAAGCTGCCCTAGCAAAACTAGAATCAATGGGTATCAGGGGGCAAACTATCCGGTGGTTGGAGTCATACCTGACGCATAGGAAGATGGTCATGGTTGTTGGAGGTCAATCATCTCAGCTCCAAGACATCTCTGCAAGAGTTTGTCAGGATAATATCCTCGACCCAAACATCTTCAGCTGCTTCATCAATGACTTTCCCTCCATAATAAGGTCAGAAGTGGGGATGTTCTCCAATGATTGCACAATGTTCAGTACCATTCGTGACTCCTCAGATACTGAAGCATTCCATGTTCACATGCAACAAAATCTGGACATTATCCAGGCTTGGGTTGACAAGTGGCAAGTGACATTCGCACCAAACAAATGCCAGGCTATGACCATCGCCAATAAGAGACAATCTAACCACCACCTCTTGGCATTCAACGGTGTTACCATCACTGAATTTCCCACTATCAACATCCTGGGGGATCATCATTGACCAGAAACTCAAGTAAACTCATCACATAAACACAGTGGCTACAACAGCAGCTAAGAATGCTGTGGCGAGTAACTCAATTCCTGACTCCTCAAAACCTGTCCACCATATACAAAGCACAAGTAAGGAGTGTAATGGAATACTTTCCACTTGCCTGCATGAGTGCAGCTGCAACAACACTCAAGAAGCCTGACACCATCCAGGGCAACGAAGACAACTTGATTGGCACTACATCCACAAGCATCCACTCCCTCCACCACCAACGCTCAGTAGCAGCAGTGTGTACTACCAATAAGATGTACCGCAGAAATTCACCAAAGTTCCTCAGACAGCATCTTCCAAACCCACGACCACTTCCTATCTGGAAGGACAAGAGCAGCAGATATATGGGAACACCATCAACTTCAAGTTCCCCTCCAAGCCACTCATCATTCTGACTTGGAAATATATCGCTGTTCCTTCACTGTCGCTGGGTCAAAATCCTGGAACTCCCTCCCTAATGGCATTGTGGGTCAACCCATAGCAGGTGGACTGCAGTGGTTCAAGAAGGCAGCTCACCATCACCTTCTCAAGGGCAACTAGGGACAGGCAATAAATGCTGGCCAGTCAGTGATGCCCACATCCCACAAATGAATGGAAACAAAAAAATGTATCCTGAGATTTCAAAACATGCCGTGGACGAAATATATGAGCTAATACATTCCTCCATGAAGGACCTATTAGGAGCTAACAGCATTCAATGAGGTTGAAATATTCAAGCATTGCTCACTCAAAGCACATATTGCAGTACTTCCATATCTTTGGTCCACATATTTCACAGCTCTTTTAAAAATATAATGAAGAATATTTACGAAGTACAATGGAACTTACCAACTTCTCTTGACGTTGTGCTGCTTCCAATTTCTAACGGTGGGTTCCAATCTATGAGACATTTAAGAAAAGACTTTTAGACAGCCACAACAAAAGATCAAGGCACGAAACAAAATTTCATCTCAACTATAGTGCATAACTCTATTCCTCAATGTTTCTAAAATTAGTTTAAGTTAAAAATTAACTAAAATGGTAAGTGAGGTCAAAAGATATGTACCTTTTCCAAGAGGAATTATCCTACATTAGCTGTTAGCTAGGATTAAACAAGCTGTATCCCAAAGCTTTTCCATGAAATCTCTTAACATTATTTCAACAAAATCAACATCCATTTTGGAAAAAGGCTGGAAGCACATTTTCCCCAATAATTTGAATGGTAATGAAAAAAAATGTCATTAACATTCAATTTTTGTAGGCAGTCAGTTGAATGCAGAAACGAATTTGAACCTTTTGCTCTGTGCACTACTCATAACTGAGGGGGGTTAGTTTTGACTATGGTAATTAGTTTTGACTCGACATTGTAATTACTTTTAACATTGAAGAAAATGCAATTGTTGAAACTGTGATTACCTGCTGATGTACCTTTGGGAAATTTGCCTGAAACTGTAACAGAAAAATATACCAGATTTTGAGGTGTTATTTACTACTAAAAAGTAAATGACCAGCAGTTAAATACATTTTTAATTCTATTGGCAAAAATATTAATCGGGAGTGAAAGAAGTCATAAGTTTATTATTTCACTATCATTTCATTAAAATCCTAATCATTCCATCATATTACATCTTTTTCATTGACAAAGTTTTTGTGGAATTTATTACATTTTTGGATAAAAGATGAATATATATTTATTTATTGAACAGTTAAAATATTCTGCAGTAAACATTATTGTTATAGATAATACCATAATTTACATTTTTAAATCGCTAAGTACTTCAACGCTGCTTCATAACAAAAACTGCAGAAAGCCAAAATCACTCACATTCAAATGTGCAATTAAAAATTTACCTCTTAATCCTTCAGTTGGATACATCCTTTAAACAAACTGATGTTGAACTATGTTGATCAATGTCATGAGGAAGCTAGATGATGGGTAATATTTAAAGTGGTAAAATAGAAGGGTTTTTACTTCATAAGCTTCCCTGCCAAAATGGCTATAAAAGTGAAAAAGAGGAATATCAGCCTTTACCAACACATCAGGGAGAAAGAGGATCGCGGATGCAGATGTTAAAATGATCAGGCAGGTCATGAGAAGGCCACCATTGCAGAGGCAAAGCATGTTTGAAGTTAATACTGAAAAAATTCTGCATAAAAAGGGAAGTCAGAGTTAAGATACATGAATAGTAAACAGACTTGAAACATAGTTAAAGTAGCAGACAGTAAATTGGTACAGTAAACTGCATTGTTACATTGTGCAAGTATTCATAAAGGAAGATATCAGCAACATGTCAGGTCCAGAGACAGCCAAGAAAAAAAATACAAGCTGAAATTAAAATACCACAGATGAAAAGTACGTGGAAAACATGTCTAGACTTCTGAAAGGCAGAATCAATCACAGGAGCACCACTAAACTAAAAGGTGTCCGCAGATTGGAAATAGACCAAATCTGCTGGTGAATATAAGAGCAAGTCGGACGCCACGAATACTGCATTAAGAACTCACTTCCTGACTCCCCAAAGCCTGTCCACCATCTACATGGCACAAAAGTCAGAAGTGTGATGAAATGAATACTCCCATGTGCCTGGATGGGAGATATGCCAACAACACTCAAGGAGCTGACACCATCCAGGACAAAGCAGCCAACTTGACTGGCACCACATCCATAAGTTTCCAATCCATGCACAATAGCAACAGAGTATACTATCTACAAGATGCACTGCAGAAATTCACCAAAGATCCCTAGCCCGCACCTTCCAAACCCATAACTCCTTCTGGAAGGATAAGGGCAGCAGATACATGAGAACACCAACACCTGAGAGGCCCAAGTCACTCACCATCCATACTTGGAAATGTATCACTGTTCCTTCAGTGTTATTGGGTCAAAATCCCGGAATTCCCTCCTCAAGGACATTGTGGGTGTACCTACAGCATATGGACTGCAGTGGTTCAAGAAGGAAGCACATCACCACTTTCTCAATGGCAACAAGAGATAGGCAATAAATTCTGGCCAGCCAGTGATGTCCACATCCCATAAGTAAATAAAAAATTAAGAAATTGGATGAAGAATAAAAGACGAGTTACTTGGTGAAGGAGTTTTGTTGGAATGGAGATTGGGGTTTCTGAATGGGGTGTTCCACTCATCGTTATTGGGACCACTATTTCACATCCATAACCCGGATACCAAAACTCAATAAATATTGGTAAATTTGTAGAATAATATTAAACTGACTTTCGTGACAGGGGAGCGCTGAGCGAGATGGTGGTAGGGGCAATTCTGTGAACAGTATGCATTTAAAAACCAATGATAAGTTTTGGAAAATATCACAAAGGATGCAGGTGACAAACAGAAGAGAGTTTCCACACATAGATATATTAGCAGGTTTTCCTCTCGAAGTACAGCATGCCTGGAGAAAGAGCAGATGTTACACAGAACAAGGCAAGCTGCTAGCAAAAGAAGTGAAAAGAGGGGAAAAGGGCTGTCAGCAGCAAGTTATAAAAGCAGATCCAGGGAGATTCACCCTTCTGAACCTCATTCACATTTGATTCTTGAGAAGTCTAAACTTTGCTAAGGATGTCAACACCAATATCTGACACTTGCTGTGGCCACGCCTCCAATCGCATGGCAGGGCAAGGGCTGTAAAGTTTACCATACAAACTTTTATGCATCTAGCTCCCTCCAGAATGGTGCAGGACAAACTGGTAATATCTTGCAGTTTTTATGCCACTGCCATAGATGGAAGGTAACTGCCCAAAATGGGCTTTGCTAATAAATACTCAATTGGATACATGGATGTTTTTGCTGATGGTGATTACCAGTTAAATGAAAAAGCAAAAAAAAAGTCATGCTAATTTTGCTTGTGGGAAGGGGCTCGGTTGTGTGTGATAATACTTCTGGGTAAAATAAGAAAAAAGAATAAATGGAAGGTACCAAGGCCCTCAGTTCAAGGAACTATGGCTTCAATTAATTGTCTCTTGCAAGTCAAGCAAAAGGATACACAACATTTGAAAGTTTCCCTGTGGTGTAGGATATCATTGAAGCTGTGTACATTGTTTAGTAAACAGCTCATACGTTTCCTGCCATGAATCAGAAAGAAAGAAAATCTGCTTCCTCAACATTCTGTTGGTGTGTAACCATATAAAATATACTGTGGAGGTCAATGTCTGATATTCTGATTTCCAATAGTTTACAATGCACTATTCAGTAACAACAGAGCTCATGACTCCGGTTTGCAGTTCACAGACAAATACACAGGATGCATACAATGAGAGCCACCATGCTAAATAATGTGATGGTGTCCATGAAACAATTCTGCCTGCCTAACTGCAAATACACACCAGACCAGGTGGCAGAACATTACTATATTCAGATATCTGGCTTACAATTCCATCATTTAAGTTGTCAATAGTTGAGGCATTACCACAGATCCTTGGTGGATACCAAATAGAATCCGAAAAAACTGAGGATGCTGTAAATCAGAAACGAAAACAGAAGTTGCTGGTAAAGCTCAGCAGGTCTGGCAGCATCTGTGGAGAGTATTCAGAGTTAACGCTTCGGGTCTAGTGACCCTTCCTCAGAACTGATGGTAGCTTGATGGACACTATTCACTACATACTGGCAAATAGAAGACCTGCTCATTTAAGACTGAAATGAACAGAAACATCTGTGAATCTTTGCATTTCATCCTCCAGTGAGCTGACACCAGTGTTATCCTTGCCGTCTGTCCAGCTGTAGCCAACTCACCATGGTGCTTCATCATGTACAAATACCTTTCTGAATACATAATTTATGTGCAAAGGCAGTATTTATGAGGATGACTGCAAGTGTGATATCAAGTATTATGAATTATTCACATTATTTATTAAAAACTTAGATAATAGTATAGAAAATTATATATCCAAATTTGCTGATGACACAAAGTTAGATAGCATCGCAGGCAGTGTAGATGATAGTGTAAAATTGCATAGGGACACTTTGCCCAAAACTGTGACAGATGGAATTCAATGTAAACAAGTAGGAGGTTATCCATTTTGAACCCAGAAAGGACAGATCAGGGTACTTTCTCCATTGTATGCCATTAAAAACAGTGGATATCCAAAGAGACTCAGGGGTTCAGATGCACAGATATATAAAATGCCACAAATAGATGCCAAAAATAATCAAGAATACTAATGGAATGCTGGTCTTTATATTGAGATGAGTAGAGTAGAAGGACGTAGAAGTTATGCTGCAGCTCTGCAAAATCCTGGTTAAATGACACTTGCAGTACTGTGAGCAGATCTGGGCACCACAGCTTAGGAAGGATAAATTGGCCTTGGAGGGAGTACACTATATGTTTACAAGAATGATATCTGAAATTGAGGGGTTAAAGTATGAGGATAAATTATACAAATTAGGTCTGCTTTCTCCAGGATTTTGAAGGTTAAGAGGTAATCTGATCAAAGTCTTCAAGATTTTAACAGGAAAATGACATGGTAGATAAAGATAAATGATTTCCCTTATGTGGGGATTCTAGAACTACGGGCCATAGTCTAAAACTTCAAGCCAGACCATTCAGCAGAGATATCAGGAAGCACTTCTACCACAAAGGTGGAGATGTTTGAAAATCTCTTCCACAAATGGCAGGATCAATTGTTAACTTTAAATTTGAGATAGATAACATTTTTTTGTTAAGCAAAGGTATTAAGGGATATGGTCCAAAGGCAGGTATGTGGAGCTAGGCCGCAGTTCAGCCATGATGCCAGTAAAAGGCAGAACAGGCTTCAGGAGCTGAATGGCCTATGCCTGGTCCTATATTTCTAAGTGATAGCATGTCTTCATTATCACTGTCTTCTTAGCGTTTCTTTTATTGTCTGGTACAATCGCATTTCTTGGATTTCCAAAAAAGGTATGGGAAATATTATAGAAGGTGTGATTCCACAGAAGAAACTTAACTTTAAGTGGTAAAGGGAAAAGAAAGAGGTGCTAAACTTAACACCATCTGCAGATTATAAATCAGAAGAGATTATAAAATGAAGTGCTGAGAAATGGGATGCGAGGATTAGTTATGAGGATACCATTATCTCAGCAGTAGCTCCTTCAATAATAACCACAGGCAACACTTCCATGAAGGTTAAGATATATAGTTTGTATCTGCTTCTGATTAGCTTCTGCTGTGTCCATTTGTGTGCCACCTTCTCCTGGAAGAGAGGAAAGTGGACATCAGTGAATATTCTGCAATATGTTCATCAATTATGACAGCAAAATGCAAAATCAAGCAGAGTCTGCAAACTGTGAGATGTGTGTGAGAGGCTTGCAATAGTGATAACAAAGTGTGCGAAAGTGAGATCATCGATGTGAATGTTCAGAATTAAACCTGATCAATTGATTAAAATTGTTGATTGTTGAATAGTGGAGGTTGGTATATTAAGAAGTGGTTTCAGTCCAGTTGGTGGGTTACAGCATTTGAAGATGCATTCATTAACCCCACCACTCATTTGGTTTTGTTCAGTTTCTTATGGCACTGCACTCTGGTCTTCAGGGTTAAATTCCCAGCAATAACCTGTCAGCTCTCCATTCCCACTGCCTTCTCACCACATGCCATGAGGTCACCTGTTCCACTGCAGATACAGGACATTTCACCTCCCCCAGCACCAATGCATGCAGTATGGCATCAGAAAGTCTTGGCAAACATGCTCGCCCATAGTGAGTCCGTCATTGTTCTTCGTTGCATTTCAAATAATATGTGAGCCTCCAGCATAGACAATTCACTTTCCCTTTAAGTAGTGGAGATTAATCTTAAGCAGATCATGCTATGTTTAAGTAATGCAAGCAAGTAATGATATTAGAATCCATGTTGATGAAAGCAGCAGTTAGTGCTAGTTGCACAAACAAACACTTTAATGAGCAGGCAGCATCACAATTCTCCTGCCCACTTTCAAGGGTTATCTATGTTAGTTCCATGGAGTTTAAATGAACAGAAACAAATAGAAATAATCACGGTTCATCAAATGTGACTTAGTGAGTCGCATTCTTGCCTCTGAGACAGAAGCTTACAGATTCTGGTCTCACTCGACCAATTTGATTGTAAAATCTAGTAATAACAAAAGATTTAACAAAGCTCATGTCTATCTGCTCTTGACGAAGATGTTGATTTATATCTGAAAGAAGACTCTTATGATTCCTATGGGAAACTATAAACCAAAATAACCAAACTTACTGAAGGACTCCCAATTAGAGGAATTAACAGTAAGATTTTGTTCTTGTAACTTTTATTTTAATATGAATCAAGATCAACTTCAATTAAACATAAATTAACAAGTAGATAATATTTGAAATAAAAACATAAATTTTGATTTAAAACTCTATATAACTAACTTATGCCTTATAAACCTACAAGATTCCAAATCACTCCCAATTAACATGCAGCACCAAATGAAATTCTAAAGTTCTCTAACTCCACCTTTGATATATCAGATCGCTCATTTTTCCTATTCATTCAATTTGTCCCTCGAGTCGCATTCACATTCTACCTGAGGTCCTTGAAAATGACCATAACCCAAAAGATAACTTCCTGCACAACCTCCACAGCTAGGTTCATGACAGTCTTGATGGCATAGATTTGCCATTTATTTGGCCCAGAAAAACTGAAGTAGCAAAAGTAATATTGTCTAATTCACAATCTTGCTGCAATATTGTCTTCAGGTTTCTGTTCTGTTTAACTATACTTCACACAGACAGAGTACATTGTAAATGTGACTTCTCCATTCTTTCTTCAGCGGCAGCTCTCCTTTGTTTGCAGCTCTTCTTTTTGTCTGGCCACGGGTCTTACATTTTTACTTTCTTCCTGTTGGTATAGTGACCAAGTCAAGTGTTCCAAAGTGTAGCAGAAGGAAGTCGCCCATTGAGGACCAACAGGTCTAGCTGGACCTGGCACGATATCTGTGCAGCCATTGTGTCCTGAGGACAATCCAGGTCCAATGCCACATTGGCATTACCGCATTCTTCATTCTGGCAAGGTGAGTGCAAGATAATACCCAGATGACAGACCTCAACTCTGCAACCACAAGCAAACGGACCAGCTGAGCAGAGCAGCCGAATATTCTGTGATTCTATAAGCCCATAAGATATAGCAGCAGAATTAGATCATTCAGCTCATCAAGTGTGTCCACCATTCAAAAATAGCTGATATGTTTCACAACCCCACATCCTTCCTTCTCCCCATAACCCTTGAACCTATCTTAAATACACTCAATGACTTGACCTCCACAGCCCTCTACAGCAAAGAGTTCCACAGATTCACAACTCTCTGGCTAAAGAAATTCCTCCTCATCTCAGTTCTAAAGGGCCATTCCTTCTTTCTGAAGCTGTGCCCTCAGGTCCTAGTCTTGCCTACAAGTGGAAACATCTTCTCCACATACATTTTATCCAGGACTGTCAGTATTTTATAAGTTTCAATGAGATTCCCCCCTCATCCTTCTAAACTCCATTGGGTACAGACCCAGAGTCCTCAACTGCTCTTCTTATGACAAGCCTTCATTTATGGGATCAGTTTTGTAAACCTCCTCTGGACCCCTTTCAACACCAGCACATCCTTCCTTAGATATGGATGCTTACAATATTCCATGTGTGGTCTGACAGAAGCCTTATACAGCCTCAGAAAGTACATCTCTGCTCTTGTATTCTAGCCTTCTTGAAATTTGTTCTCCAGAACAAAGGAAAAATTAGTTCCTAGGATAATTACTAACTCATGAACAAAGCTCAAATCCACTGCACTCCTGAGCAGCTTGCACTGATAAATGGAGTATGTCATTTAAAACAACCATCAGAACTTGTCAGAAGGGCCAGCACTTCCCTATTTTTCACGTTCCTTCTTGTGAAAGAAGGCACACAATTCTAGGGGAGGCCTCACACAATAGGAGAAGTACAATCAGGGAGATGGTGCTTGACATCAGGACGGCAATCAAGCCATTGATGAAGAGAAAGGAACACCTGCAGGAGATGGTGAAAAGAATTAAATTCCAGGTTTGGATGAGGAAGGACTGGATTCTTCTTTAGCCAACAGGATGTCAAAACTTCAGCTGAAGTGGGAAACTTCAGCTCTGTACAGACATCTGTTGTCAGACGTCGGTTTTCATGATCACCTTTTCTTTTGGCCCTGAAAGAGACATTTGTGGAGTGAAAGCACACCAGTTCCACAGCAACATCAAAGGGGCTTCAGACAAGATTGAAGTCACAAAGACAACACTGTCACCTCATTCACACCTGCCAATGGACAGATGTAATTACATTGGTGTTTCCTCAAATGTAGCTCCATTTTCTCTGAGGATTGGAATGCACTGCATGAAGGCAGAAAAGCTTTCTAAAACCCAAAGGCTCAGAAAGGATTTGGCCAGCCTTAAACTATAAGCTAAGGGCATCACAAGTCAACTTCAATCAGAGAGATATGGACTATGGATCAAGACAGATGGCCTTAAAGAATGGATAAGCCTGGAGAAGATTACTGATAAAGATGGAAAAATAATAACTGTACAACATGGGAACCAGCCCGTTCGGCTATACTCTTCAAGGTTGCTTGGTATGGATCACAAATATGCAGATTCTGAAGAAGTTATAGAAAATAACAAGGAGCCAAAATATTTACCAGAAGGAGCTGGTAAATGGAGAAATGCAAATCTTTAGTAGACCAGGGAAGACAATGGGAAAATGTAAAAACTGGATGAATGTACAGGATGTGAGGTAGGAGGTTAGACCCAATTATTGAGAACATGAAGTACAAAGATGTATGGCGAGGAAACACAATATGAGTTTGGAAAGTGCCTCTGGGAGCAAACACACCTCTTGAATGAGATCACAGGCCATTGAAAGGTCTTCTATTAATAGAAGGAGGCACTCAAACAATAGCAGTCCAGAAAGAGACAGAAGACAAGATACTGGAAGAGGTTTTACAAGGTCAAGAATTAACATATAAACACCAGGAGCAAAAACCTATGTGATTGGGAAAACTTAGTGGCCATGAACAAACTAAAAATTAATAAAAGGTAGAAAACAAGAACTGCAAAGCTGGGTAATATCTGGGATGTGCAGAGGTGCAAGAAAGAGCACAACTAGCCCTATCACAAAGCTATATATATATGAAAAACAAGTCTCCTGATGGGACTTGTAAAGCTAAAGTAAAAATTGGGGGACTGTGATATAAAATTAGATTCATGATAGCAGAAAAAGGGCCTCACAAAAAAAATGCAGCAGTTTCCAAAACTGAAATGGAGGAATTGTGAAGTCTATGTAGGCAGCTAATTGGCATGCCATCCAAACAGATCCAGATGCCAGTTTTGAAGTATTAGAGTTGAGTACAACTATGAAAAATCCCAAGTGGAAGATATTATTCAAGAGAACAAAACATTGTAAAATTTAAATTTCTTAGCTCTGTTAGCAACAAATGCTTGCAAGTGTAGATCAACTGATATTAAAACTGTACTTCTACAAGGACATCAGCTCAACAGGGATATTAAATAAATGTATATATGGCCTAAATGATGCCTCTAAAATTTGGTATTTCTCAGGAAGTTAAAAGCTGACTCTGCCATGTTTTACTGGGACCATCAGGGGCATATTGCATCATCCTTATAACTGATTAGGCATAGTCAGCATGGCTTTGTGCACGGGAAATCGTGTCTCGCAAACTTGACTGAATTTTTTGGGGATATGACCAAAAAGATAGATGAGGGCAGGGGAGTTGACATTGTCTAATGTACTTTAATGAAGTCTTTGACAAGGTTCCACAGGATAGACTGGTTAGTGAAGTTGGGACTCAGGAAGAGTTTGCCAATTCAATACAAAATTGGCTTGACGGTTGGAGACAGAGGGTGGTGGTAGAAGATTGTTTTTCCGACTGGAGGCCTGTGGCCAGTGGTGTGCTACAGGGATTGGTGCTGGGTCCACTGTTGGTTGTCATTTATGTCAATGATTTGGACGATAATATAGGAAGCATGGTTAGTAAGTTTGCAGATGACACCAGAATTGGTAATATATTGGACAGTAAAGTAGGCTATCTAACATTACAAAGGAATTTTGATCAATTGGGCCATTGGGCTGAGAAGTGGCAGATGGAGTTTAACTTGGATAAATGCAATGTATTTCATTTTGATGAAATATACAGGGGTAGGACTTATAACAGTCAATGGTAGGGCCCTGGGCAGTACTGTCAAACAGAGAGACCTCGGGGTTCAGGTGCATAGTTCTTTTAAAGTTACATCACAGGTAGACAGGGTGGTTAGGAAGGCATTTAGTACGCTTGTTTTGTTGCTCAGACCATTGAGTATAGGAGTTTGGACGTCATGCTGCAATTGTACAGGACACTGGTGAGGCCATTTTTGGAGTACTGTGTACAGTTCTGTTCGCCCTTTTATAGGAAGGATTTTATTAAATTGGAGAGGGTTCAGAAAAGGTCGACAAAGTTGCTGGGACTGGAGGGTTTGAGTTATAATTATAAGGAGAGGCTGGATAGGCTGGGACTTTTTCCACTGCCGTGTAGGAGGTTGGGGATGACATTACAGAGGTTTATAAAATCATGAGGGGCATAGATAAGGTGAATAGCACAGCGATTTTACCACAGGTAGGAGAGTTCAAAACTAGAGGGCATATTTTTAAGGTGAGAGGAGAAAGATTTAAAAGGAACCTGGGGGCGCAACTTCTTCATAGGTGATTCATATGTGGAATGAACTGCCTGAGGAAGTGATAGGTACAGGTACAGTTACAACCATTTAAAAAAACATTTGGACAGGTACATGAATAGGAAAAGTTTAGAGGGATATGAGCCAAACGCAAGCAAATGTGACTCATTTAGTTGGGGAACTTGGTCAGCATGGACAAGTTGGACTGAAGGCCTGTTTCCATGCTGTATGACTCTATGACTCTAATACAGATCATTTTTCTGCGTTAAGAGCACTGAATTGGGAAATATTGTCATAAATGGGCTGAAAGCAGAATTTAAAAATGGAAGTAAAGTTTCTGAGGCTTTTAAGGGCATTGGTTGGAAATGGATTGAGCGTCACTTTGCATCGGCAATCGTACTTGGAAAACGTTAACCTCATTGCTGTTATTCAAAATAGGGCCTCACAAAAAAAAATGCAGCAGTTTCCAAAACTGAAATGGAGGAATTGTGAAGTCTATGTAGGCAGCTAATTTGCATGCCATCCAAACAGATCCAGATGCCAGTTTTGAAGTATTAGAGTTGAGTACAGCTATGAAAAATCCCAAGTGGAAGATATTATTCAAGAGAACAAAACGTTGTAAAAATTAAAAATGGCGCCATGTGTATTGAAATTTCCACCATAGGGAGAGGCCAGGAACATGAAACTTGTTTGTCATGATATTTCTTTTGTAAACCTCTGATGGGTTCTCTAATGCAGGAGGGTTTTGTAATTTCTCCCGTGGGAAAGACAGGTATACGTTGCTCTTTTATTTAGGAAGAGTTATAACCAGACTAAACCGTTTCAAAGCATATCAAGGAGATAGCCTACATCCTAACTTTTATCTTATTTAAAGGAAAGTATAAGGCGATGTCTTCCAGATGTGATTCGATTGGTCAAACTACTAGGCTTTAAGTGAAACACACTTTATTTTTACATTACAGTTAAAATACAAACAAAAAGAGAGGAATTGGCATAATTTTAACTCTATTAAAACTCGATTAAACTCTATTAATAAAATAATATATTATTTAACAACTACTCATCAACTGTTCCAATACAGCAGCATCCTTTAAATACACCCATCGCATGGCAATTTAGCAAAACAGTTTCAAGCTCACATGGTATCTTCTCAGCAAAGAACTCAAACTTTTAACTGCAGCAGAGAGAGCTTTATCAAGCAGCTTCAACTCCAAAAACTCCAACTTCAACAACTGAAAGCAAAAATTAAAATGCTGAATCTGTGTACATCGTACTCCACCTAATCATGCTTCCTTTATCTAAGATGTAAAAACGCAAAGCAATTTACTCTGCTTTCCATTGAGCAGACACCTCGTCACCGAGTTGAAAACACCCCTCTTCAAGAGAATACGATAACAAGCTGTAGAGCTGGATGAACACAGCAGGCCAGGCAGCATCAGAGTAGCAGGAAAGCTGACATTTTGGGTCTCTGAAGAAGGGTCCAGACCCAAAACATCAGCTTTCCTCTGATGCTGTCTGGCCTGCTGTGTTCATCCAGCTCTACACCTTGTTATCTCAGACTCCAGCATCGGCAGTTCCTACTATCCCTTTTCAAGAGAATACAGGATAGAACTAATCTCTCTTAAAGGCACATATCATCACAGAAGCTAAAAAGATCAAAAGAGTAGTTAAAAATACCTGGTGGCAGAACATCTCGATCTTGGCGAAGCAGTAGATATAGCATTTTCTTCTCAAAAATACTCAAAGAACATCTAAAAAGGGATTCAGCAGCAATACTCATTGAGGGCGACATCAAAACCTTGTCATTATGGGATAAAGCATGCTCAACAAAATGTGTTAATGAATGAAGATAGATGTTGCTTTTTTAAAACAAATAGTGGAGAGTAGAAAAGTCTCCAAATTGAGATGAGTGGATAGCAGTAGTCAACTGATTGCTTTGTAAAGAAAGAAGCAAGCACTAAGAAACTGCTGACATGTGGGATAAAGGACGCTTGGGTTTTTAATGTCCAAAACAAAAGCTTGAATATATGTTGCCATTTTGTCCATTTTATGCTTCACCAAAAATTTATTTTTATAATCTAGTGGCCCCAATTGGCATGTCCAGCTGATGTTAGAACCTGATAAGATAGATTCCCAACAGAAAGTTGACTGGATAGATACTTCATTTTTAACTGAGGTAATGTTTTACGAAAATGCAATGTTGAAGTCTTTGTTTTAGCAAAATAATACAAAAGTTTGTGAACAAATAAAATAAAAAAGGGGAAAATCTCTGTTCCTTAATAACACAGATTCAAAGATTTGTAAACACAGTAAAAATGAACCATGTGGAATCAGTGAACTCTTAGACAGAATGGAATTGGAGAACAGATGATGGATATATTAATTTAGGGTTAATTGGTTGAGAAATGGTTATAAAGTGTGGGGAAATTTTAATCAGTAGTGTGAGCATAATGGAGTGTAGTAGGGGCTCTCGTGGTGTCTACCTCCAGACCAATATTGTTGCAATTCCAAGAACATCCAGTACTGCACTTTTAGCAAGACCCAGCCCATCTCATTTCCAAGAGAGAGAGATTTTTACATTTGTTTTAAGGATCTGACGGCCTTGAAAAGATGAAAATTTCAATTCATCTGCTAGAACTGTAGATAACTTTAATTATTAGTACGCTCCTGACTTATCTTCCTTAGCAAAATGATCTCAACTGCAGCTTCAATTCTAATTTTTTTCTTTTCTTTCAAACTTCAAAAAACATAATTTCATCTATCTTCCACCAACTATATCCTGACACTTTGGTTTGGGACTAATAATAACACTTTATTCTAAGATAATTTTATTACTTTAAACTTTTTTCTTAGAAATGATGCTTCATTCTCATTACTCTATCAGGAGACATCTCATCACTTCAGAGCTTAATACATGTTTCTCTCTCAAATGACACCTAACACAACTGACTGAATCTGGAAATTTCTCTCCCTGAGCACTCTGGGTGGTTCCCTAGAAACGGCAGGTAATTTCATCGCACTTGGAATTATGGGTATTGTAATGTTTCGCTCAAAAGCCAATTGCAAATTCCAAACACACAGAAAAACCCACATATCCAACTCAGTACTCCAAGAATCCAAATCTGCAGCTCATGATAGCAAAATACATTGATATGAATCTCACTTTCATCACAACATGAATTTACTTAAAAAGTAAAAAAAGGAATTTGTTATCAATGTAACATGGTCTGAATGGATGACAGGCAGAACAGGTGATGGATATATTAATTTACAGTTACTAAAAACAATAAATGCTGGAGATCACAGTGGGTCAGGCAACATCTGCAGAAAGACAGCAAGCTAATGTTTTGAGTCTAGATGGCCCACTTCCATCCCTTTGTTTTAGCTTTACTTGTTACATTCTGTCACCATGTCCTCTCTTCCCTCCCCTGACTCTAGTATGATTGTCTGTTCTTTCCAGTCTGGCAGTTAGACACATCATTGTTCTACCATTCTCACATTCCAATCTCTTGATCTGCACTATCAACACCCTTTCTCCCTCAGCACAGCACTCCACCCCTCCCCCACCACCAAACATAGAACATAGAACATTACAGCGCAGTACAGGCCCTTCGGCCCTCGATGTTGCACCAACCTGTGAAACCAATCTGAAGCCCATCTAACCTAAACTATTCCATTATTATCCATATGTTTATCCAATGACCATTTAAATGCCCTTAAAGTTGGCGAGTCTACTACTTTTGCAGGCAGGGCATTCCACGCCCTTACTACTCTCTAAGTAAAGAACCTACCTCTGACATCTGTCCTATATCTATCACCCCTCAATTTAAAGCTATGTCCCCTCGTGCTAGCCATCACCATCCGAGGAAAAAGGCTCCCGCTGTCCACAGTATCTAATCCTCTGATCATCTTGTATGTCTCTATTAAGTCACCTCTTAGCCTTCTTCTCTCTAACGAAAACAGCCTCAAGTCCCTCAGCCTTTTCTCATAAGACCTTCCCTCCATATCAGGCAACATCCTGGTAAATCTCCTCTGCACCCTTTCCAATGCTTCCACATCCTTCCTATAATGCGGTGACCAGAACTGTACACAATACTCCAAGTGCGGCCGCACCAGAGTTTTGTACAGCTGCAACATGACCTCATGGCTCTGAAACTCAATCCCTCTACCAATAAAACCTAACACACCGTACGCCTTCTTAACAACCCTATCAACCTGGGTGGCAACTTTCAGGGATCTATGCACATGGACACCGAGATCTCTCTGCTCATCCACACTACCAAGAATCTTACCATTAGCCCAGTACTCTGTATTCCTGTTACTCCTTCCAAAGTGAATCACCTCACACTTTTCTGCATTAAACTCCATTTGCCACCTCTCAGCCCAGCTCTGCAGCTTATCTATGTCCCTCTGTAACCTGCAACATCCTTCCGCACTATCCACAACTCCACC
>NC_063355.1:32182076-32237962 GCF_021869965.1 Rhincodon typus
TGTTTTTCTGATGAAGGGTCTAGGCCCGAAACGTCAGCCTTTCTGCTCCTATGATGCTGCTTGGCCTGCTGTGTTCATCCAGCCCTCTACTTTTCTTTTCGAGGTCACTTACTTAGAGGCCATATCTTATTTTTCTGTACTGTTGAATGGGTATTGAAATGGGAAAAGAACTGGTTTAACAGTCAAGAATAGTTGAAGTTTTGCTGTACTTTTTAAAAGCCAGTAATCTGGCAATCATTGTAAGTGCCACTTACACAGCTGTTCATTCACCCAGAGGTGCAAGTCTGGTTATAGACAAGATGGAGCTAGCAGGCTGTGTATGAATGGAGCTATAGCGAGCACCAAGTAACTAATTGACTGTGGACCAGAAACCAGTATTTTTTCTTAATTTATTCATGGAGCATGGGCATTGCTAGCTGGCCAGCATTTATTGACCATCCCTAGTTGCCCTTGATAACGTGGTGGTGAGCTGTCTTTTTGAACTGCTGCAGTCCAAATGCTGTAAGTGCACCTACAATGCCATTTGACAGGGAATTCCAGGAATTTGATCCAGGGACAGTGAAGGAGTAGCAATATATTTCCAAGTCAGGATGGTGAGTGGCTTGCAGGATAACTTGCAGGTGGTGATGTTCCCGTGCATCTACTGCCCTTGACCTTCTAGATGGGAAGTGATTGTAGGTTTGGAAGGTTCTGTCTTAGGATCTTTTGATGAATTTCTGGGTGCATCTTGTAGATAGTACACACTGCTGCTTTTGCACGTTGGTGATGAGGGGAGTGGATGCTTGTGGATATGGTGCCAAACAAGTGAGCTGCTTTGTCCTGGATGGTGGCAATCTTCTTGAGTTTTGTTGGAGCTGCACCCATCAAACAAGTGCGGAGTATTCCATTTCATTCCTGACTTGTGCCTTGTAGATGGTGGACAGGCTTTGAGGATTCAGGAGGTGAGTTACTTGCCACTGTATTCCTAGCCTCTGACCTGCTGTTGTAGCCATTTCGTTTATGTGGCAGTTCCAGTTGAGTTTCTGGTCAACGGTAAACCAAAAATGTTGATAGTGAGAGTTCAATTATGGTAATACCATTGAATGTCATGGGGCGGTGATTAAATTGTCTCTTATCGGGGATGGTATTGCCTGACATTTGTGAGGTGTGACTGTTACTTATCACTTGTCAGCCCAAGCTTGATTTTGTCCAGATATTGTTGCATTTGAACATGGAATGCTTCAGTATCTGAGCTGTCGCAAATGGTGCTGAACTTTGTGCAATCATCAGCAAACATTCCCACTTCTGACCTTACCACGGAAGGAAGGTCATTGATGAAGCAGCTGAAGACGATTGGGCCTAGGACACTATGCTGAGGAACTCCTGCAGAGATGTTCCAGAGCTGACATGACTGACCTCCTCCAATCACAACCATCTTCCTATCTGCCAGGTATGACTCCAAACAGCAGAGAATTTGCCCTAATACTCAATGATTCCAGTTTTGCTAGGGGTCTTTGACGCCACAATTGGTCAAGAGCAGCTTTGATGTCACTCTCACCTCACCTCCAGAAATCAGCTCTTTTGTTCATGTTTGAACAAAGCTGTAATGAGGTCAGGAGCTGAATGGCTCTAGTGGAACCCAAACTGGGCATCATGAGCGGGTTATTACTCAGCAGGTGCTGCATAATAGCACTGTTGATGATACCTTCAATCACCTTACTGATGATCGACAGTAGGCTGATGAGGCTGTAAATGGCCATGTTGAATTTGTCCTGCATTTTGTGTACAACACAGACCTTGGCAATTGTGCAAATTGTCAGGTATACGCCAGTGTTGTAATTGTACTGGAACAGTTTGGCTAGGGGAGCAGCAAGTTCTAGAGCCAAGTCTTCAGTATTGTCTAAGAACCAAAAGAACTGTGGATGCTGTAAATCAGGAACAAAACCTGAAGTTGCTGAAAAAGCTGATGGTAGCTGGGAAAACGTTTCTTCACAAATATTGCCAGACCTGCTCAGCTTTTCCAGCAATTTCGTTTTTCTTCAGTATTGTCATCAGATTGTCAGCCTTTGCTGCATCCAGTGCCTCAAACCATTTCTTGATACCATGTGGAGTGACCTGAATTGTTTGAAGGCTGGTATCTGCAATGCTGGGGACAATGGAGGAGCCCAACATGAATTATCCACTTCATACTTCTGGCTGAAGATTGTTGTGAATGCTTCATTCTTTTAGACTTAAGTGTTGGGCTCTTCCATTGTTGATATGAGGTTATTTGTGGAGCTTCCTCCTCCAGCAAGTTGTTTCATTGCCCACCACAATTCACAGTTAGAAATGGCAGAACTGCAGACCTTAGGTCTGATCCTTTGGTTGTGGGATCACTTAGCTCTGTCTATCACTTGCTGCTTATACTGTTTGGCACAGAAGTGAAGTTTGGTAATTTCACCAGGTTGATACCTCATTTTTAAGTATGCCTTGTGCAGCTCCTGGGATGCCCTCCTGCACTCTCCATTGAACCAAAGATTGATCCCCTGGCTTAATGGTAATTGTTCAGTGGAGGATATGCCAGGCTATGAGGTTGCAGGTTGTGCTGGAGTACAATTCTGTTGCTGGATGGCCCACAGCAGCCCGTGGATGATTTGATAGATTTGTTCAAAGTCTGTCCCATTTAACACAGCGATAGTGCCTCACAACACAATGGAAAGTATTCTCAGTGTGAAGGCTAATGACGATAAAGGCCTCCTACATGCCAACAAGTATGAGGTTGGCTTCAAGGTAGCTGAACAGCTTTGGAGTGTGACTGCTTGGGAGAAACTATTGGACCTATGGAAGGGAAGCTGTTTGTGCTCTGCAGTAAAAAGCATTGCAAGGCCAAAAATAGCCAGTTTACTTCCTTTTTCCAGTTGCTGTAAGCTGTGATTTTTCAACTGATAAGTCAAAGACCTTTGCATCCTGTGCCTCCCAGAAACAAGTGAAAGCATGAACAGAATACCAGAAAGTCACGCTCTGATCAGCAAAAGAATCACACGAGCAAACTCTGCAGTCAGGGACTACTGAACTGCTTTCCCAGTCTTTGACTATAACACCCAGTTTTCGTGTCTGTCTATTTGAGTGTGTAGAGGTGGAGTGTATCAGGGGGTTTGAGTTTTAACCTGAAAAGTTAAGTATGACTGGTTCATAATTGATTATCAGTAGTTAGAATCTATTCTTGTCATGAACAGTAATTCTTGTTAAGTACAGAAACCTTATTTCAGCTTTCTGTCAACCTAGTTCTAAAAGATAGATAAACTGGGGAACTTGGCAATAAATAAAATCTTTAATTTTTGAGACAACTCCAGGAATAGCAGAGCCTGATTTACAGCATGCTACCTTTGTGAGACACAACAGTTATACAAAAATATAAATTGTGTCAACAATCTCTCGCTCACTTCACATTTTTCAATAAATTGGTACTTTTGATTTAATCAATACATAACAAGTGATCAATATTTTATGATAGATGAAAAAAATGCTCAAATTATTCATTTGATTAAGGTACCTGGAGTTATTAACTGGAACATAGGTATCAAAAATACAATGATCTGGATTTCGCAGCAATTTCCAGAATCTGCACATAGGTAGAAAAATACAGTAGAGAAATCTAGAAAATGCTGTCAATGATTCTACATTTCTCCAGAGGGAGGTGTTGTTAAGCTCCGTCCCCACTCCCAGACTGTAAACAGAAGAAAATCTATAAGTTGACAAGAACTTCCACGCTTAAACTGTTAGTCTCATTGTAAAAAAATCAAGTTTAAATTTTATTGAATGAAGCCTAATTGGGATTTTAAACTCACAATTATTGTTTCACATTCTCATTGGTGCTAAAATCATCATCTTACATTTATGTTGTGAAATGTCAAATTTCTTAATTGTCATAAAAATATTTTAAAAGTTTCTATCGATAATTTAACTTCTTCTTAAATATAATCATAATCATTTATTTCGCTATCTGAAAATTTAAAGTGAAGGATGAAAAGCTTTTAAATTTCTGGTTTGCTATCTGAGATACTTCACTGCACTTACTTATTTATTGCTTGCTGACACTATTGTTGTTGCATACCTTGAAATCCCCAATTTACCAGCACATCTAAAGTGGCAACCAAAAAAAATCTGCACTTTATTGACAGCTTCTTTCGAGGTAGTAGTGAGCACCACTGCTTCACCACAGTCTGCAAAATCCAAGCCTATATGTTCATTCCAATTTAACAATTTGGTCCCAAAACTAATGTGAAATTTAAGAACATCCATGTGCTTGGCTTTATGCTTCTTGGATTAAAGAAATAGGATGGCTGAAATTTATGTCAAATCTCTATGAAAATGATGCCTTTTAGAAGCTTAAAAAAACTTTGGAAAATTACAAGTTACACAGTAACAATTTGACCATTTTTAAAGCACTTTATTTTCAACTGAGTTGGCAGATTTGAAAGTGTTATAATGCTAAATCAAATCCTCCTGGCAAGAACAGTTATACTGTATGTAATTTTGAAACTTTTTTTCAGTTTAATGTTTCCTTTTTGTACATTTGGCTT
The DNA here is from genome assembly GCF_021869965.1 of Rhincodon typus. NCBI lineage: Eukaryota > Metazoa > Chordata > Chondrichthyes > Orectolobiformes > Rhincodontidae > Rhincodon > Rhincodon typus. The sequence continues at coordinate 32,186,618 of NC_063355.1, forward strand.
CCAATTTATAACTTCCAATTACGGTACAATCATTCCTCTGTATCTATGAGGGTTCGGTAGCTGAGAACCCCTGCGAATGATAAAACTCACAAATGCGAAGCTCGTTTAAAAAAGGTTAAAAATCACAGATACATGGATGGGGGAATTCGTGATTGGTCATTTCGCCGATACAGATGGTTTACCGTACACTTCCAATTTATGTACGTAAAATGTAGTAATGCATGAACAGAAATGATATCAGCATGTTTTTAGTGGTACTTATTGTCAGTACAGACTCGATGGACCAAACAACTTTTTCTGTGTTGTATGACTCAATGAGAAGACAGCATACAGAAGGGATCAAAAGAGGAGAGTAAGGGAGGAGTGGTGGAGACAAGACTAGTAGTGAGAGAAATAAGAAGAGGAGGATTGGAAAAGAGAAGGGGACAGCTGAGGAGTAGAATATGAGAAGAGGGGTTGATGGTGGTAAAATATACAACAATAATTGAATGGTTACAGTACAAAAATGAGTTAATTCTTCCCATTTCAGTTCTAAATGTCTGACTCTTTATGCTGAGACTATAATCTCTGGCTCTAGACTCGCCAACCAAGGGAATGTCCTTTCAAAATCTACAGACAAGACCTTTAAAATATTTATATATATTTCAATGAGTTCAGCACTGTTTCTTCTAAACTTCAGAGTAAAAACAACCTTCTACTTTTGATCTCCTTCCCTCCCCTTCCCTCCCACACCTACTCATCTTTTTCACTCCTTTCTCACTCCTCTTCTTCCCCAGGTTCCTGCTGGTTTCTTCCAGATAACAAAGAACAATATTGCATAGGAACAGGCCCTTCAGCCCTCCAAGCCTGCACCAACACATTTTGCCCTTCCATACTAAAACTGGCTTCACTTACAGGATCTGTATCCTTCTATTCCCTCCCTATTCATGTATTTGTCCAGATGCTTCCTGGAAGCTGCTATTGTGACTGCTTCCATCACTTCCTTTGGTAGCTCCTTGCAGGCACTCACCACCCTTTGTGTGAAAAACGTTCCTCACACATCTCCCCTCAATCTTATCCTCTCTCTATCTTAATCTTTTTACTCTTCTTCAAATGCATTCCTTCTACCCTTGCTCCTCTTCCTCTCATTTTTTCCCCTGCCCCTTCTCTCTGCTGCCTAACTTCCCTTCCCCTCCTCTTCCCATTACCCCTTCCATCACTTACTCTCCCTCCTCTTGTATGCATTCTATCCAAGTTTATCCTTTCTCCTCTCCAATCCTTTATTTTCTACCTCAGTCCACTTCCTGAGATGCATTCCATTTCTCTGTCTGTTCCTCTTCTCACTGTTTACAGTATACCCTTTTATCACTCTCATGCAGCTCCGTTATCCCTCTTTAACTGTTGATGGTGAAACATCTGAAGCAATGATCTTCAGTATGTGATCCACAGTCAACTAGAGGACATACTTGTCTTTCTTGCAGCCAAGAGAAAGGAAAATAACCTTTTAATCTAGGCTCACCCACTGGTGATAAAATGGTATCAGAGATAGTAGAAACTGCAGATGCTGGAGAATCTGAGATAACAAGGTGTAGAGCTGGATGAACACAGCAGGCTCCTATGATGCTGGGCCTGCTGTGTTCATCCAGCTCTACACCTTGTTATCTCACCCACTGGGGAGCTGGTAAGAGCCCCAATTCACTTCCTTTGAGGAAGACTCAGCAGTCAGGCACTTAAGGGACCAGCAGCAGGCCACAAGGACTGAGTACTTCTGAGAAATCCTGCACCGAGTGTTTTCTGGCTAATCCACATTGCCATCAACATCATCAGAGAAGCAGTAGTAGCTATTAGCAAGACACCCACCAGAATCTAAGGTCAGTAAGTGGCCCATGGACCACAGGTTAGCAGGTGAGAGGCATAGTCAAGGAAGTCGGAGGAAAGAGTTGGCAATGGATCTCAGAAGCCTTCCTTCTTCTCGATGCCAGACCTCTTCATCAGGCAGTGTCTGTCAATTTGGGTCTGCCCCCACCCTAGGAACCCTAAAGCAAACAGCAGGTGATTGCCTGGTCATACCAGTGGTTGCATTTTTAAACTAAAATTTTCCAATCCAAACACTCAATTTGTTATGCAATGCCCAGGATGGTCCACTTGCTATTACACACAAAATTTAGTACTCATTGAATGTAGTATCTAAAAGAGAATTAAGTCACAACTGTTTCTGATTTGGGACAAATTCATATGCATCTTCTGCATATTCCCAGCAAAGAACAACTGATGCTTACATATGGCTTTCACACGTTTAAAATCAAATGGTCATTTATGTATGTACAAAACAACCACAGCCTATACTGAGCATTAGAAGACAGAAATAAAACATGATCATTATGAAATAATTTATTCATTAGGGAGCAACCATAAACATAGTAAATTGCACCGACTGATTAGTAGTTGCATTTTTTTCGGGAAAAAGTCTGCCCAAAAAATCCTACCCTTGTCTCCTAGATTAACCTCGCCTACTATTTCTTACTTCTCCCTATTTCTCCAGAAGCATGCCTTTTGAACATAAACTTTGGGCTCCAAAGGTTTTCACTTGTCATTTATTTCTCAACATTATCATCTTCTTGGGGCGCCCCGTCTTACTCTGGGCTTAGTATATGTTTTGTCTTGTGAATCTTGGTTTTTTTGATGTCAACAATTTTCATATTCCACCCTTCCCAAAAATGAGGAATACACCATGAAAAAAAATGGCACATACATTTACTATCCGTAACAATCATGGATTCTATTCCAAGTCCACACTCCGCAACTGTGCTGTCATCCTCCAACTGTATATGGCCATGCAAGAGCTTCAAATGACAGGGCTCCAAACTGAACGGCTCATAAGAGGTCCTGTTAACCTCGTCGATCAAGTTTATTTTCACATCTTCTATTGTGTCGGTCGGTTTAGCATCGACAATGACTTGACTTCCATCTACCATCATAATAGTTAATTCAAAGACACTTGAATCATCATCGTCTTCGTCAAACATCCTGGTTTATGTTATTTTTTTAAAAATGTACAATAATTAAAAATCGGCCAATATTTCGTTTCTCAGGGAGCCTCTTTCTTTCTCGAAGGCAGCCCGTTGCGTTCGCGGAAACCACCCTCGAGCTGAAGCGGCGCCGTCGAAGTATCAGCAGCGAAGCAGCCGGCCAGCCGCAATTGAGCATGCGCTCCGACACGCGGCACCAACTGTCAAAACCCGGCGCGTGCTGAAGCTGTTATTTAAATGAAGGAATTGCGCGTTCAGGCCGGGGCTAGTGCAACATTGAAAGGAGAAAAGGGGAAGGAATTCATCATACTTCAAATATTTTATACATGAAAATACAAAGCAATAAAATAGTTACATCAAATTACAGTGAAGTGCAACCCCCTTCTTCACTGCACCTTCTTCCAAATCTGCGACGCCAGTGATTTGAAGTGTCCCATACAAAGTTCGTTGGGAATCTTTTGGTGTTTGTAGACCTACAGATCATCCTGAGAGACTATATGAGAGCTACACTACATTAGGAAGATAAAACCCTGGGTCCATTGATTATTTCAAATATGATAGATTTTCTGTAACCGCAACGTTACAACGTAAGATCAAATATAAAGGAGCCGTTGCCCCTTTTGCCAATTATAACACAATTTACAAGGCTCCCGGGAGAATCTCGGATTCGTGAGCGGTGGTTATGCTGACTGGAGATTTCGCAAGTAAACGTGCTGTCTTCACTCCTGGAGGCAGGAGTGATGTTGTCCAGTCAATAGGCTTGTAGAACTTGAAGACGGCATGCAGTGCATTTGATGTCGGCTCCTCACCGGCCAGATAGATATTGTAAGATCCTTCAATTGTAAGACCCTTAAATTGTAAGATTTCGTACGTAAGGTTTTAAATGCAGAGGGACGGGAAGTACGCCCGCCAAAATCTGAGGATTTGACCCTATACAAAAGGTTTACAAGTCATCTAATTTCGATGATACGGCTAGCAGTAGATCTAGTCCACCGAACAAATCGGGCCAAAACGCAAAATACCAGCAGCTGGTCCAGCAGGTTACACAAAGGTGGAAGGGGTTGGCTCTGTTCCAATATTTGCCAGATGCAGTGAAACATAAGAATTGAACTCTCAAAAGGTCAAGAAGTAAAATCGTCAAGTTCGGTTTGAGGCTAGCTCATGCAACATTGCCCAATATATGTGAGAATCAGAAGGTATCCATATTTCATATATAGGACATGTAAAATATTAAATCAAGTCACTAAGATATAGTTTTAATCAAATGTTTATTGCAGTCATTTCCTATTCTTTGAACGTGTTTGTATTCAAAGTAAGGGATTTCTAATTATATTCTATAATAACTCCGCATGAAGGCAACACGTTACAATATCCAATGACATCCAGGAGATATCATTACGGGCAAGCACAGAAATTGAGTGTGTTTGAAGTCAAATTTAGATAAACTAGTCAGTTAGTATAGTTGCTAATTAATCCAGTTCTTGTATTCAATTCGGATACACTTGATGTGAAGCAGTCTGTTTTCCCTAAACGTTTTAATATTCACATCAGAAATTCTAAACTCAGCTCCAGAAAGTTTTCCATTGTTGGTGATAAAAATCACAAGGATCCAGGACAGTTTGCCATATAAACTGCATGTTGTATAAACAACGATAAAGCACAGTTCATCCGAGTGTGTCAATGAATCTAGTTTTTTTTAACACACGTGATATAGAAAATTAGGTGACAAATTCAGCTTCCACCTTCTTAGAGTCACAGGAAAATTAGTTTGTAAACTGATACACCAACAAGAAACTTGTTATTTACTTACGAAGTTATGCTGAGGATCAGTAAAAAGTGATTGATGATCATGTTTGAATCCACTCAACTTTGCTCAATCATGTGGGTCGTCACCAAAATATTCTTCACAGTGAACAAATTTAGTTCTTCACACTGTATTAACTGAATAACTTTGAATGTATTTTGTGCTTCTCGGCACAACAGAGAAATTGTGAAATGCTGATTCTCAAAAATCAATGGCTGTAGAAAGTTCATTAATTTTATTAATGGATGATTTTAGTTTCTTTGAAAAAATCCTTTAACCTTATCACAAGTGCAACTGAAGCCTCATGTACATTATTATTCTGGGACAAAATTACTTCATCCACAATAAAAGATAATGAATCAAGGTATTTCTTACGGTGTTATAATGTACACATATGTTGTAACCTATTTCTTTACAGCGTATCATGAAATACAACAGTACTGCCTGATAGATCAGATTACAGCATAGCTGTAGTTTAGTTTTAGACATATAGGGTAGAATCTTATAGAGGCCTGAGCAACATGGGCTATGGCGAGATTTGTGGCAGAATCAGATAAGAAGTCCAGCAAGGCTCATCCTGACATTAGCAGCTATTGCTGCATCTTTTATGCATTTGCCATGCTGCAAGTTGCCAATTATGGGGAACCATAGCTTGTTAAATGCCTCAATAATCGTCAGCTTCCTATCTTACCAAACACACAAACTAGAAGTAAAGAAATCTCAACATGGAAATCAGAGCAGGTGCCTGGCAACTTCAGCTCACCATTGGCTGTAAGGAACCCTGTTACTCAGCACCAAACAGCATCTCAGGGCACAATCCATGGACACCAGCCACACAGCCCTTGTCAACAGACAGGGGCATCCGCCATTTGCCAACCCCCAATGATCATCATGGCACTTCTCCTATTCACTAGCAGGATGCTGAAGAACCACAGGCTCTTGTTGCAGGGTGCACCAACAATTAAGTTTTGAAGTCTACAACAAAGAAAAACTTTGCACACAAGGATTGGCACCCAGCTCATAGATTGGATCAGGCTGCAACCCTGGATGGTTCAGTTGCTGGCTATCAGTAAAAGATCGTATTTGGAGATGGCCAATTGCTTGCAGGGGCTGTGATGATCCCCTAATGGAATATGACAACATGGGTATCACCAGAGAAAGAGTAGCAGCAACTTAGAGACAGTGTTTTGACAGGATGTGCGAAGAACAGGTAAACTGTATGGCATGATGGTTAAATGGTAACTGGAGTGAGAGAACAGGGTGGTACCTGCAAGGCACTGTCAGCCATGTGCCGTGAAATGTATGGCTTTGTGGCAGCTGTGCCATTATGTTGCTGGTTGAGGGAATCACTCGGCTGCCAACACTTGACCAGGTGCACAGCAGCCTTCTAAAGATGACGTGAGCATGGGGGATACCAGCCTGTCAGCGGATTTCCACCAAGTGGGGAGTTCTTCTGGAAAAAACACATGGCAAAATGGGGCTAGAATCAGATGTGAGGTACATCACAGTGGTGGGATAGGTAGTTAATGAGGCATTAAAAAATGCCAAAGAGCTATATTTGCTGGAAATCAGAAACAACCAGAAATTGCTGGGAAAATTCAGCTGGTTGAGCAGCATCTGTGGAGAGAAAGTAGAGTTAACTTATCGGGTCCAATGACCCTTCTACACAACAGTTAAGGAAGCATATTTGGAAAAGATATAGTAAGAAATCACCCTGGACCTCATGGCCAGAGTCCTTCCAAAAACTCAAGACAACTCGCACTTAGCCAACAAATGTCATAGTTTGATTATGGAGTCTACCAAACGGTTGAAATGAAACTACCTCAGTAATTAATTGATTAATATATTTGGAAACACTAATAAAATTTCTGAGCACATTAAGTAAGATTTCTGAATACAGTATTCATTATTATCAGTGAAAACTGTTAAGATGGAACAAAGTTTTGACTTCAGGTGGCAATCTTGCTTTGATCTGGCAGTTTAAATCTGAAACTGAATCCTTGTAATATACAGAATCATTTGTAAATCAACTGTACTTTTGACATGCAATGTACAAAATAAATTACACAATTAATAAATGTTAAATCATTAGAAGTCAAAAAAATAAGCTTTTTGTAAATTCTGCAGACTGGCTTGTTCTCCATCTTGTTATTGTCACAGCACATTTCGCAGTTCCTTCTCCAACAATAACTATCCATTAGATACTTTGTGAAAACACAGAAAGTTATGTTAGATACAGGATTTGGCCAAAGATCATTCATTGCATTCATCTTTCAAAAGTCTTTTTTTTTTAATCAGAGCGGAAAAAATCATTCTCAGAAGGTTCTGGTCAATGTTAATATTATAGCATCATCTCTTGATTGAAGCCAGGTATGCATACCAGAAAAGAGCTACAAGATTAGCAAACAGCACACGGAACTGTAAAACAGCAAAATAATCCAATAATTAACAGGAAATTTCATTGTTACAGTCACAATATTCATATTCTAGTCACTAGAGTTTAAATTAAAAGCAGATCAATACCATGACTGGCCTAGCATTACTCCCTTGTCGTTGTGGGTTTCAGGCTTGCCTAACAGGGTTTGTAAATAATTCACTCAAAACAAAAAAAAAATGCAATCAGTTCCCTATTGTCCTGCAACAACAGACAACTGATGAAAACAGAACTTCTCACCTGAGCAGGTGTGGGGAGGGGGAGAAATTCAAAAGGCTTCTCTCCTACCATAAGTTTCAGACTCAAACTCATTTAATTACCTGAGGAAAAATGTCTAAATATTCCCCCATTCCCAAAACTAATCAAGAAAGAGTCCAGGAGATTTATCCATTTTGGAAAATTTAGGCCAAATCAATAGGTTACAGAGTGCTATATCTGTTAGGGACCAAGCCTGGTAACAGTTCTTCACTGCAGTTAATTGCAGTCTTGCATGTTAACTCTAGATATTACTGACAAATTTGGGATTGTGAAGATCAATTATTCATCATTAAGACGCACAAACAATGCGATTAGACATTTAGGAAGTAAAATAAGATTTACATCTGAATTGATAAATTCTAATCTCTTTATTTATAAATACAAAGGATTCTCCTTCTCCATCTCTCCACTCATCTGAGGTCTGGTAAACCATCAGATTAAACCACAACTAGTCATTCCTCTCTACTGAGAGAGGAGCCCCATGGACTGGTACTGACTTTACCATTTTATAAACATTCAATTATAATCCTGTTTTTCCACACAGAAAATATTCTAGAAATGTAATGACAAGATGACAATGGACTAAAAATCAGAATTAAATATGAGGAAGCATTTCTTTCAGTAGATTTGGCACCTTCTGGAATGGATTGTTAATGTATTCAACAAGTATAAGTCCCCTCTAGTTCTCTGTAAGCAAACTAAACAGATTCCAGAAAGTAAGGCACGTCCATGACAGAAGGCAAAAAAAGGATCAGTTTGAGTTAAAAGTATTTGAAATACCACAGTGTCCTGGAGCCTTAGGAAGTTGTGGTCAATTTCCCAGAGTTTTTACTGGCCCAGGACATTCTGTTAGGATTTGGGAGGGGCTGATGGGTCAGTGTTCTGTGTGTGCTATATCTGGATGGGGATGATGGAATTATAATGAAAGTCTACATGGCAAAGTAAAGGTAAAGTAACGTGTCTCACCCTTCTTGACCTATCTAACATGTGACATGATTGACCACACCATTTTTTCTCTTCCAACGCTTCTCCGTTGTCATCCAGCTAGTTGGTTCTATTCTTATCTATTCAATTATAGATAGATAAACACCTGCAATGGCTTCACTTCCCATTTCAAAACCATCATCTCTCCCCCCAACCAAGGAATTTTTGTCCCCTCTTATTTTGCATCTGAATGCTCTGTCTTAGTAAAATCATTCTAAAGCACCAATAATTTCATATGTACATTGGCAACACCCAGCATTACCACACCACCCTCTTTCTCAATTCCTCCATTGTTGCTAAATTATCAGATTGCATATTTGGACTCTAGTGCTGGATGATCAGAAGTTTCCTCCAATTAAACACTGGCAGGACTGAAACCATTGTTTTCCATCCCCACTCCAAACTCCAGTCCCTAGTTATCAATTCCATTTCACTCCCTGGTACAGTTAAATTAAACTAGTCTGACCCAAGATGAGTTCCTGACTGGTTAGCCATCACTAAGACCACTTATTTTCACATCTAATCATGCCTGACTTTTGTCCTTGTATCAGCTCACCTGCTGTTGCTCATTCCGGTCTTTCATATCTCTGGACTTGACTGGTCCAATGGACTCCTAGTTAATCTCTCACATTCTATTTTGTATATTTAAGGTCATCCAAAACACTGTTCACCCCCATATCATAACTTGCACCACATCCAAATAAATTATCATCCCTGTGCTCACGAGCATGTATTGATTCCCAGTCAAACAACATCTCAATTTTAAACCTCTCATCACAGTTTTTAAATCACTTGATGGCATTGCTTCCCCCACGTCACTGTGATCTCCTGTAGACCAATAAATCCCCAAGATATCTGCACTCAACTAATTCTGGATAGTTGAACACAAGTTTAATTAGCCTAATGCTTGTAGTTATGCCTTCAGCTGCCTTGGACACAACCCTGGTATTTCCTCTTCAAACCTCTCTACCAGTCTATACATTTCCTTTCTTTAAGTCTCCTCTTGAAATCCACCCTTTTGACCAAGCCTTGGTCATCTGACCAAATACTTTCTCATTTGGCTCTATGTCATGCTGTTTTAAAATGCTCCTGTGAAGCAATTTAAATGCAGTATACAAATGTAAAAGTGTTATTGTTGTAGAATTGTTAACAGGAAAAGAATCTCTCCCCATCTTATATGTCATCTTTTCTGGTTGAGCAGACCCATTGCGTGTGGGATAAAGAGATGCAAATAATAATGTAACGTATGATCGAATCAAACACCAAGGCAAATGTCGTGTAAAGGGTTAATGTGAATATGTAAATATGAAACTTTGCAATACTGTTGGGAAGTGATGCAAGATTACATGAGTAATAGGTGATGGTATTCTCTGGCGACCTCGCAGTGGAATGAAATCTTGACCTGTATGTCGTTAGTGTTTATTACATTTAAATAAAAAGGTCCTGTTTGACCCTAGAGCAAAAGACTCCTGTAAAATTTACCCACCTCTTCTCCAGACTCAAATGCATGCTCCCCCTCTAAGTTTAAAATTATTGGCATCTGCTGTTGGGAGGCGCCTAACTGTCATGAAGCATTCTTTCTATCGATGCTTCCTCCAAGTAGCGATGCACTAAAGTTCAGTATTTCCACTGAAGGGGCAACTGGAATTGTGAATTTCACACACATAGAATCACTCAGCTGAAATTCTTATAAGCAGGCAGTAGAACAAAATCCTTAAAGCAGTAACACTTCAAGGAGACACAGGCAACTGCACTAATTCCTCTTGAAAGTTCCACAAAAAGAGACATTGGTCCTAAAATTCTGTCCATGACCTGGACACACCTTTTGCTGAGGTATGATTGCTGAGCAAGTGCAAAACATTTGGGATCTGACAGGATCCCATCAGGAACCTCTAGTGTGGGGGCAGAGGAAAAATCTTTATTTGAACTGCTACAGCTTGGGGATGTGGCTAGGCAATTTCAGGAACTTCTCTGGGACATCTTTCCAGTATGTTACCTGACAGACTCAATAAAGCCGTGCTTGCATCAGATTGTTTCTGTCATCTTCCAAATGTCTCAAAATGGTTGAGTTAAACATGTTTTATTACCTATAGAGATTGATTCCCAATTTATACCCCCTGTACTTTTGAAGCCTTTGATTTCCTCTTGGGAGTGGTAGGAGGCTGCTCCATTTTTTCGTCACTTTATCAAGAAAGCTCTGCTGGTACTCTCTCACAAATATAGCCCACTATCCACAGTATGAGGATAATCCAACTCTTCAGTTTTGGTGACTGTAATAACGCATGAAACCCAGCTGCAAAGGAGCATCATTTATTGTTGAACACCAAAATAGGGGCAATACTTGTGGGCATACATAGGCTAGTCCCAGTCTAGGACTGACAGTTCCACAGAGCGATCTCTGGGTCTGCTTTTTTTTTAATCAGAGGGTCTATTTTATTTTTTTCTGAAATCAGCCTGTTCAGAGTTGTTATTACACACCTCTAGAGCAGGTGAGACTTGAACCCAGGTTTCCTGGCTCAGAGACAGGGATGCTACCACTGCACTACGACAGCCCTATTGGGTCTGCTTTTCTGCTTTTTTTTTTACATATTTCTAATCAATCCAGTCAGAGATGTTATTACACATCTGGAGTAGATCAAACTTGAACCTAGGATTACTGGCTCAGAGTGGCTCACTACCACTGCAGCACATGTGCCACTCTGGGTATGCTTTTATTTTTAAATCATTCTGTTCAGAAGTGTTATTACACACCTCTGGAACAGGTAGGACTTGAACCAAGGCCTTTTCACTCTTATGTAGGGATGCTACCACTGCACCACAACAGCACCTCTTGGTCTGCATTATTTTTTTCTTTTTTTAAACCGTTTCTTTCTGGGTCTGCATTATTTCTTCTTTTTTCCTTACCATGACATATTTTTGTATTTTTTAACTTGCTAACCACCACCAGTAAAACACCCGTGTAGCTGAATGGACATTTACAAGCAAAGCCGATTATGGGCAATGCAAACCATCAAAAGTGAAGGGGTAGGGATAGGGATATAGTCTGCTTTATTCTGGGTTTGCATTTGCTAATTTAACCTATTTTTCAAATTTACCTGTTCAGAGATATTATGACACATCCCTGGAGCAGGTGGGACTTTAACCCAGGCCTCTGTGGTCCAGGGGCAGGGACACTACCACTGCATCACAAAAGGGCAGGGATCTGCAGCTATTGTTTTGGCTCCATTCCTTTTTTTTTTAATTCATTTGTGGGATATGGGCATCACTGGCTGGCCAGCATTTATTGCCCATTCCTAGTTGCCCTTGAGAAGGTGGTGGTGAGCTGCCTTCTTGGACCGCTGCAGTCCACCTGCATGGGTTGACCCACAATGTCATTAAGGAAGAAATTCCAGGAATTTGAAGGAACAGTGATATATTTCCAAGTCAGGATGGTGAGTGGCTTGGAGAAGAACTTGAAGGTGGTGGTGTTCCCATGTAACTGCTGCCCTTGTCCTTGTAGATGGAAGTGGTTGTGGGTTTGGAAGATGCTGTATGAGGATCATTGGTGAATTTCTGCAGTGTGTCTTGTAGATAGTACACACTACTGCTACTGAACATTGGTGGTTGAGGGAATTAATGCTTGTGGATGCAGTGTCAATCAAGCGGGCTGCTTGGTCCTGGATGGCGTCAAGCTTCTTGAGTGTTGTTGGAGCTGCACCCATCCAGGCAAGTGGGGAGTATTCTATCACATTTTTGACTTATACGTCATAGACGATGGACAGGCCTTGGGCAGGCAGGAGATGAATTACTCGCTGCAGTATTCCTAGCCTCATGTAGCCACTGTGTTTATGTGGTGGTTCCAGTTGAGTTTCTGGTCAGTGGTAACCCCGTGATGTTGACCGTGGGGGATTCAGTGATGCTAATATCACTAAATTTCAAGGGGCAGTGGTTAGATTGTCTCTTAACGGTGATGGTCATAGCCTGGCATTTGTATAGCGCATATGTTACTTGCCACTTGTCAGCCCAAGCCTGGATAATGTCCAGATCCTGTTGCATTTGTACGCGGACTGCTTCGGTATCTGAGGAGTTGTGAATGGTTCTGAACATTGTGCAATCAGTGGTGAACTCCCACACTTCTGACTTCTGATGGAAGGAAGGTCATTGAAGCAACTGAAGATGACTCAGTTGCTTTCCGAGTCTGGTGGGGACCATATAATAAGTAGACTAACATCTTTTCAATAAAGATCATCGAAGGAGGGGGCTCATCCTCAGTGCTACATCCATCAAAACAATTGCCTCTGTGCAGTATTCCCACCAGAGGTAGTTGATGTACTTTTTATTTTGCAATCATCTTCCCAGTTTTGACCATGTATGGATACCAGTCCTGTCTTTTACTTCAGAATAACTCCCAGAATCCCTGGTGAAATGTCCCTCAAGTTTCTTGCATGGAACATATGCACCCAGTAACTTTTGAGACCAAGGGAAAACATTGGCTCAATTGTATTGCTTGGAATTGGAACCCCTTTATATAGCTTTCACTATCTCTTTGACAGGATATAATCCATCCATGAAAATGATGTACCCAAGGTATGTTACTACGTTTACCTGGAACACACTATTTTTTCAACCTTTTTAGCTGGATGCCAACGTCAGAAGAGGCCCCACAACTTCCTCCAGTCTCTCTACATGTGCCTTTATAGTAGCTTCTGAGATTAAAACATTATCCAGATAGTTTGACACTCTGGGAATTTCTTGGAGGATGTTCTCCATTACCGTTTGAAAGTTGGCACAAACTGAAGTTACCCCAAAATGCAAGCAAGTGTACTCATACAATCCTTTGTGAATACTTATAGTAACATAGTTCCTGGATGACTCTTCAAGATTCAATTGGAGGTAGGCTTGACTCATATTCAATTTTAAAAATGTGACCACCCCCCCACCCCAGAGCCACAAGTCTTCAATGCATGGCAGAAGGTATCAGTCTAAGCAGGAAATTCTGTTGACTGTCAATTCATAATCCTCAGAGAGACAGACCAAGTTGTCAGGTTTTATAACTGGGAATACTGGCACAGCCCATTTAGCAAACTGCACTTAGAGTATGATGCCAATTTCCTCTAGACATTCCACTTCAGCCTTGCTTTGGCACATAGGGCATACAGAACCAACCATCCCTTGAAGTACTTAGGCCGGGCATCTGGGTCTACACGGATCTTGGCCCTGGTGCCCTTTATCGTCCCGAGACCTTCTTGGAACACTTTGGGATACTTCCTAATAACTTCATATAGATCACCAGTACTCATTTTAAAGACCTATAGCCAAACCAAGTGGATTTTCTCCAGCCAGTCCCTTCCCAGAAAATTGGGATCTGACCCTTGCACCACCATTAAAGGGAGTTGGACTGTCTGCTGTCCACGTGTTACTGGGGTTAGTGGTCCCAATAACATGCAAGAGCTTCCCATGCATGTGGCCAATCTAGCCTTGGTGTCTCAGAGGCTTAAAGGCAAGATTCCCCAACAGACTTCCCTAAAGGTTTGCTTCACAATAATGGATCCGTCAGGAACAAAACCAGAAGTTGCCGGAAAAGCTCATCAGGTCTGGCAGCATCTGTGAAGAGAAAATGAGAGTTAACGTTTCGGGTCCGGTGACCCTCAGAACGGACCTTTCCGAGGAAGGGTCACCGGAACCGAAACATTAACTCTCATTTTCTCTTCGCCGATGCTGCCAGACCTGCTGAGCTTTTCCAGCAACTTCTATTTTTGTTCCTGATTTACAGCATCCGCAGTTCTTTTGGTTTTTAATAGATCCAGCAGTACCTGTGTCAACTTCCATGTCTAGGGGTGGCCACGTACCTGGAGTTTTATCTTAATTGGGGCCATTCTGGGAGCATTGATGCAACTTAGCTACATCAATTCCATATTCTCGGTCTGATTTATTTGCAAAGTCCTGTCTTAAAGTGGCTTCCTGCTTCAGCTTGGGCAGTATGCATTTTGCCTGTTTCATTGGCCGGGGTGGACCTTATGACTCAAGTGTGACGTAGACATTCTTGATCCTTGCTGTATTGTGGAGAAACTTTCCTCCACTTTTGGAACCTTGCAACCTCCAACTTCAATCCCTCTTCCCTAATAACCAACATAAGCTCCAAGTATTGTCTGCTGGGGACTTGGCACTGTGGTATGAGGTACTCCAAGGCTGAAGATGGTACCGTCTATGGACTCCTGAAGTTCATGCACCCCTTTTTCTGCATTTTCATGGGAAGGTACCAGTTCTATGGCTTTCTTGACATCTAGATCTTATTTGATCAGTAGCTTCCTTTGGGTCATGATATTAGTAATTCCACAAACTAAGCGATCCCTTAACATTTCCTGAGTATGGACCCTTACTCAGAATGTTCGGCCAATTTCCACTGTCTCATAAAGAATTTACGCATTGTTCTGTAGGAAGTCTGTTTGCTGTGTTAAACCCATAACAATGCAATATAACAGATGGTTAGGGGTCACAGTGTTCCACCACTACATCTAGCAAGTTGTCAAAAGATTTTGACTCCGGGGCTGCAAGTAGGTTAAATACCTTATGATGCTGAAAGTCAGAGCCCCTCAAACACTAACGAGAATTACTTTTTAGTCAGTGATACCCTTTATCCCACCCTCGTCGCCAACGTAATAAGTCAGGAAACCCGACTAGAAAGGAACTTCATTTGAACACCAAAATAGAGCCACTACTTGCAGCGTACATAGGCTAGTCCCAGCCCAGGACAGACAGTTACACAGACGCAACCCTGAGTGTGTTTTATTTTTTCCATTTTTATCCAGAAGTGTTCTTGCACAAAACTGAATGTTTTTCTTCTCATTATCTAATCACCAGTAGCTTTTTTTCTTCTATTAGCCAGCACCAGTAAGTCACCCATGTTTTCATTCAAATAATTCACATGCAAAGCCTATTAAGGGCAATGCAAATCAAAGGTAAGGGAGAGGTAGGGAAAGTGGGAAGGGGTTAGATCAAAATGGAGTCTGGGTCTGCATTTTTTTATAATCAGAAGTGTTCTTACACACAACTGAATAGTTTATTTCCATCACCATGATTTTTTTTTTGTTTTTAACTACTAACTTTCACCAGTAAATCACTTGTGTATCCAATTAAATATATATATGCAAATCCCTTTATGGGCTATGGGATGTCTGCATTACTTTTTTGTCTTTTCTCTTTCTATATAAACAAAGCTGAATTATTTTTCTCCCATCATAAAATCACTGTGACATTGTTTTGTTTTTGACTATTAAACGCCACCAGTAAATCAACTGTATAAGCAATTAGATATTTACATGCAAAGCCCATTACAGGTAGTACGAGTCTGCTTCTTTTTTCTATCTGGAAGCACTCCTACACACAACTGAATGGTCATTCCACCTCCAAATCACTGTGACATTATTTTTCCAACTACTGGCCAACACCAGTAAATCAGCCGTGCAGTCAACAGGATATTTACATGCAAAGCTCATTATAGGCAATGCAAACCATCAAAAGTGCAGGAAGGGGCTAGTCAGAAGGGTCTGCTTTTTTATATCAGAAGTGCTTTTACACACAACCAAACAGCTTTCCCACCACCAAATCACCATAACTTTTTGTTTGTTTTTAACTATTAACCAGTACATCATTATGTAGCCAATTAGAAATTTATATGCATTACGATCAATAAGGGGTCTGCTTCATTTTCTTTCATATCTGGAAGGGGTCAGATTTATTTTTAAATTTATTTTTATTGCTTTTCTTATTGCCGCAACTGAGCAACTTTCCCATCACCAAAATCATTGAGACTTTTCTATTTTGTTTTTGTTTAAACTATTAACCATTACCAAAAATCACCAGTATAGCCAATTAGAAATTTACATGCAAACCCCATTGCGGGCAATGAGGGGTCAGTTTACTTTTGATTTTCTATACCCAGAAGTGCTATCACTCAAAACTGAGCAACTTTCCCACCACCAAAATCACTGTGATTTTTTTTGTTTTTTTCATTTTAACTACCACTAGTAATCACCCTTGTAGCCAATTAAACATTTACAAGCAAAGACTATTATGAACAATGCAAATCATCAAAAATGAGGGTGTGGTTGGGATTGAGGGAAGGGATTAAATCAAAATGGAGTTGGAAGGGGAAATAAAGACTGAATTCCCTGCAGTACCCACCTCTCTCCAAAGGCATCGAAAGTATTGATGGACACCGCATGTTCCCTCTCCAAGAACATCCAGACATGAACATAACCGCAGAAGAGAGCAAAGGGTTTGCAGTTTTTATACTCCAAAGTGCTTTTATACACAACTGAGCGACTTCCCCATCACCAAAATCACAATGACTTTTTTCCTCCATTTTTCCTTTTAACTACCACCAATAATCACCCGTGTAGCCAATTAAATATTTACAAGAAAAGCCCATTATGGGCAATGCAAACCATCGAAGGTGAAGGGGGTAAATAGGGAGAGCAGGAAGGCACTAAATCAAACTGGAGTTGGAGGGTAAAATAAAGTACCATATCCCCCACAATGCCCACCTCTCCCTGAAGGCATCGACAGCACTGAATGGATATTGTGCGCTCCCTCTCTAAGAACACCTGAGCACAAGTATAACCGCGAACAGGGACAAGGGGTGCGCTTCTTTTTAAACTATTAACCACCATCAGTAAATCATCTGTGCAGCCAATTGAATACTTACAAGCAAAGCAAACCAACAAAGATGAGAGGGTGGAGAGGGACAGTGGGAAGGAATTCAATCAAAATGGAGTTGGAGAGGGAAATAAAGTACTGTATTTCCCCATGGTGCCCATCTCTCTCTCAAGACATCAACAGCATTGATGCACACCACGTGCTCCTTCTCCAAAGACACCTAGGCTTGAACATAACTACAGAAGAGGGTCTGCTTTTTTAATTTAACTTATTTTTCTGATCAACATGTTCAGAGTTGTTATAACACACCTCTGGAACAGGTGGGAATTGGAGCTCAGCCTCCCAGTCCAGGGACAGGGTCACTGCCACCGATGAGTTCTAGCTGGACAGGCCACTGCCTGTTACCAAGGGAACTCATATTCAACAAGCCCCACAGGAAGATGAATTAGTGATTCCCGATGGGCCTTGTAGGGGTTATCACAGTGACAGAGTTTGTATATTTGTTATTGTAACTTGAATGCTTTTTACCTTGATGAATATGGGGTTCATTACTGCATGTTACCCATTGTTTGAGCAACTGTGTTGATTCATGCTTGGTAGTTTGCAATATTTCACAGACATACCTTGGAAATGGTTGTTGCTATTTTAATGTATTGGCCAGAGTTCAATAATCAGGGCAAAACATGTACATGTTGCATCAGTTTAGAAACAATCATATTAGCCTTTGCAACCAAACATATTTTACCTGTGCAGGCACATAATTAATGTTAATGAACTGGAAGATTGTCCAAACTTTCCAATTCATTTTTAGTGCTGTCCAGTATCCAGTCTTCATCTTGTCCTTCAATGACTTCAAGTTACTCCCCTATTACAAACAACATTTTTGGTCATTTTAGTGTGTAAAATTTCTCAGCATCGCTAATTAAAATGCAGACAAACCATCTCAAAGCACTTCATAAAATGAATTTTTTTATATGAGTGACTTTTGATCTGTAGCCACACATGGAATCAATGACCCACAGTTAGGACTGGTTAGAAAGTAGGAGTGTACCATGGAATTTTCAATGCCCACCCATATCACCAAAACAGACAGATCAAACCTTAGCTTAATGTCAAATCTGGAGAGCACCTCCAGTATTTCCTTAATATTGTAGTGAAGAACACTTCTGAAAAAGGGTGAATTTCTCCAGCAATTCCAGTTTTTGTTTGTTAGGTGAAGGTTGTGTTTCTCAAATTTGATCAAAATCTTTGAGGAGGTTGCCAGGAGTTCTGATGAGAATAATGCATTTGATATGGTCTAAATGGACTTTAGCAAGGCTTTTGACAAGGTCTTTCATGGCAAGAAAGTAAGAATCCATGGGATCTAAGGCAATTGGATCCAAAATTGGTGATATATAGTTTGACAGACATTTCTGTGACCAGAAATTTGTTTCCAGTGGGGTTCTACAGAGTTCAGAGCTGGGGCCCTTGCTGTTTGTGATGTACATTAATGATTTGGATTTAAATGTACAGCATACAATCAAGGAGTTCAGTGATGACATGAAAATTAGTGAGGTAGTAAATGGTGAGAATTGTAGCCATAGACTGCAGGAGGATATCAGTGACTGCTCAGGTGGGCAAAGCAGTAGCAAATGATGTTGAATCCATTAAGCATGCAAGGGAAGGGCAAACAAGGCAAGGGACAAATGGTAGAACCCTCGGAAGTACTGAAGACCAGAAAAACATTGGTATTCATATCCACAGATCCCTGAAAGTAGCAGAGGGGTAGATAAGATGATCAAGGTGGTATATGGGATATTTGCCTTTATTAGCCAAGGTATAGACCACAAGGGCAGGGAGGTTAAGCTAGAACTGCATAAAACACTGGTTAGGCCACAACTGTAGGACTGTCAGCAGTCTGATCACCACAATGCAGGAAGAAGTTGATTGCACAAGAGAGGGTTCACCAGGATGTTGCCTGGCTTGGACAGTCTGAGCTATGAAGAAAGATTGGATTGACTGGGATTTTTCCTTGGATCAGCAAAGGTTGAGAGGGGACCTGTTAGAGATGTCTACAATTATGAGGGGCATGGATAGGGTGGTTAGGAAGTCACTTTGAGGTCAATAACCAACAGGCATAGATTTAAGGAAAGAGTTGGAAACTAAAAGGAGAGTTGAGGGGAAGATTTCTCAACCAGAGGGTGATGGGAGTCTGTTTTTACTGCCTGGAAGGCATTGTTGAGTCAGAAACGTTCACAACAATTAAGCAGTATTAATAAGATATTAGTTTGTGTTGCCATAGTCTCCATGGCCGTGAGCCAAGAGCTGGAGAATGGGATTATTATAGTCAGATCTCTGCTGACTGGCATAGACACAATGAGCCTTCTTCTGTGTTGTAAACACCTTCTAGACTATGAGGAATGGTGTTACAACAGGAAAACAGATTTATTGGTTAAGATCCACAGTTCTTTTTTCAAGGTTTAATGGATCAGATAGTTAATCAAAGTGATCTCTAAACAGGATTTTGTTCTTTCTAGATTAATTAATCTATCCTGCTTTACACCAAGTTGTCAAGTCAAGGTTTTGTCTGTCTGGAACTATGGATATGCCATAAGGTGCTTGCGGATGTTAAAAAGTATTAAAACATTGTTTTGGTATATATATTATTGTTATAATAGAAATTGAAAGAATATGAAATACAGTAGGAAGAATTTACATAACATTTGCAGCTTCTGCGAGAGATCTGGATAGAGGAACAAAGCTGAATGTTAAGAAAATGAGCAAGTTAGCATTATTATTCCACTAAAGATTTATTAAAATTTTACTTTAAATAAAAAACAACGTTATGTTCATTTTTCTGGGCCTCCCAAAACTCTAATAATTCCATCTTACCAGAATACACCAGCGCTGCATTCTCTTTCAGAGCCCACAATTGCACCATTTAAAACGTCAGCACTGTAAACTATCTGTCACAGATTTCATAAACCTGCCATCTCTTTCTTAACCTCATATTAACTTTCTGTCAGCCACCCATGACAGCTATCCCAAGATAATTGTTTTGGCCTTATGTGCTCACTAAGACCCACCTCAAGTAGACTGATAACCACAAAAAAAAGAGCAAGGAATAATGGAGCAAACATCAGACGATCCAGCAGAAGTCTCTTGATCTGAGAATAGGGAACATTGGATGGTATCAGTTTATCCAGATAGTGGTAAAAATAATGACTCAATGGACCTGTGAAAACCAACCTGAAAAAGAAAATAAAAGCACAAATCTGTTTTAAGTGAAAGAAAATTATCAGTTCAGACTATTTTGCTTCTGATTCGGCTTCAAGCAGTTTTAATTAAAGAAATCAGTCCACCTGTGGCAGAGATGACATAGCAAAGTCAATAGTTCAAACATCTTTGGTCTGCACAACAGCATAGCAAAGGACCAAGCCAGAGAGAATACAACAGTTACAGATCTGGCAGCATCTGTGAAGACAAATCAGAGTTAACATTTCGGGTCTTGTTCTGAGGAAGGGTCACCGGACCTGAAATGTTAACTCTGATTTGTCTTCACAGATGATGCCAGACCTGCTGAGCTTTTCCAGCAACTTCTGTTTTTGTTTCTAACTTACAGCATCTGCAGTTCTTTTGGTTTTTTTAACAGTTACAGAATTAGCTCTGTGTAGCTTCTCAAGACAATGCTGTTGTGAAGCTGTCCTATATTCAGCAGAGATAATAACATCAAAAATGTCTAGGAAAGAGACAAATTTAAATTGAAAAATGCTGCAGACGTGTGATCTAAAACCAAACTCAAGATCAAATGAGTTTCCAACTTCAAATAATCTTGTCATATTCAGCCCAAGTCAAATTGTCACAAAAGGGAAAGAAATTGGTAAAATCTGGTTGAGAAGCACATGCTTCTGGTGCTATGCGTGCTGTTTTGGATCCAAAAGAGCAATTGTGGTATATCTCAATTTCTGGTGCTATCCCAGCTAGATGCCATTTTCTACACAAACACTCCAACTAACACCCTTTGTTGCCCTTGTACATTCAGCAGTAGGAATGACTCTCCACCAGCACTAGTGGAGAATAGCTTGCACTGAATAAAAAGCTGGGAGTTTGGTGAATGAGGTCATCTTGAAGGTCAATCTTTTTCTAAACATCTAGTCTTGTCTTCATTTAGCAGTTCTTTACTTAATCCTCAGACAGGATGAACAATATCTCAGCTTAACAGCAGCTGCAATTAGTTAGCTAGATTAATTCATCTCATTTCTGCCAAGTCAAAGGAGTGTCTATGGTCACCCACATGGGTACCAGTTATGCCTGCCTTTTTATAGGGTAGGTGGAACAATCCCTGTTCCAGTCCCACAACCGGCCCCTCCCACAACTCTTTATTTTTTGGTATATTGACGACTGCTTCAGTACCACTTCATGCTCCCGCCAGGACCTTGAAAAATTTGTTCATTTTGCCTCCAATTTCCACCCCGCTATAACTTTCACATCATCCATTTCAGATACTTCCCTTCCTTTCCTTGATCTCTTTGTCTCCATTTCAGGGAATAAAATGTCCACTGCCATCCACTACAAAGCCACTGACTCCCATAGCCACCTTCACTACAGCTCTTCACATCCCACATCCTGCAAGAACTCCATCCCATTCTCCCAGTTCCTTTGCCAATGTGCATCTCTTCAGATGATGCCACCTTCCAAAACAGCGCTGCTGACATGGCTTGCTTCATCCATAACCGTGGTTTCCCACCCGCTGTGGTTAAGAGGGCCCTCAAATGTATCTGACCTATCACACATGCTTCCACCCTTGCCCCTTCCCATCACTCACAACAGCCTGATCGAGTCCCACTTGTGCTCACTTTTCATCCCAGTGGCCTCCACATTCAAAGGATCATTCTCCACCATTTCAGATAACTCCAGCAGAAGGCCACCATCAAACACATCTTCCCCTCAGTCTCCCTTGTCTGTATTACACAGGGATCATTCCCTCCAGGACACCCTAGTCCATTCCACGACCACCAACACCAAACCCCTACGCAAGGCACCTTCCCAAGTAACCTCAGAAGGGGTTGATGAGAACAATGCATTTGATACAGTCTACATGATATGGTCTACATTTCACCTGCACCACCTCCAATCCTGTGTATTGTATTTGCTGCACCGATGTGGCCTACTCTATGTTGGAGAAACTAAACACAGACTAGGTGACCGCTTTGCAAGACACCTCTGGTCTGAGTGCAAGCATGACCCTGACCTTCCTGTAGCCGGTCGTTTCAACACAGCATCGTGCTCGCATGACCGCATGTCTGTCTTCAGCATGCTGCAGTGCTCCAGTGAATCACAGTGCAAACTGGAGGAACAATATATCATCTTCAGGCTCAGCACTTTACAGCCTTCTGGAATTAATATTGAGTTCAACACCTTCAAATTGTGAACCAACTCCCATTTCTTTTAGCTTTAGTTGTTACATTCTCCCATTCCTTCCCTTTCTTTTAGCTTTACCTGTTACATTCTTTGTCACCATCCCTTCTCTCCCCTCCCCCCACCCCAGTGGGACTGTCTTCTCTTTCAAGTTTGGCAGTTAGACACACCATTGTTCTGCCATTCTCACATTACAATCACTTAATCCGAACAATCAACATCTTATCTCCACCAGCACTCTATACCTCACCATCGCCACATACGCTCCCACCAACCCCCTTCACGCCACCCCCAACTATAGCATAAATGCTGCCCCCCTCCACACTTCACTTTGGCTCTGATGAAGAGTCATCTAGACTCTAAATATTCGTTTGCTCTCCATGGGTACTGTCTGACTCGTTGTGATCTCCAGCATTTGTTGTTTTGGTACAGGTTCCAGCATTTGCAGTAATTTGCTCTGACCTAGTTTAATCTGGTGTCTGTAGTACAGCTCTTCATCAGAAACACAGCAATCCAGGTACAGTTAACAATAGAATGTAACTTGGACTGAGTAAGAAACTGGAAATTTGGTGAGTGAGGGAGTTGTTTGATAGAAGGGCTCCTTTATTTCTCCACCTTTTTCACACTCCAGTCTTTGGTTCTTCCTGTGGCACAGTGGAAGAAGCTGACTGGTGAGTAACTAACAAGTTACTCGACATATAATAAAACATCTGTAAAGTGAGTAACCGAACAGCTCAGCCAAGTGGAATATGCATCCTATGGCACATGGGAAGTCCTGGATTCACCTGTTGTGACTTTCCTGAGGATGTAATTAGTTTAGAAGAATGAAAGGAACTTTATTTTTAATATTTTTAAGGGTGTGACAGGGTAAATGTGAAGAGGTTGTGAAATAACTGCACAGAGGCTGGGTCGCGTCACCAAGTCACCCATTATTTGCGAGTGCACCATGCACTGGCCGTGGCCAGCCAGCTCAGAGTCAATTCTCAACTGAGAGATTCTAATCTTGTGGTCATATTGATCAGCCAAGGCTTCCCTGATTGGCCCAGGTTAACAACCCCCAATCAAGAACCTCTTAGTTTACAAGGTCAACCTGGTCCCAATCACTACATCCTCCTCCCCCTAAGTCCAGGAATGTAGGCCTGATCTTTCGTATGTAGATTGTTTTGCAATGCTTTTGCCCCAGGTCCAATTCCTCTGACATGGACTCAGACACAGGCAGCGTGGACCGGGCCATGACCCATCTCTTGCGTCCGGTACATCTTGGAAGAAGAGGAGGAGACTCTTCCGGCTGTAAGGGTATCGAGGCTGCATCCATTTCAGACTCTGAGGTTTCCTCAACGCTAGATGGAGGAGGAGCACCTGCGGTTTCGGCCAGGCCTTCCGGCAGTTCTGAGGGGCCAGGCATGCTTTGCTCCTGCCCCGTTTGTGAGATAACAGCTTTCAGGTGATCCACGAATTTGCTCTGGTCTGTATCACCTACCCAAACTTTGTAAGTCACGGGGCCTGACCTCGTGTCAACCTCACCTCTTACCCATACTGGGCCATTTCTATGGTTCCAGCACCAAACTTCATCCTGCTGCTCTTTCAACCTCCCTCCCAGGTCTGGAAATATCAGGTTTAACCTGGCACAGAGTCTTCTCCCCATCAGGAACTCCACTAGAGCAATACCTGCTGTTGCATGTCAGGTGGTCCTATAATCAAACAGGAACTGGGACAGTTTGGTCTCAATTGACACTGTAGGCTGCTTCTTTAAGTCTGCCTTCAATGTTCGGACCGCTCTTTCCACTAGACGATTGGACGGCAGGTGGTATGGAGCTGTCCTTATGTGCCAAATGCCATCTGACTTGAGGAAATATTCGAATTCCCTGCTGGCAATTGACGTCCCATTGTCTGTGACCAATACTTCCAGGAGTCTGTGTGTCATGAACGATGCTCGCAGCTTCTCAATCATCATCCCTTATAAATGGCAACCCGAGGTATCTCTTGTGAAATGTTTTCCGTGGTCCGCTGGAAAAGAGTGCAGCCTGATGATACCCAATGCCAGTCTTGTGTATTGATATAAACTCTTATGGGTATTAATTGTAGCATACTTCTGGGACTTGTCATCCAGTCACAATTGCAGGTAGGGGTGACTTATGTCCAGCTTCGTAAAGGACAACACCCACCCCCCCAGACAACTTTGCATATAAGTCTTCTATGCGAGGGATTAGGTATTTATCTAGCTGCCAGAAGCGGTTTACCATTTGCTTAAAATCACCACAATGGCGAACTGAGCCGTCAGGCTTCACAATCGGTAGGGCTGCTGCTGCCCATTCTGCAAACTGCACTGATTTGATGATTCCTTCGCTCTTCGGATTCCTGATTTCCACCTGTATTTATAGCACTGGGCGAGCCTTGCAAAATGTCAGAATTGCATCCTGGTCAACATATAAAGTGGCTTTGGCCCCTTTGATAATCCCATGCCCTCCTTGAAAAACTCCCGGATATTTCACTACGGCCTCACTCAAGCAACCATTTTCCAATCGAAAAATGTTGAGCCAAACAAGGTGAATCTTTCTCAACCAATACTGCCCCGATTGACTTGGGCCCAAGACTCTTACTACAATCAGTGGTAACTGCACCAACTGCTTCTCATAGGAGACTGGAACCAAAGTCGTACCCTCAATTTGCAATGGTTCCCCAGTATAGGTTCTCAGTCTGGCTGAGGTCTTGCACAAATTCAAAGGTTGGAGTCCCAAGCAAATCTTGTCAAAGACAGATCTTACAGCTGCACGAGTATCAACCTCCATGGTAACTGGAGTCCACATACCGGCAGCAACTACAATGGCATGCTGGCCCAGATCCTGAAGAACTGATTAGCCACTTGGCTGAGGCTTGGCTTTGTTGTGGGGTTCTGTTGAGGGTTGGCCTAGGGTCCCTCTGCTCAGCACATGCCCTGCGTGAGGCTCTGCGATTGCCCACACTCATGTGGTGTTCCCCAAGCTCAGATGGACAGGTGGGGTGTCCACTTCCATTAGGACACCTGTAGTTCTCATGCTCCATTTGCTGCAGTTTCTAATGACAAAGCCAGCTGAATTGCCTGTTTGAGGTCCAGTTTAGCCTCAGCTAGTAGATGTTTCTGCATGATTATGTCATTAATCCCACACACCTAACCGTCGCTCAGCATTTCATTATGGTTGACCCAATATGATATGCTTCTGCCAGTCATCGTAACCTCACCAAAAATCCCGATATGGATTCCCCCAGTTTTCTAACAGCCAAGTAAAACCAATTGTGTCTCAGAATTAGAAGAGGTTTGGGGTTATAATATTCCTTAACCAACTCTGTCAACTTTTGGAAGATTTTAATGTCTAGTGCCTTTAGGAAAGTTAAGCCCCTTATACCAAAAATGCTGTAGGTCCACATGCGTCAGCAAGATTACACGTTGCTTTTCATCTGCCCCAGTGTCATTTGCCCAGAAATAATATTGCATTCTCTCGACATACTGGGTCCGGTCTTCGATGGCAGGGTCAAATGAGTCGAGCTTCCCAAATAGAGGCATGATGCCAGAAATGCTTACCCCAACTCCAGGGTGACAGTTGCAAGTGAATGTTCCTCAGGCGCGTCCTGTTTTCTCCTGTTGCCACTGAAATAACTGCACAGAGGCCAGGTCCCGTCACCAAGTTACCCTTTATTTACTAGTGCACTGTACACTGGCTGTGGCCAGCCAGCTCAGAGTCAGTCCTCAACTAAAGAGATTCTAATCTCTTAGTTATATACTTTTTTCATGCCATACAAAAGCCAGGCTAAGACTATTACAAATAAGAAACAATCTAT
This sequence comes from Rhincodon typus, assembly GCF_021869965.1. Classification (NCBI taxonomy): domain Eukaryota; kingdom Metazoa; phylum Chordata; class Chondrichthyes; order Orectolobiformes; family Rhincodontidae; genus Rhincodon; species Rhincodon typus. The sequence goes on from NC_063355.1 coordinate 32,212,956, forward strand.
CTATGGCCCCTTGACATTTAACAGTGAAATAACTGCACAGAGGCTGGGTCCCATCATCAAGTCACCCTTTATTTACGAGTGCACAGTACACTGGCTGTGGCCAGCCAGCTCAGAGTCAATTCTCAACTGAGGAGATTCTAATCTCCTGGTCATATTGGTCAGCCATGGCTTTCCTGATTGGCCCAGGTTAACAGCCACAATCAAGAACCTCGTAGTTAATGATTGGTCCCAATCACTACAGGTTGCTTCTACCTGAGGGAGAATCAAGGATCAGGGGGTATAATCTCAGTGTGAGGGGCCATCCATCTAACACAGAGATAAGGAGGAATTTCTTCTGAGAGGAGTGAATCTGTGGAATTCTTTACCACAGAGAGTTGTAAATGCTAGGTAATTAAGAACATTCAAGGATCAAATTGACAAATTTCTAATCAGCAAGGAACTCAATGGTTACAACCAAAATTATTAATGTATACTACAAACGCCAGGACCCAAGCAATAAGCCCTATAGAACCTTACTGGAAACACTTTCAGTCACACAAACATCCCTCTACCATCGCCTTGAATCTCATGGACTCCTACTTTCTTGACCAGTCTGCCATGAAGGGCTTATCAAAAGCCTATCTAAAGCCCATGTAAACCAGTAAATCAAATGTACTGCCCTTATCAATACTGCCAGTTACCTCTTCAAAAAATACAAGAGTTAAGATAAAAACCAAAAGAAATGCAAATGCTATAAATCAGGAACAAAAACAGAATTTACTGGAAAAGCTCAGGAGGTCTGGCAGCATCTGTGTAGAAAAAATGAGAGTTAACGTTTCAGGTCCAGTTCTGAGGAAGGGTCACCGGACCCGAAACGTTAACTCTGATTTCCTCCACAAGAGTTAAGATGTTTTGCTGCATTTCGTCAAAGCCTCAGCAAGACAACATCTGGAGAACTGTGTACAGCTCTGGACTCCTTACCAAGGAAGGACATACCTGCCCCTAGAGGGAGTGCAACTGGGGTTCAGCAGACTAACCCCAGGATACAGAATTGTCTTATGAAGAGAGAATGAGAGGTCATCTCATCGAAAGTTGCAAAATCCTTAAAGGGCACGACAGGGTGGATACAGTTAAGATGTTTTGTCTGGACATGGAGCCCAAAACTTGAGGACACAGTCTTACAATAAAGAGACCAGATAAAACATTGCGAAAAAGAAAATATGAGAGAGAGAGACACAGTGTTCAAGTAAACACTAGATAAAACAGAGAGAGAGAGAGAGAGAGAGACCATTGAAAAAAATCGAAAGAGATATCGAGGGCACCACAAAAAGAAAGGCATCTGTAGCACCCCAAATCTAAAAAGGCTGGCAAAAAAGTGATGCCAGCGCAAAGTAAAGAGCTTATTGGCAGCAGCTGTTTTGCACTCGACTGCAGGGAAATGGAGCTGGCAGTTTGGTGAGTATCTGTTAAATGGTTAAAGCCTATTCTATTCTCAAATTTTGACAAAGTATACATATTAAAATGACTATACTTTATTAAAAAGCAACATAAATAAGTTAATAATAAAACTAAAGAAGAAACTGAAAGCTCATTAAAAATGGCTGCACATGGTGTATGGAAGCTGCACTACATGGGGATGTAGGATTTACATTGTGATCCAGGGCAAACATATTTGCAGGTAGTGATTGAAATTCAAGCAGCTTCAACTGAGAGCTTATGAGCAGGAGACTAAACTACAGACACAGCAATGCATCACTAAGGGGGAAAGTTATCTAAATTATTTGTACCAGGATGCAGTCACACCTCTTAGGATAGGGTGTTCTGAAGTGAACAGGGACAAGTAGATGTGACTGCAAGTAAGGAAGTTAAGGAGACCTAGAGGACAGGACTGCAAGAGTATCAATTTCTGCAGGTGTCCCATAATATGAGGTTCTCTCAGCTTGGATGAGAGCAGGGGCTGCAGGATGAATGAGCTAAATGACCATGGCACTGAGATACAGGAAGTCATTGAAGCAGGGGAAGCCAAAAAGAATTAAGTGGTAATAGAGGGCAGCAAAGCTGGGGGAATGGCACGATACTCTGCAACAAAAAATGTGAGTCCAGGCAACTGTGTTGCCTGCCCGGTGCCAGGGTTCAGAATATCTGCTCTGGGCTGAAGAAGAACTTGCTGTAGGAGGGGAAGAATCCAGTTGTCATGGTCTATGCAGACACCAATGACATAAACAGAACTAGGAAAGATTTTCAGCCTAACCAGTATGAGGAGCCAGGCACCAAATTAAGAAGCAGAACCTCAAAGATGATAATCTCTGGATTATTAAATAAGGCATTTTTAAAAATTTATTCGTTCATGGAATGAGGGCATCACTGGCCAGGCAGCATTTATTGCCCATCCTTGTTAGAGGGCAGTTAAGAGTCAGCCACATTGCTGCGGGTCTGGTGTCACATGTAGGCCAGACCAGGTAAGGATGGCAGTTTCCTTCCCTCAAGGACATTAGTGAACCAGAGGGGATTTTCCTGACGATCAACACTGGATTCACAGTCATCATTACACTCTTAATTCCAGATATTTATTGAATTCAAATTCAACCATCTGCTGTGGCAAGATTTGAACCCAAGTCCCCAGAACATTATCTAGATCTTTGGGTTAATAGTCCAGTGATAATACCACTAGGCAATTGCCTCCCCACATATATAAATTGGCACAGAGTATAAGGTGTTAGAGAGATGAATGCAGAACTGAAAGACTGGTGTAGAAGAAGTGGGTTCCAATTCATGGGGCACTGATTTGATTTGATTTATTCATTGTCATGTTTACCTAAGTACAGTGAAAAGCTTTGTTTACGAGCAGTACAGGCAGATCATAGTAAGCAAGGATATACAGATCATAAGGTGAAAAAAAAATCTTGAGGCATACAGGTTACATCGCACAGGGCACGCACTAGGCAAGATTAACATCAGCAAGATCAGCATTATTTGAAGTTAGAGAGTCCATTCACCAGTCTAATAACAGTGGGAAGAAGCTGTTCCTGAACCTGTTGGTGCGTGTGTTCAAGCTTCTGTATCTTCTGCCTGACGGAAGAGGTCGTAGGAGGGCATTACAGGGGTGTAATGGGTCTGTGATGATGTTAGTAACCTTTTCACAGCAATGAGCCATGCAAACAGAGTCCATGGATGAAAGGTTGGCTTCTGTGATGGTCTGGGCTGTTCTCACAACGTTCTGTAGTTTCTTAAGGTCCTGGGCAGAACAGCTTCCATGCCATTATACACCCGGATAGTATGCTTTCAATGGTGCATTTGTAAAAGTTGGTCATTATGGACATGCCAAATTTCCTAAGCCACCTAAGGAAGAAGAGGCGTTGTTATGCTTTCTTGACTGTTGCATCTATGTGGGAAGTCCAGGACAGGTTGTCGGTTATCATCACTTGACCTTCTCCACCCTCTCAACTTCAGCTCTGTTGATGTGGATGGGGGCATGTTCTCTTCCTTTCTTTCTGAAGTCAATTACCAGTTCTTTAGATTTGCTGAGGTTGAGAGAGAGGTTGTTCTCATTGTGCCACATCGCCAAACCCTCTATCTCCTTTCTGTGTTCTGACTCATCATTGTTAGATATCCATCCTACCATGGTGGTGTCATCAGCCAACTTGTAGATGGGGATTTGTTTGGAATTTGGTAACACAGTCGTGGGTGTACAGGGAATATGGTAGAGGCCTCAGGATGCATCCTTGGGGGGGCTCCAGTGTTGAGTGTTATTGTGGAGGAGGTGCAGTTGTCTATCTTCACTGATTGCAGTCTGTGGACAGGAAAGCTGAGGATCCAGTTGCAGAGGGTGGAACTGAGACCAAGGTCTCAGAGTTTTGAGATCAGTCTGGAGGGGATAATGGTGTTTAAGGCGGAGATGTAGTCGATGTGCAGGCGTCTGGCATAGGTTTTCTTGTTGTCCACATGTTCCAAGGATGAGTGCAGGGCTAGTGAAATGGCATCCGCTGTGGACCTGTTACATCGATAGGCAAATTGTTGGGGATCAAGGCAGGCTGGGGAAAGTAGGAACTGTATTGTGGAGACAATCTGCATCTGAACCATACGAGGACTGGGAGTTCTTACAAACCACGCAACTAGGGAAGTAAAGCGGGTTTTTAACTGCACAGTGAGGGCAAGTGCCCAGATTTAGGAAGTTGTGGTGAATCACAGAGCGGAGAAAAAGCAACAGAGAAAGGAATTAATGTTGAAAAAGATAAACAGAAAATACAAGAAGGGACAGAATGCAGATATAACAGCAAATCAGCTGATAAGACTTGAGGTTACAAAAATAATTTTAAAAGGATAAAACTAAAGGCACTGTATTTGAATATACATAGTTAGATGAGCTAGTACTACAAATTGAGATAAATAACTACAAACTAGTGACCAATACCAAGATGTGCTGCAGGATAACCTAGATTGGGACTTGAATATTGAAAGGTATGTGACATTTGGGAAGGACAGGAAGATAGGAAAAGGCTGACAGAATGGCTCTGTTATTTGAAGATGGCATTAGCACAATGGAGATGGATGATTTAAATTCAGGAAACCAGGATGCAGAAACAGTCTGGGTAGATATGACTAACTATAAAGTCAAGAGATCACTTGTGGGAGTTGTGAACAAGCCCACTAACAGTAACCACTCTCAAAGATAGGCTATCAAGGAAGAAATAATGGGGGCTCATCAAAAAAGGTTCAGCAATTATCATGGAGGATTTTAAGCTACATGTAGACTAGAAGAATCAGGTGGGCAAAAGCAGTTCAAATGAGGAATTCATTGAATGCTTTTGGGACTATTGCTTATACCAGCCTGTTATAGCACCAGCCTGACAGTAGGCTAAACTAAATCTGGATTCGGCAAACGAGATAGGATTCATTATTAACCTCATAGTGAAAATACCCCTTCGGTAGCAGTGATCACAAGAAGATTGAATTTTACATGCATTTTAGGGGAGAGAAGTATTGGTCCAAGACTGCTATTTTGAATTTAAATAATTAAAGCAGAGCTAGCTTAATTGGACTGGAATTTAGGTTGAGGGATAGGTCAAAGCAGGTGCAATGGCAAACACGAGGAGATATTTCAGAGACCACAGAATAGATACATTGCAACAACTAAGAAAAATTCTAAGGAATACATCTACCATCCGTGATTTACGAAGAAAAATCAAAGCTAACACTAAAAGAAAAGACATCTAATTGTGCAAAGATAAATTGCAAGATTGGACAGAATATAAAAAGAGCAAGAATTAATAAAAGATTAATAAGAAGGAAAAAAAGAGTATGACAGAAAGTTAGCCAAAAATATCAAAATAAATAGGAAAAGTTTCTTCGGATATTTAAGAAAAGAAGAGTTAACAAATTAAGTGTTGGTCCTATAGAAAATGAGTCTGGGAAATTAATAATAGAGGATACAGAGATGGTAGATGAACTGAACAAATATTTTGCGTCAGTCTTCACTACAGAGCATTCAAAATTGAATTGAAAGGGAGAGAAAATCTCTAGATATTTCAAATCACTAGGGAAGTAGTACAGAGTAAATTGTTGGAACTGAGAGTTGATAAGTCCCCAGGTTCTGATGGATTTCAACCTAGGATCTTAAAAGAAGTAGCTAATGAGATAGTTGAGGTATTGGTTTTAATTTTCTATAACTCTTATCAGATTCGGGGAAGGTTCATTTAAATTGGGAAAATAGCAAATGAAACTTTATTCAGAAAAGGAAGGGGGAAGAAAGGAGAAAACTACAGGCCAGTTATCTTGACAACAGTCATAGGGAAAATACTAGAGCTATTTTTAAAGGCATTACAGCAGGGCACTCGGTGAACATAGAACATAGAATAGAACACAGAACAGTTCATCACAGTACAGGCCCTTCAGCCCACCATGTTGTGCCGACCTATTACCCTACTAAGGTCAATCTACCCTGCATATCCCACAATTTACTATCCTCCATGTGCCTATCCAAGAGTCGCTTATAAGTCTCTAAAGTATCTGACTCCACTACCACTCCCGGCAGTGCATTCCACACGCCCACCACTCTCTGTGTAAAGAATCTACCTCTGACATCTCCCCTATACGTTCCTCCAATCACTGTAAAATTATGCCCCCTCGTAATAGTCATTTCCGCCTTCGGAAAAAATCTCTGGTATCCACTCTACCTATGCCTCTCATCATCTTGTACACCTCTATCAAGTCACCTCTCATCCTTGTTCGCTCCAATGAGAAAAGCCCAAGCTCCCTCAACCTTTCCTCATAACACCTGCCCTCCAGTCCAAGCAGCATCCTGGTAAATCTCCTCTGCACCCTCTCTAAAGCTTCCACATCTTTCCTATAATGAGGTGACCAGAACTGAGCACAATATTCCAAGTGTGGTCTAACCAGAGTTTTATAGAGCTGCAGCATAACCTCACGGCTCTTAAACTCAATACCACTGCCAATGAAAGCCAACACACCATACGCCTTCTTTACAACCCTATCAACTTGGGTAGCAACTTTGAGGGATCTATGGACATGGACCCCAAGATCCCTCTGTTCCTCCACACTGCTGAGAATCCTGCCCTTAACCCCGTATTCTGCATTCAAATTCGACCTTCCAAAATGAATCACTTCACACTTTTCTGGGTTGAATTCCATCTGCCACTTCTTTGCCCAGCCCTGCATCCTGTCAATGTCCCGTTGCAACCTATAACAGCCCTCCACACTATCCACAAATCCACCAACCTTCATGTCATCAGCAAACTTACTAACCCACCCTTCCACTTCCTCATCCAAGTCATTTATAAAAATCACAAGGAGCAGAGGTCCCAGAACAGATCCCTGTGGAACACCACTGGTCACTGAGCTCCAGGCTGAATACTTTCCATCTACTATCACCCTCTGTCTTCTATTGGACAGCCAGTTTTGTATCCAGACAGTAAAATTTCCCTGAATCCCATGCCTCCTTACTTTCTGAATGAGCCTACCATGTGGAACCTTATCAAATGCCTTGCTAAAATCCACATACACCACATCCACTGCTCTACCTTCATCGATGTGTTTTGTCACTTCCTCAAAGAATTCAATAAGACTTGTGAGGCATGACCTGCCCCTCACAAAGCCATGCTGACCATTTCTAATCAAACTGTGCTTTTCCAAATAATCGTAAATACTATCTCTCAGAATCCTCTCCAATAATTTGCCCACCACAGAAGTAAGACTGACCAGTCTGTAATTTCCAGGATTATCCCTATTCCCTTTCTTGAACAAGGGAATGGCATTTGCCACCTTCCAATCTTCTGGTACTACTCCAGTGGACAGTGAGGACCCAAAGATCATTGCCAAAGGGGCAGCAATCTCTTCCCTCACTTCCCATAAGTAACCTTGGGTATGTCCTGTCTGGCCCAGTGGACTTATCTATCCTCATGTTTTTCAAAATTTCAAAATCAAACATCCTCCTTCCTAACATCAACCTGTTCAAGCATATCTGCCTGTTTCATGCTGTCCTCACAAACGTCAAGGTCCCTCTCACTGGTGAATACTAAAGCAAAGTATTCATTAAAGGCCTCCCCTACCTCATCTGAGTCCGTGCACAAGTTTCCTCCACTATCCCCAACTGGCCTTACCCTCACTCTGGCCATCCTCTTGTTCATCACATAAGTATAGAACGCCTTGTGGTTTTCCTTGATCCTACCCGCCAAGACTTTCTCATACCCGCTTCTAGCTCTCCTAAGTCCATTCTTCAGTTCCTTCCTGGCTACCTTGTAGACCTCTGGAGCCCTGTCCAATCCTTGCGTCCTCAAACTTAACTAAGCTTCCTTCTTCCTCTTGACTAGCTGTTCCACATGTCTTGTCATCCAAGGTTCTTTCACCTCTCCTTGCCATCCTTTCCTTGCCTCAATGGGACAAACCTATCCAGTACTTGTAGCAACTGCTCCCTAAACAACCTCCACATTTCTGCCATGCATTTCCCTGAGAACATCTGATTCCAATTGGTGCTCCGTAGTTCCTGCCTAATAGCATTGTAATTCCCCCTCCCCCAATTAAATACTTTCCCATACCTTCTGCTCCTATCTCTCTCCATGACTACAGTAAAGTTCAGGGAGTTGTGATCATTATCACTGAAATGCTCTCCCACCCAGAGATCTGATGCCAAGCACCAAATCCAATAGGGCCTCCCCTCTAGTCGGCCTATCTACATATTAAGTCAGAAATCCTTCCTGGACACACCTGACAAAATCTACTCCATCCAAACTATTTGCACTTAGGAGGTTCCAGTCTATATTAGGGAAGTTGAAGTCACCCATGACAACTACCCTATTACTTCTGCACCTTTCCAAAATCTGTCTCCCAATCTGTTCCTCAGTGTCACTTTGGCTATTGAGGGGTCTAGAGAAAACTCCCAATAAAGTGACTACTCCTTTCCTGTTTCTGGGTAAACATCTATACCCCGGAACATCCAACAACCATTCCTGTCCCTGTGTTATCCAAGTCTCCGTAATGGCCACAACATCATAGTTCCAAGTACTGGTCCATGCTCTAAGTTCATCGCCCTTATTCCTGACACTTCTTGCATTGAAGTAGATACACCTCAACCCGTCGCACTGACTGCCACTTTGCCCTATCAATGGCTTATCCTTCCTCACAGATTCTCTGCTTGCTCTATCTCCGTGTACACCAGCTACCCCACCCTCTGACCTGTAGCTCCAGTTCCCATCCCCCTGCCAAACTAGTTTAAACCCCCCCCGAAGAGCTCTAGCAAACCTCCCACCCAGGATATTGGTGCCCCTCCTGTTCAGGTACAACCCATCCTTCCTGTACAGGTCCCACCTTCCCGAGAAGGTATCCCAATATCCACAATCCTGAAGCCCTTCCTCTTACACCAGCTCTGTAGCCACGTGTTCAGCTGCACTCGCTCTCTGTTTCTGGCCTCACTAGGCCCGTGGCACCGGTAGTAATCCTGAAATTACTACTCTGCTTGTCCTGGCTTTCAGCTTCCATCCTAACTCCCTATGTTCACTTTTCAGGTCCTCATCCCGTTTCCTAGCTGTGTCATTGGTACCGATGTGTACCATGACTTCTGACTGTTCTTCCTCCCCCTTGAGAATCCTGAAGACCCGATCCGAGACATCCCTGACCCTGGCACCCGGGAGGCAACATACCATCCGAGAGTCTCGCTCAGTACCACAGAATCTCCTGTCTGTTCCCCTAACCATTGAATCTCCTATCACTATTGCTCTTCTATTCTCCCCCCTTCCCTTCTGAGCCACAGAGCCAGGCTCAGTGCCAGAGACCTGGCCGCTATGGCTTTCCCCTGTAGGTCGCTCCCCCTCAACAGTATCCAATGAGGTATACTTATTATTGAGGGGAACGGCCACAGGGGATCCATGCATAGTCTGCCTAATCCCTTTCCCCCTCCTGGTACAGGCAGATCAGCTACCTTTGTCCTGTAACTTGGGTGTGACCATCCCCCTATAACTCCTCTCTATCACCCCCTCAGCCTCCTGAATGATCCGGAGTTCATCCAGCTCCAGCTCCAGTTCCAGTTCCCTAACGCGGTCTGTGAGGAGCTGGAGTTGGGTGCACTTCTCACAGGTGAAGTCAGAAGGGACACCAGTAGTGACCCTTATCTCCCACATCCTACAAGAGGAGCATGCAACTGCCCTAGCTTCCATTCCCTCTACTCTAGATTGCCAAAAACATAAAGAAAACAAAACCTTACCTTACTGACCCTCCACACAGTCTTTTTTTTTGGTTAGAGGAGGAGGATGGGCAGAGACACTATATGTGTAGTGTTTTCAGTTTAGACAATGCCCGAATATAATAGTTCACTTCCCGGCTCGCGCTCTCACCACTCCTGCTGCTTAAATTAAGAAGGCCGCTGACTCAAGGTAAGTTTTTGTAAGGAAAACCTTACCTTCCCAGCTGCCCCCTGGATGGCGCCCTCACCTCTCCTGCTGCTCAAATTAAGAAGCTCAAGAAGTTCAAGATAATCAAACAGAGCCAACTTGTCAAAAGAAAATAAAATTTAACAAATTTACTGGAGTTTCCTGATAAAGAAACATGTGCTGTAAATAAAGGGGAGCTGGTGGATGCATTGTACATCAATGTCCAGAAGCCATGTAGACCTATACTCTCTGGAGGTTAGAAGAATGAGAGGAGATCTACTTGAGGTATATAAGATGCTAAACAGCATTGACAAAGTAGACGTAGAAAGGATATTTCCTCATGTGCAGCAGTCATAGTTTTGGGATAAAGGGTAGCTGATTTAAAATGGAGATGAGGAGAAATTACTTCTGTCAAAGCATCATAAATTTGTGTAATTCGCTACCGCAGAGTGTGGTAGATGCCTGGACACTGAGCAAATTTAAGGAGGAGATTGACAGATTTTTGAAGGGTTATGGAGAGCAGGCAGGAAAGTGATGTTGAAGTCGAGATGAAATCAGATATGATTGTATCAAATTGTGAAGCATGCTGTAGGGGCTGAATTGCCAACTTCTGCTTCTTGTTCTTATGGTAAGGTATCACAAAGGGTATTGCAGAAAATATGAGCTGAAAGTGTTGGGGTAACATTTTGGCATGGATAGAAGATTGGCTGGCTAGTAGAGATTAGGAATAAATTAGTCTTTTTCTGGCTGGCAGGATGTCACGAGTGGTTACCACAGGGATCATTGCTGGGGCTTCAGCTCTTTACAAATTATATAAATGACTTAAATGAAGGAACCATTCAGAAGTCTAATGACAGTGGGGAAAATGCCGTTCTTGAATCTGTTGGTACATGTGTTTAAGTTTTTGCATCTTTTAACCAACAGAAGAAGTTGGAAGAGATTATAAATGGGGTGGGAGGGGTCTTTGATTATGGTGGCTGCCTTGCAAAGGCAGCGGGACGTATAGAGGGAGTCAGTGGATGGAAGGTTGGCTTGCATAATGGACTGGGATGTGTTCACAACTCTCTGTAGTTTCTTATGGTCCTGGGCAGAGCAGTTTTGGTAGCTATTTGCTTAAAACATATTTACCTTCCCTTAAATAAATTGACCAATACTGTACACAGATGCAATCTTGCTATGCCCTGTCTAACTGAGACACAACCTTTTTTTTGTATTCAATCCCCTCACAATAAGCAACATTCTATTATATTCCCTAATTATTTGCTGTACCTGCATACTTGCCTTTTGGGAGGACACCTAGGTCTCTCTGCACATCAGAGTTATATAAACGCTCACTAGATAGACTTTTTTCATGTTCCTGTCAAAATGTAGAATTTCATACTTTTCCATTATACTCCATTTGATTTGATTTATTATTGTCACATGTACCTATGAACAGTGAAATGTTTTGTTTTGCGTGCAGTACAGGCAGATCATACCGTACATAGTGCATTACAGTAACAGAGCAAGGAATACAATGTCACAGCTGCAGAGAACGTGCACAAGGAGCATGATCAACATTAAATTTAAAATTTGAGAGGTCCATTCAGAAATCTAATAACAGCAGGGAAGATGCTGTTCTTGAATCTGTTGGTACGTGTGTTTAAACTTTTGAATCTGCTGCCTGACAGAAGAGGTTGGAAGAGATTATAGCTGGCGTGGGAGGGGTCTTTGGATTATGTTGGCTGCCTTGCAGAGGCAGCGGGTAGTATAGATGGAGTCAGTGGATGGAAGGTTAGCTTGCGTAATGGATTGGGCGGTGTTCACAACTCTCTGTAGTTTCTTACGATCCTAGGCAGAACAGTTGCCATACCAAGCCACAATATATCTCGATAGAATACATTCTATGGTGCATCTGTAAAAATTGGTAAGATTCTTTATGGACGTGCTAAATTCCCTTAGCCTCCTGAGGAAGCAGAGGTACTGTTGTGCTTTCTTAACCATAGCATCAACATCAGTAGACCAGAACAAATTGTTGGTGATCATCAGTCCTAGGAACTTGACACCCTCGAACATCTCTACCTCAACACCATGAGGTAGACAGGGGTGTGATCTCCACATTTGCTACATTTTTGCCTACTCACAATCTACAACACATTTTTAAGCCCCATGTCCACTTCATAACTTAATTTCCTTGCTTTATTTGTAACATCAGCAAATTTGCCAACCGCATTGAAACAACTACACAGATGCCATTATCCCGTCACCAAGTCACCCTTTATTTACATGTGCTGTCGCCAGCCAGCTCAGAGTCAGTGAGGAGATGCTGAATCCCTTGTTTATGTCTGTCAGCCAGGGCTCCCTGATTGGCCCAGGTTAACAACCGCAATCAAGGATCTCATAGTCAATAAGATCCACCTGGTTTCAATCATTACACATACCTTTGTCTCCTTCATCCAAGTCATTTATATAAATAGTAAAATGTTGAGGTTCTAGCGCTGATCCCAGGGACACCCTACTTGTTATGTCTCACCAAGGAAAAAATGAAATATGAAATATTTATTGATTCCTGTAAACTAGACAGTCACCTATCAATTTCTTATCTTCTAAACCGGAAGGCTTTATTTTCCGGTACAACCTTTCATTGTCATCTTATCAAATACTTTCTAAAATCTTCATACACTATTCTTTCTACCACAGAACATGTTATTTCCTCAAAGGAATATGATTTCCCTTTCACAAAAAAAAAATTGACTCCACCTAGTTAGTGGTCTCCAATAACATATTTAATAAAAGCTTCTAACATCTTTCATATAACAGATGCGAAGCTAACTGAACTCTAGATTCCTGCTTTCTGTCTCCCTCTCTTTTTGAATAAAAAAGAATTGGATATATTACTTTCCAATCAAAGGAACCTTCCCCAAAAGGCATTTGTTGCCTATCCTGAATTGTCCTCAAGAATGTGATGGTGAAACACCTTCTTGAACCACTGTATCCGAATTGGTGTAGGTACAGACAGTGCTGTTGGGCAATTAATTGCAGGATTTTGACCCAGTGACACTTAAGGAATAGCAATATAATTAGAAGTCAGGTTGGTGTGTGACTTCGAATAGAACTTGCACAGGTTGTTCTCATGCAATTGCTGCCCTTGTTCTTCTTGATGAAATATGTCACAGATTTTGAAGATGCTGTTGAAGGAGTCTTTGCAGGTTGCTGCAGTGCATTTTGCAAGAGATTGTATATTCTGCTGCCATCATGTATTGATGGTGGAGGTTATGAATGTTGAACAGGTTAAATGGCACGCCAGTTCCACAGGCCAATTTATCCCAGATGTTGTCAAGTTTCTTGATTGTTTTTAGAGCTGCACTCATCCAGACAGATTGACAGCATTCCATCACACTCCCAGCTTGTGCCTTGCATATGACAGACAGGCATCTGGGAGATAGTAGGTAGGTTACTCACCACATAATTCTCAACCTGCTGTTGAAGACACAGTATTTATATGGCTGGTCCAGTGGAGTTTCCAGTTAATGGTGACTCCAGGATGTTGATAGTAGGGCATTCAGCAACTGTAATGTCATTAACTATCAAGGGGTAATGATTAGCTTCTCTCTTGTAGAAGATGGTCATTACCCAGAACTCATATGTTGCAAATGTTATCGCCACTTGTCAGCCCAAGCATTGTTTAAGTATTGCTGTATATGGACACTAACTGCCTCAGCAATGGAGGAATCATCTATGATGACAAACCTGACTGTAGAGTACACATGTATCTTCACTACTTATTTTATGATAGAGGGAAGGAAGGTTACTGATGAAGGAGCTGAAAATGTTTGGGCCTAGGACATTGCCTTGAGGAACTCCTCCAGAGAAGTTTAACAACCACAACCATCATTTTTTGTGCTGGGTATGAATATAGAAATTGTAGGTGTAAAATGCCAGTGGCATTCCCTCCATTGATTCCCAAGAGAGATCCTTTATATCACACTGGGTGAACTGCTCCCTCAATGTCAACAGCAGTCATTCTCACCTCACCACAGGAGTTCAGCTATTTTATTCATGTTCGGATCAAGACTATCATGAGCCAAGAGCTGAGTGGCCCTGGTGGAATCCAAACTAAGTAGTGAACAAGTTATTGTTGAGAAGTCCACTATTGACATCCCATACCACTTTGCTGATGAGGATTAATTGGCAGAGTTGAATTTGTCCTCTTTGTTGTCAGAACAATTTTCCACATTTTCTAATTCTGAGGAAGGGGTCACCACACCTGAAACAAGGCAATAAATGCTATTTGGGGAAGGTTTCTTTTGATTGGAAAATCGCATATCTAATTCTTTTTTTCTTCACAGATGCTGCCAGCCTGCTGAGCTTTTCCAGCAACTTCTGTTTTTGTTCCTAACTTGCAGCATCCACAGTTTTTTAGGTTTTTGTTTCAATTTTCCACATTGCTGGGTAAATGCCAATGTTGTAGCTATTCTGGATCAGCCTGTACATGGCCCCAGCTAGTTGTGGAGCACAATTTTCCAACACTATCCCTAGCATGTTATGGGTCATAGCCCCTGCAGTATCCAGTGTATTCTGCAATTGCCTGTTATCATGTTCAGTGAATCAAATCAGCTGAATTGCAGCACCTGAAATGCTGGGAACTTCAAGTAGAAGTCAATATGGCATATCCAGGGACACTTTCGGCTGATCATAGTTGCGAATGCTACAGCCTTGGCTTTTATATGGATTTGCTGCGCTCCTGTATTGTTGAGGATGGGGATATTTGCTGTGCCTCCTCCTATCAGTTATTTAATTGTCAACCACCATTCATAACTAGACGTAGCAGGACTGCAGAGCTTAGATCTGATCTCTTGGTTGTAACAGCACACTGCTCAATCTGTTTCATGCTGTTTCCACTGTTTGATATGCAAGTAGTTTTTTTTTATTGTACCACTTTTTAGGCATGCCCGGTGTTCTCAGAAATGCCCTCCCGCACTCTTCATTAAACCAGGACTGATCATCTGGCACGATGGTATGGTAGAATTGGGGATATGTCAAGCCATGAAGTCACAAGATTGTTGTTGAATACAATTCTGGTGCAGCTGATTCTCACATCACCTCATAATGTCCAGTTTGAAATTGTTACTTCTGTTTGAAACTGCCAATCCATTTAGCACAGTGTCAGTGCCATGTCGCACTTCACTTCTACAAGGATTATGTAATGTTCACTGTTACAGAAATTTTATGGACAGTTGAGGATGATGTCAAGTAAGTTTTTCCCCCTTAGTGCTTCTCTCACCATCTGCCATAGATCCAGTCTAGCAGCTAGGTCCTTTCAGACTTGGCTGGCTCCGTCAGTAATGGTGCCAGACATTGAAGTCTTCTAAAGTATATTCTATTCCATAGCCACCCTAGATGCTTGCCTGTATTCCACCACCAGACTCACAAACCTCTACGAGCTCTGAAGACTTTGTCTTCTTTTATGTCATTTCATCAGAAGTTTTGATTTCCAAACTCAGTATCAGTCTTAGTTTCCTTAGGGAGTGGATGATCCATTTCATTGCCAATGAGCATTTCCTTAAAAATAACAAGACTTTCCCACAAATATCATCATCTACACCTTTTCTACCAAGTAGCCACCTCTACTTGGGACAAGGGTTTTTGTAAATAAAAATAAGAGAATCTACAGGTTAATAAGTCTAAAAACGCTGGAGGAATTGTAGGTGTAAAATGAGATGACAGCATTGGGAGTTGTGAATCACAGCTGAACCAATTCAAATCCCTGACCTTGGGGTTCAATATGTACAATATAGTTGCTTGTGAGCATAAACTTACATCCAGCCACTGGAGATAGAATTTTACAATGTGCTACAGTTGCTATTTCAGTTTGAGAATGCCACTCATCAGATTTGCTCACAACAAATATGTCCCACTGAGAAAATGGGTGGGACTCCAAGATCTAGGCACCTTTAGATGTCAAAAGAACATCTAGTGTTAGATAAGGCATAAACAGAAAACATATGTCAGATGTCAAGATTTCACTACTTCAGAAATCTAAACAAGTGTATAGAAAGTGCTAGGGAAAATCACAGCGAATATTAGGAATGCAAAGAAAGTGTATGATAAAATATTGGCAAGTTAATTCAAGAAAAACTGGAAGATACAAATATAAGAAGAGTGAAAGGTTAACAAAAGAAAGAGTATGGTCAATTAGACCAAAAAAAATTTTTATGGAATGTGTGGAGGTGAAAAATTTGGACACAATTCTTTCTTTCACAGAATGTACATGCTGCTCACTGGCAAGGTTGGCATTTCTTGTCCATCCCTAATTGCCCTCAAGAAGATGCTAATGAACTGCCTGCATGAACTGCTAGGAAGCAAGTTACAGGATTTTGATCCAGTGACAGTGAAGGAACAGCAATAAAGTTCCAAATCAGGATGTTGCGTGGCTTGAAGAGGAACTTCCAAGTAGTTTGTATTCTCAAGCATCTTGCTCTGGTCCAACTTGGTAGTAGACATTACAGATTTGGAAGGTGGTTTTAAAGAAGTTTTAGTGTGTTGCTGTAGTGTATCTTGTACACTGTGCATCAGTGTTGGAGGCAGTGAAAGCTTAGGTAAGTGGATGGACTGGCAATCAAATCAACAGTTTTGTCCTAAATAGTATCAAGCTTCTTAAGTGCTGAAAGAGCTGTAATTATTTAGGCAATTGGACAGTATTCAATCATATTCCTAACTTGTGCCTTTCACATTGCTGACAGACTCTGGGGAGACAGCAGGTGTGATGTAGAGTAGAATTCCCAGCCTTAGACCTGTTGTTGTTGTTGCAACATTATTTACATGTTTAGTCCAATTATGTTTCAGGTCGATGATAAACCCAGAATAATGAAGGATAACCAATGGTAATACCATTTAATGCCAAAGGAATATGGTTAGATTCACTCATGTTGGTGATGGTTATTATATGGCTTTGTGTGACATGCATATTCTTTTAGATATGTTTTCACAGAAGTATAAATTGTGGCTAAGGGGGGCCAGTGTGATATAATGGACAATACCATATGATGCCCGATTAGCCTGGCCTCTGCACAAATCCTACAGATCTTCCTTTTCTGTCTATTAAAAGCACAGGTGTGACCAAATTCTAAAAGTTCCCTTGTCACTGGTGATTAATTTATTAAATTGAAAGAAATAAATGACACCGCACATGGAACAATATGTGACAGGACCTAAAAGGGCAGATTATTTCCAATAATTGCAGGGTCTATAATGAGAGGTGATGATTGCAAAATTAAAAGCAAGGGATATAGAACAAAGCAAGAGGAGCTGTAGAATTCACTTCCAAGTTTAATGGCTGCAGTAACAACTATGTCAACATTCAAAACTATGAAATAATTTGATAAAGAAAATGTGACAAGGATTATGAGAACAGGGCAAGTAAATGTGGTTTAACTATTTGCTCACACAGGATAAAAAGCCAACCAACTGGTGGAATCAGATGGCCTGTTTTGTATTGAAAGCTCTACCTATGTATTTCCCACTTGTGAGATACAAGAAATAGGAAACAAATGTGTTAATTTAAAACATTCAATCAATTATACAATCCTTATAACAAGGCTTTAAACTCCACATACCTCGAGGCATTTGCTACCACCTATAAGCATTTCATTTAGATTTGTTTTCATTTAATCTTACTTAAAATATGACTGATTCACAGTATATTTTAATGGGCTGCACACGTTGGAACATTGAAATGTTTACCTGCCGTCGGACCAATTTCATCTAACAGTCACCTGGAAACCAACTGAAAATGGACAACAAATGAGGAAAAACCTAAGCCTGACGTGAACTTAAATTATTCAAATAAATTGATTGTCAATGACAGGTGGCAGAATCAAAATAAAAACCAAAAGTTCTGCAAATGCTGTAAATCAAGAGCAAAAACAGAAGTTGCTGGAAAAGCTCAGCAGGTCTGGCAGCATCTGTGAGGCAAAAATCAGAGTTAACGTTTCGGTCCGGTGACCCTTCCTCAGAACTGGTGAGGTTGACACAATGGGCAAATACAAAAGATATGTAATATGGTACTTGCACTATTTGATCAGCAAACTCAACTACTACACTTAATGCAGAGTTAAAAACAAAACACCATTGGTAGACCAGATCTTCTTACCCAAATACTCCAAATCTGACTGGACCATCAAAGGTGAGATTCTTCACATTTGGGTCCTTGCCTTGCTGCTCCATAATTTGAGACAAAACATTTCCAAGTCCTGAGAGAATACCGCTGTGAGCAAAAAGAAAAATGTTAATTTCTGAAGCCAATTCCCCTTTCTACCATTGGAGACTCATAGGAAGCTAAATTGGAAGATAACTGGAGAATACAAACAGGACCAAGAGTTCATTTTTCATTTTCTAATCCCTTAGTATTTTCTACTTATTGAAGTGAAGGTGCAGCAATTATGTTGAAATATTCATAGAATCCCAACAGTGAAGAGGCAGTCCAATCAGCCCATTGAGTTCACACTGATCCTCTGAACAGCATCCCACACAGACCCCACTTCCCCTCCCCGACCCCATGGCTAATCCATCTAGCCTGCACATCCCTGGACACTATAGGTCATTTAATATAGCCAATACACCTAACCTGCATATCTTCGGAGGAATTCAGAGCACCTGGAGGAAAGCCATGCAGGGACACGGAGAATGTATAAAATCAGCCAAGGCTAGCATTGAACCCAGATCCCTAGCACTGTGAGATAGCAGTGCTAACCTCTGAGCCACTGTGCCATCCCAAAATCTTGCTTTGTCTGTATCTTAATTCTATCTGCCTGCCTTGATTCCTTAATACCTTTGCCCAACAAAAGTTTATCCTGCTCATTTTCAAAATTGTCAGTTGACAATAGTTTTGATGAGTCTTTTGGCAGAAAGAGTTCTAGATTTTCACATGCTTTGTTTGAAAAAGTGTATTTCAGCATCACCTGAATGATTTTGTTCCAATTTTAAGTCAATGCACTGAACTCCTCCCTGCACCATTCTCGACTCTCTTACCCCAGTGTCCCACCATCACCTTACATTAATCACCATTTATTTTCATTGCATAGACCACACTGAATTCCAATGAGTCGTCAAAACTTAACTCTTTCAACTACTGTGCAGCAAAGATTCAATAGAATGATACAATCTCCAAGGCCAAAAAACTCTTCTAGGTGGTAGATGTCATTCAAAAAGATCATAGCTGGCTTTTTGTAGACTCAGGTCCACTTACCCACTCGCTCACCATAATCCTTAATTTCTTTACTGTTCAAAAATCTATCTACCTTTGCTTAAAAACATTCAACAAGGTAGCCTCAACTGTTGCCCTGGGCAGGGAATTCCAGTGATTCACAACACTTTGGGTGAAGAAGTTCCTCCTCCACTCAGTCCTAAATCTGCTCCCCCTTATTTTGAGGCTATGCCTCCGGGTTCTTGTTTCACCTGTCAATGGAAGCAACCTCCCTACTTCAATTGTATCTATTCCCCGAATAATTTTGTATCTTTCTATGAGATTCCCCCTCATTCTTCCAAATTCCAGTGAGTACAGTGCCAGTCTACTCAATCTCTCCTCATAAACCAACATTCTCAATTCCGGAATCAACCTACAGAACCTCCTCTGCACCCCCTACAGTGCCAGTATATCCATCCTCAAGTAAAAAGCTGCAGCATAACCTCCCTATTTTTAAATTCCATCACTCTAGCAATGAAGGACAATATTCCATTTGCTTTTTTAATTATCTGCTGCACCTGAAGACTAACTTTTGTGATTCGTACACAAGGACACCAGGTCTTTCTGCACAGCAGCATGCTGCAATTTTTCACCATTTAAATAATAGCCCATTTTGCTATTATTCCTACCAAAATGGATGATCTCACATTTACGGACAATCTACTCCATCTGGCATGGCCGTGTCGAATCACTTATGCTATCTATATGCCTCTGCAGACTTTCAGTGTCCTCTGCACACTTAGCTCTACCACTCAATTTAGTGTCATCTGTGAACTTTGACACACTATATATTTGGTTGCCAACTCTAAATCATTTATATAAATTGCAAACAATTGCAGTCCCAATACTGATCCCTGAGGCACACCACTAGCCACTGATTGCCAACCAGAAAAATATCCATTTATCTCCACTCTTTGTTTCTAGCTTCATACCGTTTATAAAATATGCCTTGTAGTGACTGGAACCAGGCTGACCTCATTGACTATGAGGTCATTGATTTGGGTTGTTAGCCTGGACCAATCAGGAAAGCCCTGGCTGACCAATATAACCAGGAGATTAGAATCTCCTTAGTTCAGGTGACTGACTCCAAGCTGGCTGGCCACAAGTAAATAAAGGGTGACTTGGTGACAGGATACCAGCCTCAGACAATTATTTCAACATTGATCAATCTTTTTGATACAAAATGGCCGATCTCTCTTTGGTACCTCTGTCACAATTGTGTTCACTCACATAACCCATCAATGAAAGTCTCACCTTCTCACCCTCAGCCTTCTCCTGAGGCATGGTGACACTCAGGTTAAACTCACCATCAAATCATCCCTAATGAGACAGCAGCCTACAGTCCTCTAAAACTATGGTGACTTTATTATGATATCCATGCCTAATCTTCTGTTCCCACCTACATTGTTCATCAATTCTCTTATTTTAAGATGTGAACACTGACTCAGTGATGGCACTAAACCCTTGAAGTCAGAAAGTTATGAGTTAAGCGTCACCTCAGAGTCTTTAGCACAAACGTATGGATGCTCCTGAGGAATTCAATTCATATGATGAAACATCTATCCTCTCAGATAATTATAAAAAAGATCCTGAGGCACTACTTGAATAAGGGTGGGTGAGTTCTTTCAATTGTATTTACCTCAATGAACATCACCAAATTATTATCTCATTGCAGTTTGAGAGACCTTACACAAATTCACCACAGTACAGCAGTTCCTACATTGCAACAATGAATGCTTTACAAGTACTTCATTGACTGTCAAGCATTTTGCGATATCCTGGGAAAACACAAGGTGCTGTATAAATACAAGTTCATTAAAATTTATTAAGGTATTACTATGGTGAAATTAGTAATGAATGAATGGGCTGCGATTGTAGTAGGATAGATGTTCTACTCAACGACATATAAAATTCACCAACTCTGGTTTCAGCCAGATTAGTCATGCTGTACTTGACTCGCGAGGGCGTGATATGCAGGACCTTCGGTCTAATCTGTTCAATATTTGAACTCCAAAAGCCTGATGCACCCAGATTCAAGAGTGGAAAGCAGTCTTTCTGTAAATATATCCTCAGAGTATACTCAGTGAGGAAAAAAACAGGATTCCAGCACTAACCTTTGGTCATTGAGATCCATCATTGAGGTAATAATTCTTGAAATTAATAACTATAATGATTTTGGCATTAAACAAAGGCTGAAAGCCCTGCTTTCTGCACTCTATAATATTGATAGCTTTACTTTATTTCTACAAACTTGGTCAGTAAGGCTGTAGGTAAATGATTAATTATAGTGATAGTGACCTCTGTGTCCTGGAGTGTAAGTTAATAATAAAATGTACTGTTTCATTGGAATTCAAGTACTTTCTCCATAAGGGTTCAATTGCTGTTGAATAGGAGTCACTACATAGAAACTGAACTTTTCCCAAGCCGTTCAGACACTGTAGCATGTATTGCCCATCCCTAACTGCCTTTGAGAGTTGGTAAGTTGCCTTCTGGAATCACAGCATGTCATGTGGTGAAACTACTTCATAGCACCACAGCAGTAATCAGTCCCAGGATATTGATAATGAAGGAAGTACAATATGTTTTCAAGTTAAAAAATTGTATGACTTGGAGAAATTCGAATGGCGGGGTTTCCATGCACCTGTCATCTTTGTCTTTGTAGGTGATGGAGGTCATAAATATGGGAGGTGCTGCTGTAGAAGCCTTAGTTAGTTATTCCAATGCATTTTCTAGACAGTGAAGGAAATGAAAATTTGTGGTGGATGAGACAGAAGATTAGTCGCTCACTGCAGAATACCCAGCTTCTGACCTCCCTGTAGCTACAGTATTTATGTGGCTGGTGTGATCAAGTTTCTGGTCAATAACGACACTCTGGAATCTTGATAGTGGGAAATTTCAAACTGGTAATGCCATTGAAATATTAATGGAAGGTGGTTTGATTCTGTTGTTGAAAAAGTCGATCACTTGTGTGACACTTTGCCACTAACTTGTCTAAGTCTATATGTTTTACGGGATATCCAGCTTGAGGTTAAAAAAATGGCTTCAACATGTGAGGGAGTTGCAAATGTTACAGACAGCCGAACCAAATCAGCCATTCTACTCCTGTATTCACAACACAATGAAATGAAAGACTTTGAAGACCCTCAATAGTTGTTCCAATGGTTCCTGACCAGACTTTATGAATAATTAATTCCAGTTTTGCACCTTATGCAAAACACTTAAAAATTTATTAAATATACAATATCTTTAATTGAGAAACATTAAAACAATAAGGTAATCCAGTTAACCTCTATGATTCCCATTCACACAAAAGAAACAAACACAATTAAAAGGATAAATAGAAGAAAATAACAAAACTGGCCAGATTACTTAATTATTTTCACGATGCATTGTTTCATAGGAATAGATGTGGACTCCTTGGTTGCTTTTCTGGAAATGTCAATCAGGGTCATCTTTCCATTTCACTCAGTTACAGGTAGTAATAATCTGTTGGCTTCCAAAAGGCAGTGAGGTAGATTAGGCAAGGCACTTTCAAATCTTTATGCTGCGTCAACAGCAGCCAAATGCTTCTCCTCAGAAAACCATCTTTTCTTGAGACCTCAATTACCATTCAATTTCTGCCACCTACTTGAAATAGGCTGTCTCCTAGACTTGTAGGAATCAATTCCCAGGTACTAACCCCATTTTACAACCAACTGTCAGTTGAAACACAATGCTTTTCACTGGATCAATGTATCTGTGGGAACCCTTTCAACAAGAATCAGCCTGCTATTAACATTCAGTCCTGGCCTCACAAAGAAACAAAAGCTTGTTTGGTATCTTCTCTTTCTTTTATCAAAAGCTGTTTCCCAAAGTCCACAAGTCATCTTCAACTCACATTCTCAGTTCACAGCTCCAAACCAAAATTGATAAAAGAATAAATATAAAACTAATGAAAAATTAGTGAGAGTTCCAACATAATCACTTCACAATCAGTTAGCAACACTATTTCTGATCTTATGATGAACAGAAGAGCATTAATTAAGCAGCTGAAGATAGTTGAACCTAATTTACTACCCTAAGGAACTCAGGGTCTTGTGGTAGTGTCCAGGAGGCCTAGGTTCATAACCAACCTGCTTCAGAAGTGTGTCATAACATCTCAAACAGATTGATTAGAAAATATAAAACCCCGAGGAAATTCTGCAATAATTTCTTGGGGCTGAGATGATTTGCTCTATAACCCTGTCCCTTTGTGCTAGGTAGAACTCCAATCTAATTCCTGCTGACATCAATTTTGCTAGAGCTCCTTGTTTTAATGTTTCCCGATGACCAGGGTCGCCATTCTCCTCACTGCTCTGAAATTCTAGTATTTCACACACATTTTGGGCAACGCTGTTGAGTTCTTAAGCTAGGTACCCCAACGGATCGAAGTATCTTTGAGCAGTTGATTGGCGACTGTGTGCTATTTCACACTTCAAAAACGTATCTTTCTGTCACTTTGGCTACATTTGAAAATAAATTGATAGGCAGAAATTGGCCAGCTTGAATTTGTCTAGCTTTTTGTAGACAGCACAGGGCAATTTTCCACATAATCAGGTAGATGCTCATGTTGTAGCTGAAACAGCATGGAACCTCATTGACCAAGATGACTTAATCCTGAAAGACCCAACAGCCATACTGGATCAGCAGGTGAGACAGTTAACACAAGACAGTTTGACTGGGTGTGTTGCCATTTCTGGAGCACATATCATCAGTATTATGGACGTATGTTGACAGAGCCCAGGTCTTTGTTCTATCTGGTCAGCACTTTATCACATAGAATGGATTAATTTAACAAAGATTGCCTTGCAATGGTGGAATCTCAGGAGCAAACCAAGATGGAGCATTCACTTAGCATACTTTATCTGGCTGAAAATTGTTGCAAATGTTCGTCTTATCATTTATACATATGCTGGGCCCTTCCATCAGTAGGGTGGTGTTGCTCAGGAATCTCATCTTTTCTTTTCCTTTATGTTTTCACGGGATGTGAAGTTACTAACAAAATCAGTATTTGTTGCATATCCCAACTATCCTTGAACAGAGTGGCTTGCTAAGCCAGGTCACAGGGCATTTAAGAATCAACCATGTTTCTGTCAGTCCAGAGCCACCAATCACCCAACGAGTATCCCTCCCAAGTCCACTCCCTGTAACTTCCATGGCCAATCCACCTAACCTGCACATCTTTGGACTGTGGAAACCAGAGCACCCAGATGAAACCATGTAGACATGGGGAGAATGCGCAAACTCCACACAGACAATCACCCAAGGTAGAATTGCACCCAGGTGCCTGGTGCTGTGAGGCAGCAGTGCTAACCACTGAGCTACCGTGCCATCCCATGTTTGGACAGATGTCATGAGACTTCAATGGTTCCAGAATCAATTTTGGAACATGTAATTATTAAACTTATCTGACTGTTTAGCACTGTGCCCCCATCTCTGATGGAAGAATTTGGAATGTTGGTGAAAGGTGTCATTCTCTGCATACAACATATCGTGCTATTACTTAACTAGTTTGTGGGACAGCTCTCCCAGTTTTGGCAATAATGTCCAGATATTAGCAAGAAGAACTTTGCAGAGTTGATTGGAAAAATGCTGTGGATGTTGGAAATTTGAAACAAAACAGAAAATTATGAAATATTCAGCACAGCTCACAGCCTGAGAAGAGAAACCCGATTTAGCACTGCAGGTCATTAACGTTCTGGTTCACATTTCTGATAAAAGCCATAAACTCTTTATCTCTTCACAGATCCTGCCAGAACTGCCAAGTGTTTCCAACATTTCTGAGATTAGCTACACAACCTTCACAGTTCTGGAATTCTCCTCTTACACATCGCTTTCCAAGACGTGCCACAAAGCTTTCCTCTGGTCAACTTTGCTTCTTTTAATGCCATGGCAATTTGCGTCTAGTA
>NC_063355.1:32238462-32258485 GCF_021869965.1 Rhincodon typus
CGTTTCCTGTTTTCTGTGTTGTCTTACTTTCTCTACAAAATGTAGAAAGTTGATGTGGGATGGAGTTTCAGGGGAGACATTTGCCTCCACAACTTCGATTAAATGAATGCGATTCGGTGAGATTGTCTGCCATTAAATGAAGTAAATATGTCCCTATCCTGCCACAAATACCCAGCAATATTTAAGCAAAATGTGGATATTTTGCCTGAAGTAAAGGCTGTGCGGTTTTTGATGGAGATCTGCTGAAGGGAAGGTTTTACTTTGAATCTGAAAAGAGTCACTGGACTCGCAACACTCTGCGCTCCCTGCACAGATGCTGCCAGATCTGCTAAGTTTTTCCAGCAATTTCTTTTTTGGTTTTTTACTTTCAATCTGTTTCTTTTAAATCATTATTTTCAGATGTTCTTCATTCAAAATTAACTTGTAAAATGTTGTAGATCTGCTTCTCAAATCAAAAATTGTTTGCATTTTTAAAATGACAAAACTGCCTTCATACGTCCTTGCCTCATCTGCCATTAGGAGTAGCTGTGGGTTGGGGATGAATGGGGTTAATTTTGGTTCTTGGGATTTTTGATTGAGTGTCTCCCTGAATTGGCATGGTGACAGGTTCCCTGTCCTATTAGGAGCAGTGGGCAGGCTACAAAGCTGAAAGCCTAACCACAAGATTTTCAGCTTGAGAGGAGCACAGTTCCAGTAACTGAGAGGGCAAATCAGCATTGCAGTGGACGGTCAATAGAGTCTTAAATAGAAATGAAAAGTACAGAAATCAATCGGATTCTTCTATGAGGATGTTCGTGAGTGCAGGGCAGAGGTTGGTCATTGGGTTTTTTTTTGCTCCTTGGCTGCAGTCATGCACGGAGACATAGAGAGGACACAGTTCTGCGCTGTGTAGTGTCCTCTGACAGTTGTTGGGTTCCCACTTCCGGTGTTTGCAGCTGGTTCATATGGAGCTGTGATTACATCACTTTGTATGAAAGCTGAAAGGATGGATTTATACAGAACTAAACCGAGGAGGCTGGATGACTTCATGAAACAAAATCTGGAGCTGAGTGAATTTAACTTAGAACTAAGAAATACAGTACATACAATCTGAATTTTCAAGGAAACGATGTTTCATCAAACAACCTGGGATCAAAATTATCAGAGCTGTTAAAGTAAGCTATTTTGTTTTTAACACAGCATGCAGAATAAATAGTGTTTACAATGATGACTATTTACAGTACTCTGAAATTTATACATGTTTCAGAATGAAGCTTTTTTTGATGTGGTTGTGAGTTTTTCAGTATAACTTTCCAGTTTTCTGTGTCGTCCTACCTTCTGTCCAAATGGCCAGAACTTGATGTGTGAGAAAGTTCCAAAGGAAATTGTGGGGTCTCTATGACTTCAATTTAAATGAATGGAATAGATGACATTGTCAATATTTCTTGGGGATTTTCTGCATTTAAGTGAAGTAGATGTGTCCTTGCATAGTTGTGAATTGTTGGGAAAGTCAGACTGAAAAGCCTACTTGTTTTAAGTCTGTGCAGCTTTCAATGTATATCTGCTGAAGGGAAGATTTACTTCAAATCAGTTTCTCTTAAATCACTATTTTCAGCTGATCTTTCAGGAATGGGTAAATAACTGAGACCAAATCAGCATGGTGGTGGCCTCTCAACAAAGTCTTAACAAACTGATTTATAAACTTTTAAATTGAATCTGGTTTCCACGATAAGGATATTAATGCGGTGGGTGGGAGATGTTGGTTCAAAGAATCCCTACGGTGTGGAAACAGGCCATTTGGCCCAACAACTCCACACCGCACTTCTGAAGAGCAGCCCACCCAGACCCATTCTCCACCCCTGCATTTCCCTTGTCTAACCTACCTGACCTAAACATCTCTGGGCACAATGGGCAATTTAGCATAGCCAGTCCACCTACCCTGCCCATCTTTGGACTGTGGGAGGAAACCAGAGCACCCGAAAGAAACCCACGCAGACACGGGGAGAATGTGCAAACTCCACACAGCCAGTCACCCAAGTCTGGAATTGAACCCGGATCCCTGGGGCTGTGAGGCAGCAGTGCTAACCACTGAGCCACCGTGCCACCTTATTTGTTGGGTGGTGTTGGCAGGGAAGTGGGGGGTAGATTGTGAGGGGAGATTGGAAATAGGTTTCTCTCCTTGGCTGCATTCATGCACAGGATGTAGAGAGGGCTCTTAGCCCTGCACAGAGCACTGGGCTCCCACCTCCAAGAAATTGAACTTTCCACAGTCACCTCAGGAAATTGAAAACTGCCAGGCAAGTCATAAGAACATAAGAACTAGGAGCAGGAGTAGGCCATCTGGCCCTTCGAGCCTGCTCCGCCATTCAATAAGATCATGGCTGATCTTTTCGTGGACTCAGATCCATTTACCCGCGTTCTCACCGTATCCCTTAATTCCTTTATTGTTCAAAAAAAATCTACTTTTTTTTAAAAACGTTTATTGAAGTAGTGTCAACTACTTCACTGGGCAAGGAATTCCATAGATTAACAACCGTCTGGGTGAAGAAGTTCCTTCTCAATTCAGTCCTAAATCTGCTCCCTCTAATCTTGAGGCTATGCCCTCTTGTCCTAGCTTCACCTGCCAGTGGAAACATCCTCTCTAATTCTATCTTATCTATTCCGTTCATAATTTTATATGTTTCTATAAGATCCCCCCTCAATCTTCTGAATTCCAATGAATATAATCCCAATCTACTCAGTCTCTCCTCATAAGCTAACCCCTCAACTCCGGAATCAACCTAGTGAGCCTCCTTTGCACCCCCTCCAGTGCCATTACATCCTTTCTCAAGTAAGGAGACCAAAACTGCGCACAGTACTCCAGGTGTGGCCTCACCAGCACCTTGTACAGCTGCAACATAACCTCTCTGCTTTTAATTTCAATCCCTTTAGCAATGAAGGACAAAATTCCATTTGCCTTCCTAATTACTTGTTGTACCTGCAGACCTACCTTCTGTGATTCATGCACAAGGACACCCAGTCCCTCTGCATAGCAGCATGCTGCAACTTTTTACCATTACTCCTACCGAAATGTATGACTTCACATTTATTTACATTGTATTCCATCTGCCAGACCTTTGCCCACTCACTCAATGTATCTATGTTCCTCTGCAAAGTTTCACGGTCCTCTGCACACTTTGCTCTGCCACTCATCTTAGTGTCATCTGCAAACTTTGACACCCTACGCGTGGTCCCCAACTCCAACTCCAACTCATCTATATAAATTGTAAATAATTGCGGTCCCAACACCGATCCCTGAGGCACACCACTAGTCACTGACTGCCAGCTAGAATAGCACTCATTTATCCCCACTCTTTGCTTCCTGTTAGTCAACCAATCCTCTATCCATGCTAATACTTTACCCTTAATGCCATGCATCCTTATCTTATGTAGTAGCCTCTTGTGCGGCACCTTGTCGAAGGCCTTTTGGAAATCTAGGTACACCACATCCACTGGGTCCCCATTGTCCACCTCGCTCGTAATGTCTTCATAGAATTAAGTCCCAGCCATAATACACTTGTTAACAAGGCCCTCACTGTGCCTAACTGACTGACTGCCTCGTGGTAATGTTGCTTGGAAGCTGGCTGCTGGCCACTGGCCATTTTGAAACTGCCTCTGACCCTGATGTTTGGATGGAGGCCAAAGTTTCAACCAAGCGAGGATGTTATCTTAACTCGGGTTCAACAGAAGGAGGAGAAAAACAAATTACAGCAAAATGGTACTAAATGACTTAAAATTATTCAAACCTGCTCACATTGGAAAACGTCGCCATGACAGGTATCGAGAGATCACGTTTCAAATTAATTTCTGATTTGCCATCCACTTTGCCAAGAATTGCCCAAAATATTGTTCTCTACAACCACCACTCTGTCAATTACAAATCTAGGTGTTAAAATTGCAGAGAGTCCTTGTGGTGCTGTGACTTATCAAGGTGATGGCACCTTCACGAAAAGAGGACAAGAGGAAAATAAATCTCATGGTAATAGCAGCAAAAATTGTGCTAGTGTGAATTCTGTCCCAAGCACAATGGTATAGATAGCCTGCAGTGCCTCGATCGCCCTTGAAGACTGATCTTTACAACATTAATGAATGGCTCAATTCACTATCGTTGAACTATTCCTGAATAATTGTCTATTCTTCCTTCACAGGGAGGGTCTTCAGGCAAAGGAACAGCTTTAAGGAATGGTTTAGATGCAGATCTTGTTGTCTTCCTCAGCTGTTTCCAGAGTTTTCAGGAGCAGAGAAACACAAAGCAGGAAATTCTAGAAGAAATTCAGGAAATACTGCAACAGTGTGCTTTAGGCAATGCCTACAAAATCATTGATATTAGCATGAGTTTCACACAGAACAGCAACATCCCTCCAAAGTCTTTGAGCTTTGCAGTAAAATCAAGGAAAAAGTCGAGCAATGTGAATTTTGATGTTTTGCCAGCCTTTGATGTATTCGGTAAGAATTTATGTCAGTGTTATTTTGAAGCTCAGTGGTTAGCACTGCTGCCTCACAACACCATGGACGCGAGTTCGATTCCCACCTCGGGTGACTGTCTGTGTGGAGTTTGCACATTCTCCCTGTGTCGGCGTGGGTTTCCTCCGGGTGCTCCGGTTTCCTCCCACAGTCCAAAGATGTGTAGGTTAGGTGGATTGGCTATGCTAAGTTGCCCATAGTGTCTAGGATGGGAAATGCAAGGATAGGGTAGGGAGTGGGTCTGGGTTGGATGGTCTTCGGAGGGTCTTTGTAGACTGGATGGGCCGAATGGCGTGCTTCCACACTGTAGGGATTCTATGATCTATGATCATTTTATGAAATGTCTGCTACTCTTCAAGAAAGCCAGGAAGAGTGATTTTATTCACATTGCTTCATCACATATGGATGTCACGGTAAGTATAAGGTGGAGAATTAAAATACAAGAATGAGGATAATGAAAACTCATGGTGTAGAATAATATATTGACATGGCTCAAAGGCTGACTAGCTAATAAGAAACAGCGTAGGTTAAAATGGGCTGTTTTCTGCATGGCAGGATGTAATCAGTGCTTTGTCACAGGAGTAGTGCTGCTGTTCAATTGTTCAGAGTTCTATGTAAATTACTTGGATGAAGTGCCCAAAGATATAGTTGCAGCATGTGTTGATGATTCAAATGTAGGTAGGAAGTAAGTTGTGAAGAGGAGGTATGGAAGCTACCAAAGTGATGTAGATGGGTTAAGTGAGTGGCAGAGATCTGAAAAATGGAGTGTAATGTAGGAAAATGTGGAATCCATTTTGGCGGGAAGAATTTAAAAAAAAACAAAGCATTTGATGAGAGACTGTGTCCCCTAGTGCATGAATCAAAAGGTTAGTGTGTAGGTATAGCAAATAATTAGGAAAACTAATAGAATGTTGTTGTTTATTGTGAGGGAAATTGAATACAAAAATAGGAAGGTGTGACAATGCTGTCACTTTAAAAATGTTACTTTGTCCTGGGTTTTTTGAAGAGAAGTTGTAAAGGCAGCAGTTCTAAAGTGGCTACGGGACATGGCCTAAGTCAACAATCAGAGGAGGCCTTTACGTTTTTTTTAGAACAGTTGTTACAATGGAAGGGGAGTGGCCAGTTCTCACAGATCAAGCTCTCTACTTATTTTTTAGCTGTAGCAGTCAGTTGTTTGGTTCCCAGAAGAGTTGGGGCTTCAATAAAATGATTCCTAGCTGTTACATTTTCTGAAATCCCTCCTGATGTTGTTTCCTCCTGGATTGGGCAATTGCCTCTAAGAATCTGTCTCAATTTACCTTTTTTCCAACGGTGTGTTTATGGAATGTTACTGTATTGAAACAGTTGATTAGTAATAGGTACTGTAGCTATTATTCAATTAGGTTTTCCGATATTTAAGTTGTTCTAAATTCCTCTTTCTTTCGTTTATACTTTAACTGTGGTCCATAAGAGGTTATGCTTCATTTATACAGAACACTGGTGACAATCTGCAGCACTTTATACATTTGAAGCAAAGAAGATAGGATCAGGAGTAAGCCTTTTGGCCCATTGAACCTGTCCTGCCACTTGCTACGATCATAGCTAATATCCATCTTGATAGTCTGTTCCTGCTCTTGCTATGTCCCCATTTCCTTTGCTATTTCCAACTCCTTTTCGAAATCATACAAAGTTTTGTCCTTCACTGCTTTCTGTGGTAGCAGATTCAACTCCTGGTTCTAGACTCCTTTGCTATCAGGAACATTCTCCTGCATCTGCCTTGTCCAGACCTGTCAGAATTTCAAAGGTTTCTATGAGATCACTCCCTCATTTTTGTGAACTCAGCGCATATAATCCTTACTGATTCAACCTTAAGCATCAGTCCTGCTGTTCCAGAAATTAGTCTGGTAAACCTTTGCTGCACTCACTACATAGCAAGGACATCCTTCCTCAGATAAGGAACTGTGTGCAATATTCCAGGTGTGGTCTCATGAAAGCATTGTATAATTGCACCAAGACATCCCTGCTTGTATACTCGAATCCTCTAGCTATGCAGGCCAACATACCAATTGCCTCTTTACTGCCTGCTGCACCTGTATGCTTAACCTTCAGCAACTGTGTTCAGGGATGTCCAGGTCCTGTTCCACATCCTCCTTAACTCAGTTTGGACCCATGGAGATAATATTCTGCCTTCCTGTTTTTGCAAATAAAATTGATAAGTGTTGGGAGTTTTATTTATGGAAGGATGTAAATATGTTGGAAACAGTTATGAGGTTGCCTATACTCGTTCCTGGAGTGGGCCAATTGTCTGATGAGGAAAGGTTGGACAAGCTAGCCTTGTACCTGCTGGGGTTTAGGAGAATAAATGGATGGTATGAATGAAACACAAAATTCTGAGCGATCTTGACAGTGTGGATATGCAAAGTTTGCTTCCTCTTCTGAAAGAATATAGAACTAGGCTCATTGTTTCAAAATAAGGGGTCACCCCTTAACAAAGATAATGAGAGTTTCTTTTTTCTTAAAAGTCTTCAGTCTTTGGATCTCTCTTCACCAAAGGCAGAAGTCAATAAAGTCTTGATAAGCAAGCAAATGAAAGTGCTCCGGGATAGACCTGAACGCGGAGTAATCAGATCAGCCATGATCTTATTGAGCAACAAAGCAAGCTTGAAAGGATGAGTGGCCTACTCCTGACTTTTAGTTTGTCTGTTCATATGATGGGCTTGGGTTGATGGGTGGCAAACTGAACTGAGCTGTTTGAAATGGTCATCGACTCTGTGTTTGGTCTCTCTAGTGTAAAGGAAAGCAGACTACAAACAGCATGTATAGCAGGTTCAGTTAAGGAAATTGCAGCCATGTCTGGGAAGACTTTTTGGGGCGTTAGACAGTGAGAAAGGAGGAGATAAATGCTGAGTTGTTATATTTGTGGAGAAACGTGCTGCAGAAAATGGAGGGTTGTTTAGGCTGGTTGGTCAGTGAACCAGGCTGATGTGGATCAATTGGTCCACTTAAAGCTGCAAGAAGGAAAACAAAAATTATTTTTGGTGGTGGCATTGCATGGAAGTGGTGCAAATGGTCACCATTTTCATCAAATCCACCCTGTCAAGGTGGTCCCTTTTAATACAAGGGCTGTAGGGTAGGAGATGATGACCAGCATACCCCTATTGTGGTTCTGGAATGAGGAGATACGAGAAGTGTATGAAATGTAACAGATATCAAACAACAAATGTAAACTAAAAGAATGACAATAGATGACTTGACCTTGAGGAATGAGATAACTACACCCTGCTTATAACAGATGACCACAAATGATGCAGTTTCTGTTGCTCAAATGTTTTGATTTCTTACAGAGGAATCATGTGATGCAAATGAAGCCCATCTCAAGCTAATGAAACTTGTAAGTGAATATGGCGATCCATGTCGTGAATTTTCAGTCTGTTTTACTGAGCTTCAGAGGAAATTTGTGAAGCAATGAGATGAAAAACTTAGACTTGATTCAGCTGCTAAAATATTGATACAAAGAGGTGAGTGATTGGGGAACATGGCAAATGTAAATGCTTGAAAGATATGGGAGGACTGTAACCCACGCAAAAAGATGGTTTCCTCTTTGAATCTTTTAAGGAATGTACATAATGTGCTGTTTCTCTTGGAGCTCCACCAATCTCTGCTAAATGTACAGTAAAAGAAAAGGTTGGTGTCATAAGCCATATAAAAGAAGTGCCCATATTTTTAACAGTTGAACAATCTAGCCTCCCCTCTACTGGAAACTGGCTTTGCTTGAAATTGTTGGAATGACTTGAGAGGAAGGGGAGATTGTGTACACCTTCAGCTTGGGTTAAATACATCTCAGAATCAGATTGTGATTCTCCAATGTCTTAAAATATGAATTCCCTGGTGCCATGCTGTGTAGAGGAGCTGTATTCAAATTGAATGGAGGTTAGTCCTTTTAACATGCACATATTTGAACATGGTTTTACATTTTAATTGAGGATATGGGATTTTATCCTTAAATCTTTAACACTCCTTTGTGTCTTTGAGTGACCATCTCAGTTTACTTGAACTTGCTCAATCTTCTCAATAGAAAAGGCTGCATCTAATTGATGAGCACTCAGGGGCTCCAAAATACATTTTTGTTTTAATTTTGTAAGTTAATTCATTGCTGAACAACCAACTGAGCAACGATGAGGTGGAAATTGCTTTTACAGTGCCCATTTTCTGAATGGGAAATGGAAACAAAAATGACTAATTTCACCCAACAATGCATGATATAAAACTGACGCCATAATAGCCACGGACAATTTGCAGGTGAGTCAGGGATCGTTCTGTTACTTGAATATGTAAATGAGGCATTTAATACCTGTCTGCACCTTTTAAGCACTTTGGTTGGTATTGCAAGGTTCCTTCAGATTTTTTGCTTTTTCATGCAGCTTCTCCATACGACTGACTTCAGACCGAGATAGAGCAACACATGGACGAGTCTTTATGTTCCACAACTTTGCTGAGAGCTGCTATCAGCCCACCATTATTCACCTCCCTAACTTCTTGCTGTGTGACAACTGGTTGCTGCATTGCAATTTCAAAATACCTGTTGGGAAAAACAATGGAAAATATTGAAGTTGCGAATGGTCATGTGTATCTAATTCCAAGTGCTTGCTTTCTGTTTAGCCCTGACAAGGACAGTTTGTCTCCTCAGATTTACCTTTGTGGAGAAATACTGAACAGAGATCATGTGTCATTCCAATGCAAGGGCAAAAAGAGGACAATGTGAGCAGATCTTGTGGATTTCTTGGTGGACGATGAGACTGCAGCATTTGTTTGGGCCAAGCACAGTCAGGCCTGGCAGGGATGTGATTGATTCATTGTCATATGTACTGAAATACAGTGAAAATCTTTGTTTACAAGCAGTACAGGCAGATCTCAGCAAGCAAAGGATGTACAGATCAAAAATATTTAGAAGCATAACGGTTACATTATTTGAGGCTACAGTCCATTCAACAGTCTGATGACGGCCAAAAAGAATCTGTTCCTGAACCTGTTTGTGCATGTGTTCAGGCTTCTGTGCCTTCTGCCTGACAGAAGAGGTTGTACGAGGTCATTACCAGCATGTGATAGCCACCTTCTCGCGGCAGTGAGACATGTAAACAGAGTCCGTGGATGGAGGGTTGGCTTCCGTGATCAAGTGTGCACCCACCTTAAATAGATTTTTATAGTCTTGGGCAGAGCAGTTCCCATACCAGGCCATTATGCACCTGGACAGTATGCGTTCAGTAGTGCATCTGTAGAAGTTGGTGTGGCACCTTGTGGACATGCTAAATTTCCTGAGCTGTCTGAGGAGGAAGAAGAGGCGTTGTTGTGCCTTCTTGACTGTCGCATTTACATGGAAAGTCCAGCACAGGTAGTTTGTTAAAATCAGTCCGAGGAACTGTCTCAAACTCAGTGCCGTTGATGTAGATGGGGGCGTGTTCTCCTCCTTTCTGTCTGAAGTCGCTGATCAGTTCTTTAGTTTTGCCGATGTGCAAACTGTCCCTCAATGAAAACAATGTCTCTGAGCCCTCTATCTCCCTTCTGTATTTTGACTCGTCCTTGTTAGATATCTGTCCCACAACAGTGGTGTCATCAGCGAGCTTGAAGATGATGTTTGTTAGGAATTTGATAACACGGTCGCAGGTGTACAGGGAGTTCGATAGGGGGCTAGGGACGCATCCTTGGAGGGATTCAGTGTTGAGTGTTATTGTGGAGGAGGTGCAGTTACTTGTCCTCACTGATTGCAGCCTATGGGTCAGAAAGCTGAGGATCCAGTTGCAGAGGGCAGAGCCGAGACCAAGGTCATGAAGTTTTGATTTTGAAATAGATGTAGGAAGTGCTGGAGAAACTCAGCAGGTCTAGCAACATCTTTGGAGCGAGAAACAGTTCAGGTTTTGAATTCAACATGACACTTTTTCAGAACTGAAAATGATTGCAAAATGGTTTGTATGCTGCTGTCAGAGTGGGAGGAAGAATGATAATGAAGGTGCCCAGAGCAAAAGGCAAAGGGTGGCTAATGCTGGTGAAGGAGAGATTGACTGACGGGGATAAAAATGAAGATGTGAAATGGAGAAAATGGGTCCACTCTGCTGAGAGCAAAGTCAACAGATACAAACAAGATATGTCTGGAAGGGGATATAAGAAAAATGGAGGCCATGCCAGGAATGTTAATGTTCTCAGAGGCAGAAACAGAAGTACAAGGTGGGAGGTGGCATGAATAATTTTAATGTCATGTTGTGTATTCACACAAGCCACGGAAATCTGAGCTGGCTCCTAGTGAACGTCTGCCTGCTAAGTATGCGGTAGCAATCTAATTGACCTTTAATATCGGCACCTTGGCATCTCTCGGTGTCAAGTAAGTGACATGCTGACCACGCTACTTGAATATGATGGAGTCAGCAATAACCCAACACTCTGGTTGTGTAGTGAAAATATTGCCAATGAGCCCTCATGTAGGACTACATTCTCATCTGCACATTATCATTCTCATTTCCTTAACACCCAATAAGAACTTTTGCTGCATTTCTTCCCCAGCTAGAGTCTTAAAATCTTTTCCTGTGTTTACAGTTCTCCAAATCACTTCCATTTATTTGCTGTACTCTGTATCTGCAACTCCCTCCAGTCTTTTTTCCAGCTCATGTTCACCTTTCTACATTATAAATTGGCAGCACAGTGGATGAGTAGTTAGCACTGCTGCCTCACAGTGCCAGAGACCCAGGTTCGATTCCACCCTCTGGTGCCTGCCTGTGTGAAGTTTGCACAATCTCCCTCTGTTTATGTGGGTTTCCTCTCACAGTTCAAAGATGCACAAGTTAGGTGGATTGGCCATGCTAAATTTCCTGTAGTGTCAATGGATGTACAGGCAAGGTGAATTAGGCATAGGAAATACAGGGTTACAAGGATGGGGGAGGCCGGTGGGTCTGTGTGGGATGCACTTCGGAGAGTCGGTGTGGACTCGATGAGCCAAATGGCCAGCTTCCACACTGTAGGGATTCTGATTCAGTGATCTGAGATTATGACCACTGGTCAGAATGAATGAATACAGTTCACAACACAATTACAGATTAGAAAGATGGGTCTTTCTAGATTGAAAGCACTTTCTATAGTATCCTTTGGTTATCATTATAGTTCCACAGAAAGGGTTTGAAACTACATCTTGGCCCAAACAAAGTCCCTGGTAAAGGTGAATTTAAGAGTCTGGACTTGAATACTTTGAATTCATGTGTCCTTGGGTCAGTATTCTAAGTGAGAAGTAGTACACTAGTTTCCTCATGAGTGAAGGAAGATTGTGTTTTTCTGAGATTGTGTTTCTATGTTCTGGACAACAGCTCCCAGGTCTTTCCACAGGTATACATTGTTTTGAAGCAGTCTGAGGCAGTCTTGAGTTGTGACACGTGTCATCTGCTTTGAGTTTAAAACCTCAATAATACACCATGGTAGAAAGCCCTTTAAATACATGGGGAGGTTAACAGCGAAGCTATTGGCAGAGGAACACAAATCATCCAGGAATTTATGGTGATTCATAGATCAAGAGTTATCCCAATCTCATTACAAATTGCTGGATTGTTTTCACAACAATTACCATTAAACTCAGTGTTATTTTGCTAACAATCCCAGGCCTGTGCTTATTGGGTGTGGTTTTATTTAGCAGGCTAATAATTCTTGACCCAGGCGATCCAGCTAATAATGTGGCTTTGTCTGCTGGATGGCATGTGATGGTCAATGAGACCATGAAATGGCTGCATTCTCCATGTGTCTCTGGAGTCCAAGCGTGGAAAGTCCAGGTAAATGGTTTTAGGAAAGTATTGACAATAGGCACTATATATTAGAGAAATTCTGTACAAGGATTATTAAATCTCGAAGATGCTGCTGTCTTGACTTCACTCAAGAAACATAAAATAAATTAGTCAAATATTTCACAGCCACATCAATAAAAGAGGAATGCTGTGATGGTAATAGGGCCAATAAGGCATCGTTAGGATAATATCACAGGTGATGATATCGGGATGCCAGAAACATGAAATAATTATTTTGTGTTTGTATGCACCAGAGATAGAACTGGTAGACATGTCACTGAATGATGAAAGGCAATCTGATGAGTCCAGATCAAAGAGAGTTCTGTTGAATAAAAAAGGATTCTAATGTTAAGGCCCTAGGTTCAGACAGGCTGTTTCCGTATGGTTTAAAACAATATAGAATGAGATAGCAAAGATATGTCTATCCATTTAATAATTTATAGGAAAAGGTGTAATATGAGCGGACTGGCAGAAAGCTAATGTAATATATTTAAAATGTGGAAGTGCTGGTGTTGGACTGGGGTGGACAAAGTTGGAAGTCACATGACATGAGGTTTATTTGAAATCATGAAGGAGCAGCACTCCAAAAGCTTGTCATTTCAAATGAACCTCTTGGACTATAACCTGTTGTCGTGTGACTTCTGACTTTGTATTTAAAATGGGATTAGAATATGTCCATGGAATTACAGACCAGTGAGATTAACATCAGTGACAGGAGATATACTGGAATTCTCACAAAAGGAGAGATGAGAAGAAAATGAGAGATACGAAAATGAATAGTGAGAATGTATTTCAAGAATGAAAGCCTTGCTTGACCAAATGTCTTACTATTAAAGTTGGAATAATTCAGCTCACCAGCAATGCCAGAATTTTGATTGAATTCAAAAAATAACAATTCAATACAGCACAGGAACAGGCCCTTTGGACCGCCAAGCCTGCACCGATTCCTACTCCTTATTTAGATCTGCCACTTATTGCCCATATATGGTTTCTATCCCTCTATGTGCTTCCTGCTCAGCTGTCTATTAAGATATGCCTTAAACATTGCTAATGTGCCTGCTTCCACCACCTCCACTGCTAGTGTGTTCTGGGCACCCACCATATGGGTGAAAAATTTTCCCCGCACTTCTCCCCGAGATGATAAATCCTAGGTGGATTCTTGAATAGTTCAACCTCTTCATGGAAACAGACCTACTAACAGACCTCTTGAGGTAAATTCCCATGTGTTTGATATATTCCAAGTGTAAGAGCGTATCAGTTGGAATAAAATGGTGTAATTTAGAACATATGACTGTAAATGATCTTGATCCAGAGGTCAAGTGTTCAAAGCCCATCACTGCATGTTAAGTGTGTGTGTGTGTGTGTGTGTGTAGGCAATACAGGGGTTAAAGCAACTTCCTACAGATTGTACAAACTGAAATACACAAAAACCATACTGCGTATTTTCAAAAATGTGTGGTGCTGCCCAAAATCCAAGCTATGCTACTACCAAAGAAAAAACATGACCCCATAAGGTTTACATGCAAAGTGGTTAAGATCAGAAAACTGGAAAACAATATTGTGGATTGAAAGCATTTAAGGAAAAGCTCTACCATCCGGTATGTCTCAGAACTACAATCCTGCAGCTCACCCCATCCTTCCAATTCTCCACCAAGCCCCTTTCCTGTGCCAGGAGTGGGTGGAGGAATGGGGGGTGGCACCTCACAATCAGACTAACCTCTTCAGGCCCAGTAATATGTATTGCAACAGCCATTGTATCAAGAAACATGCAAAACAGGAAGGAAAGGCTAATTGTGTCTGTGTCAGCTCTTTGAAAGAGGTCTCTTAATTATTCAAACCCTGTCCCCTGAAAGTTTCTCTTTTGAGGTATCTATTTTGTATTCTTTTGAAGACTACTATTGACTCAGCTTGCTCAAAATGACAATAGATTAACTACTAAATGCATTGTAAAGTTTTCTTCACAACAATGGGCCCATCAATCTGTGCTCTATTCAAACAAAAACTGAAAGGGCTGCAGATGCTGTAAATCAGGAACAAAAACAGTAGTTGCTGGAAAAGCTCAGCAGGGCTGGCAGCATTTATAAAGAAAAAATCAGAGTTAACGTTCCAAGTCTGATGACCATTCCTCAGAACTGATGGTAGCTGGGAAAAGTTGGTTTATACGCAGAAAATAAGGAGGCTGGATGAGGTAGGGAGTAAACGATAGGATAAAGGATAGAGTCCAAAGAGAGAGAAGAACAGTTGCATAGACAAGGGAGTTGATAACGATCTGGCTAGGAGAGTGAGTGGCTGTTAATGTGGACTGTTAGTGACTAACAATAGTGTGTAATGGCAGACTATGTGATAACAAGGCCTGGTGCGTGGGGTAGGGGGCTAGGACATGGGAGAGTTTAGGCCCTAAAATTATTTATTTATATCGATAAGATTATATCGATATCGAGACTGGAGGGTCCTCAAGCAGAAAATGAGGCGTTGTTCTTCCAGCTTGCGTTAAGCTTCGCTGGAACACTGCAGCAAGCCAGAGACAGATGTTGGCCAGGGAACAGGGTGGTGTGTTAAAGTGACAGGCAACTAGACACTCAGGGTCTTTTTTGTGAGCAGAATATAGATTTCTGTGAAACAGTCACCCCATCTATGTTTCGTTCCCCAGTGTAGGGAGACCACATTGTGAGCAGCGAATGCAGTAAACTAGATTCTGGGGAAGTGCAGATGAAGTGTTGCTTCATCTGGAAGGTATGTTTGGGCCCTTGGATAGTGGGGAGGGAGGAGGTAAACAGGCAGGTACTGCACCCTCGCTGGTTACAGGGCAATGTGCCGGATGGCTGTTGGGGGTGAAGGAAGAGTGGACCAGGATGTCCTGGAGGGAACAGTCCCTGCGGAAGACAGACTAGGGAGGGGAGGGCAATATGTGTCTGACGGTGGCGGAAATGGCGTCTGATGATCTTCTGGATGTGGATGCTGGTGGGATGGTAGGTCAGGACAAGGGGAACCATATTGCTATTGCTGGAGGGAAGAGAACGGGTGAAGGTGGAAGTGGAGCGGATGGATTGGACCCGGCTGGGGGCCCTGTCAACAATGGTACCTGGGAATCCTCGGTTGAGGAAGAAGGTGGACATTTTGGAGGCTCCCTTGTCGATGTTGGCCTCATCTGAACAGATGCGACGGAGACGGAAGTACTTAGAGAATGGGATGAAGTCTTTACAGGAAGCAGGGTGTGAGAATGTATAGTCCAGGTAACTGTGGGAGTCAATGGGTTTGTAATGGATATTAGCGGCCAGTCCATCCCCAGAAATGGAAACACAGATGTCAAGGAAGGGAAATGATGAGTCAGAGATAGACCAGGTGAAAGTGAGGGCGGGGTGAAAATTGAAGCGAAATCAATTAATTTTTCCAGTTCCAGACGAGAGAGGGAAGCAGCATTGATGATGTCACTGATATATCAGAGAAAGAGTTGTGGGTGGGGGCTGGAACAAGGAATATTCCACGTACCCCATGAAGAGACAGGCATAACTGGGGCCCATGTGGGTACCCATAGCAACCCCTCTTACCTGAAGAAAATGAGAGGAGTTGAAAGAGAAATTGTTGAGGGTGAGGACAAGCTCAGCCAAGCGGAGGAGGGTGGTGGTGGGTGGGGATGGTTCAGGTCTTTGCTCCAGGAAGAAGCGGAGAGCCCTAACGTCTTCCTGGTGGGGAATGGATGTGTAAAGGGATGGACGCCCATGGTAGAGAGAGGCGGCTGGAACTTACAAACGAGAAATTTTGAAACTGGTGTAAAGTGTCAGAGGAATCACGGATGTATGTGGGCAGAGATTGGACCAGGGTGAGAAGACTGAGTCAGGGTCAGAATAGATGAGTTCTGTGGGTCAGGATCAGGCTGAAACAACAAGTCTGCCCAGACAGGCCTGTTTGTGGATTTTTGGAAGGAGGTAGAAGCAAGCTGTGTGGGGCCGGGGACTATCAGCTTGGAGGCCGGGGTGGGGAGGTCACCAGATGAAATGAGATCAGTTACAATAGTTGATACGATGGTCTAATGTGTCACAGTGGGGTCATGGTCCAGGGGAAGATAGAAGGAGGTATCTGAGAGCTAGTGCTGAGCATCTGCAATGTAGAGGTCAGTACGTCAGACTACAACAGCACCACCCTTATCGGCAGGTGTAATACAAAAATCAGGGTTCAACCTGAGTGCATGCGGTGCAGTCAGTTCAAAGGGAGATGGGTTGGATTTGACGAGGGGGTCTGAGAAGTTGAGGTGACCAATATCACATCAACCGTTCTCAACGAATAGATCGAGTGCAGGTAAAAGGCCAAAGGGAGGGGTCCAGGTGGATGGAGAGTGTTGGAACTGGGTGAAGGGGTCTGTGGGACGGGGAGAGGACGCTTGTCCAAAGAAATGGGCGTGGAGGCCAAGATGGCAGAAGAAGAGTTTGACGTCATGTTATGCCCGAAATTTGTTGAAATGGAGGAATAAAGCTTAGGCCTTTGCTGAGGTCAGAATGTTCAACATCGGAGAGCAGAAGGTTAGGAAGGGATGGTGAATACCCGACAGCGGATGAGGTTGGGGAAGGGGTGGAGTCAGGGGGAAGGGGTGGAGTCAGAGGGAAGGGGAGGAGAGGAAGGTGTGTGTGTGCGCGTGCTTTCATTCAAATGAGCATTCCTCTTTCTGATCTTTTGGACAAGGAAAACGTGGACAACGTGAGGGAGATCTTTTTATTAGCAAGGTGTTAAGGCCCTGGACTTCACTGCCTCCATGACTCGGAGAAACCAAGATCTCGGACAGGGTGGTTCCTTGGGACCCAGGGACAGTTGTACTTGGCCAGGGGAAGGGCCTGGGATTTCTGCCGCTGGCCCTGGTCAATGCTGAGATGATCAGTGATTTCATAAGGAAATTGGACAAGCAGTCAAGGGAAATAAGCATTTAGGGATACAAGGACAGAATGGGATTTGAGTGGACCACTCTACTGAGAGTGAACATAAACCTGATTGGCCAAAAAAGCTTCTCTCTGCGTCCCGAATTGTTATTTAGTATTGCCACCCAGTTTCAAGTTGACATTTGTACCTGGTGTCGATGCAGTTGGCATTTTTTTTTAAATCACTAGCTTTTGTTGTCTTCATTATATGTTGTTTTGTTGGAAATGAACTGTTCAATTGAAATTTCAATAAAATCCCTGATTTTATACACTACAACCTTTGTATTTTCATTGTATTACTTTACAGAAACTTTACACCACACACACACCCCCTCCCACCCTCAGCAGGCACATTTGAGGCCAGAAATGGGTAAAAAATGACTGGCTAGTAATCCACTGCCTTCCTTTTCACCCCAGTGAGTGGTTCTGGTCTCCTCTGGCCCATCCACATTTAAGCACGTTGAAACCCTTAACCCGGAATTCCCTCCCTAAGGGCATTGTGGGTCAAAATACAGCACGTCGCCTGAAGTGGTTCAAGAAGGCAGCTCACCACCACTTTCTCAAGGGCAACTACGGGGTAGGCAATAAATGCTGGCCCAGCCATCCACACTCTTCTCTCACAAATGAATA
This sequence comes from Rhincodon typus, assembly GCF_021869965.1. Classification (NCBI taxonomy): domain Eukaryota; kingdom Metazoa; phylum Chordata; class Chondrichthyes; order Orectolobiformes; family Rhincodontidae; genus Rhincodon; species Rhincodon typus. Next base: position 32,256,275 of record NC_063355.1, read on the forward strand.
ACAGAATTTATCGACTTGGGGCCTGGTCTATCTCTGCCTCTGTTGCTATCATATGGTTGGCAGTGGAAGGCAATTGAGAGTGGGCATGTTGTGCTTTCACCAACTCTGATGAAGGCTCAGTGCCCTGTGTGCATTCCCCCTCTCCAAGATGACAACACTCAGTTGTGCCTTTTGCTGGGAACCTGATCCCTTCCCACCCAAAAGTCCCAGGCAGACTGAGTAGCACCCACTCCTCAATGGCATGTCCCCAAAATGTAAATGTTCAACAGAATCACCAAGCTTTAACTGTTATTTTGAATAAAAACAGAGATTCCCACCAGGTTTTATCAGCAAACACAAAAGCTTTTTTATTATCAATAGACGTTAACACGTGGGAAAATGGGTTATCAACTACTACTACGTAAATTAACACTTAAAACCCAAACCCACACACATTCAAACACAGACAGGGCAAGAAGAGGCATACAGCTCTGCAGAGATATGGGTGGGGCAGAAAGGTAAAAGAAAACAGCTTGTGTATGAAGAGCCCAAACGCAGGGTTGAAATGAGGTGACTTTCTCACAATTCTTTTGGTTTCTGTCAATAAGATCATGTTGCTGTTGGCCGCAGGGCAACATCTTCTTTTGGTTGGTCAGTCAGTCACAGACCCTGAATTTAACTGAGTTAGCAGTTCAGTCTCCAAAGACTTTGAGCACTGTCTTTACTCACAGGGATAGAAGGGGAGAGAATGAAAGCATGAGAGCACAGCTCCTTCGCCAAACTTTTGACATCTGCAGGATCTTTTTTTCTTTGCCATACAGAGAGATCTGTCTTTGTTGCAAAATTCTTGGAAGTCTCTTTGCAAATGCCCCACTGCCCAGTCTCTGGCAAAACATAAAGTAACAGACAAATTAGCTGTAGCTAGGCAATGCGCAGCCCAATGCTCCTTCCACCAGTTTGTCTCGGAAAAGTAACCAACCCATCTTATCTCTCTCTCCCTCTCTAAACAATTCCATTTTCCCGAAGATCTCTCGAACTTTTGAAAACATAAATCAATCACAACACTTCCACTTTTTACTGTCGAGTTCTAAGAGGTCACACGGTAAACTCTCTGTGCCCCGGGTAGTGTCCATTTGCTTTTCCAGCTTTCTTTCCAAGATGTATATGTGATTCCAACTGCATGAAGATTGTCTGGCACTGTTCATGGATGGGACTCTTTCTGCTGAGGAGTGAGGGTTTGACTGTGAGCTTGTTAAAGCCTCCAGCAGTGTTGTATCACTGCAGGACTGGTAGATTTGTTAAAGTTGGTCGGTTTGGTTGTGTTGACTTGACTGTCACTCATACTGATTTTCATAAACGCCACGTTCCTGGAATCCTCATAATGTCAAATTTAAGCTAAATATTGAAGATCAAAATAGCTGGTCCTCCAGAAACCTCTTGAGTTGGCCTTGCAAGCAGCCAAAGCAATATGGAGAGGAGAATATCAGTGTTCACTCTCCTGGTAGTAGACTATAGGATCAGTTCTGAAGAAGAGCCATACCACACTGGAAATGTTCACTCTCTTTTTCTCTCTGCACAGATGCTGCAGGGTCTGCTGAGTTTCTCCAGCATTCTGTGTTAGTTATAGGGTCAAGATTTGTATTTCACACAACCTTCATCTATGACGTAACTCTTACTGAACTAATGCCATGATAAATTAGTCTCAGATTAGTCTGAAAATCCCAATTCTTCTTCGTTCAGAGCTTCATTCTTTCAGGCAAGTGTGTAAATTCTCTTAGGAATGCAAGCGAGTTTTGCTATTTCCCAGATTTCACGTGACACGTGCCTCCAGATTGAGTCATTTTTAATACTCTCTTTGGTGAGTTCTCAAGTGCAGATAATTGTTATCAGCCTTAAAAGTATAATCATTCCTTTATCCTCCACTTCACACTTGAAAGAAAAAGTGAGCAATATCCCTAATGGGATGTTGTTTGCATTAAGCTGACATTATCGGGAACTGCCCATTCAAACATGAACATTGTGTGGGTCACCATCTGCTGGTCACAGCGAAATATGCGCCACCAGCCCCAGAAATGTCAGCGAGAACAGAAAATCGAAACTGAACCCGCTAATGTAATGACGGGGAAATAGAAACTTGCTGCGTCACCTGCAGTCTTTAAAATATTTTACCACATCCGAAACTTCAGTTTTCACATTCGTCTCTGTAGCGTGAGAGGTGAGTAACCTTGCAGC
>NC_063355.1:32258985-32271561 GCF_021869965.1 Rhincodon typus
AACTTCATCCCGCCCCCTTGACCTGTCCGTCCTCCCTGGACTGACCTATCCCCTTCCTAACTCCCTACCTACACTCACCTTTACTGGCTCCATCCCCGCCTCTTCGACCTGTTTGTTTCCTCTCCACCTATCCTCTCCTCTATCCCTCTTCTATCCGCCTCCCACTCTCTCCCTATTTATTTCAAAACCCCCTTCCCCTCCCCCTTTTCTGATGAAGGGTCTAGGCCCGAAACGTCAGCCTCTCTGCTCCTATGATGCTGCTTGGCCTGCTGTGTTCATCCAGCCCTGCACCTTGTTGTCTCAGATTCTCCAGCATCTGCAGTTCCTACTATCTCTTACACTTACACTGTCTTTTAAAAGAATAGCCCCAAATGCACACTGGTCTGACTGAAATAACTGAGGACCTTCAGCTTCAGCTTGTCTACGTGGGATCTGCATTTCTCCTTGATTTCACTGTTGTTAGACATATCAGGTAGAATTTGGTATGTCTAACAACATTGAAATCAAGGAGAAATGCATAGATTGTGCCAATGTCCTGCTGTTCTATTCCTCAAATTCCAGAAGGAAATGCAAAACAGACGTTCTCACTATTTCTCCAATGTTCCTACCAAAGTAATGGTGAGAAACCTGCAAAACTCTTGGGACAAACCACACAATGTGCACTTCCAGAATGTTGATTTTATTTCAGCTTTGCAGCATTTTGAAGGTTTTTTTATTCCTGTTCTTCCTTAAAAAATGGTCTTCCATCAATCGTTAAAAGTTTATTCTGTGTTAAATTGTCCAGAACCTGAAAAATAATAGACCATTTCTTCACTGTCTCTAAGGTCAGCAAACACAAACCCGCCCAAATGCCCAGGTTTATGTGGACCTGATTAAGGCCAAAGGATTTGGAGGAGAATTCTCAACATGCTTCACTGAACTTCAGAGAAACTTTGTAAAGTGCCATCCAGTTAAACTAAAGGACCTGATCCGCCTTGTGAAACACTGGTATATAGAGGTAGATGCAAGGACTTTGTTGAAGTTTATTTATGTACTGTGAACAAAAACTTGAAAAAGTTTTTAAAAAAGGTACAATTTTAAAGGGGTACAGGAGCAGAGGGACCTGGTGCAATGTACATATGTCAGAAAGATGGAAGGATAGTTTGATAGCATGGTCAATAAAGCTTACACAAAGGTGATTGTGTTGAACTTACGTAAGTCTGTGGTTGGGTATCACCTGGAGTATTACATCCATTTCTAGGAGCTGCATTATAGGAAACTGTGAAGGTATTGGAGAGAGTGTAGAAAATATTAATGAGAGTGGTTCCAGGGATGAGGAACTTCAGTTATGCAGATGGATTAAGCAGTTGGGACTGCTTTACTTGAAGAGAAGGCTGAGAGAAAATTTGGTGGCAGTTTTAAAAACCATGAGGGGTCTAGACAGAGCAGAAAGGGAGAAACTATTCCCACTTCTGAAAGGCTTGAGAATCAGATGACACAGGTTTAAAGAAATTGGCAAAGGAAGCAAAGGTGCGCAACAAAAGTCATGTTCATGCAGTGAGTGCTTAGGATTTTGGATGCATTGGCTAAACATTTGGTGTAGGCAAGTTCAACTGAAGTATTCAACAGGAAGCTAGATGTGATTTGGAAAGGAACAGTGTGCAAGGCTGCATACAGAGAAAGGTCAGAGGGCAGCTCTGAGAGAATGCTCAGTCAGAGAGCTGCTGCAGATATGATGGGCTGAATAGCCTCCTTTGCTGTAATAATTATGTGCATTGTGAAAGCTGCTCTGCCAGTCATAAACCTGTTCTTTTCAGTTTCTTGACCATGTTCTAATGCAAATGAGGTTAAATGGAATAAGAAATAAGAGAGTATGGAAATGAGCTGAAAGTTGATGTATTTCCTCCTGTTTATGTCAGTTGTAAAATGTGTATCATAAACAACAGACTTAAGGCTGGGATTCCACAGCCAATGCATGTGCATATTTGGCCTCTGCTAATTTAGTTGATCTCAACTTCGATGCACTAAGGGTGCAGGCCCTTCTCTAAGTTAATGAGGGGTCTCACGACTGTTTATGGACCCTTGTGAGAAATCACATGAGTGAGACAGGAGGTGAGCTTCCTCAGAATTCTTCAGTGCAGAGGTTGTTGTCAACAGGTAAGTTATTTTTACAGTTCCTGTATTTTTTTTAAACAATAGCATCGATTCAAGTGGTCCTTTCAGTTTGGCCTGACTGGAATTCCAGTTTGCCAATATATTTTATATATGGCATTCAGTTTCCGGTTAAATGTGTGTGGCCCTTTCACTGGTTTTTGGAATTCATCCAACCTCGATTGCAAGTGTTTGCACATCCATATAAGTAGAAATGTTTTAAAGTTGGGATTGACTGGAGGAAGCTTTGTCTTCCTGATTGAGCATATCCCGATTGGGCACAATCAGTTGATTAGGTGAAATGTCTTCAGAACCTGTCTGGAGGACTGCCTAATTGTACCACTTAATGCCAGAAACACAAAAGATTCTATTCCCATTGTTATGGGAGAGACATGAGAGTTTGAGTTCCTGTCATAACAGGTACATATTAACAGGATGAGAGCTGGGCATGTAATGATATGAAAGGATCACATTATCATGTGTGTAAATTTGAATATGATTGGATAAGAACATTTTATGCAACCAGGATTGTGTGGAGATAGGAATGAATAAGTGTAACCCTTTGCTTGTAAAATATTATCTGCACTAACAGCTAAATGGAAGCCTGTTATCTGTAAAACTGGTGTAAAACCTTGGCTTTCATACTGCACAAATGAGTTTCTCCTCCAGGGCCTCTAAACAGACATGTAGAACAAAGATTCAGCAGAAAGGTCAATGTGACCAGATTTTGCTTTTCTATCCCTGGCCTCTGCAGGTAGTTAATAGAATGATAGAGTTCAGAAGAAAAAAAATTGTGCTTCATGCTGAACTATCCAAATAATCCCATTCCCTTGTGATTTCTCCACATCTCTGTCAGTTTCCACTTTTCATACACTGTATATAATCAATTTCCTTTTGAAAGTTACAAGTAAACCTGCTTTCACTGCCATTTAAAGGCAGTGCATTCGGAATCACAATACGACACTCATAAAAAAACCTCTGCTCCTCTCCCTCTTTTGTCAATTATATTAAAGCTTCCCCTGCACGTGGAAACAAATTCTCTGTCTTTACATTTTTAAAGAACTTTTACTTTAATTTCTCTTCCCCTCAAGGGAAACTTTGCACAGGGTACCTTGCTCGGTAAAGTTTGTTTCAATACTTTTGCAAGGATCTCAAGCGTGTGTTGATTTTTTTTTATTTAACCCAACAGTATGTCCGACCATACAAATGTCAACTAAGAAGTGGAGAGTTCCTCCCACCAAAATATGCTCTGGAGCTGCTGGTCATCTATGCATGGGAGAGCATGGGTAGGGGAGACAATTTCGATACTGCTGCAGGATTCCGCACAGTAATGGAACTGATTGTTAGATACAGAGAGCTATGCCTTTACTGGAACACGTACTATAACTTCGACAATTGTTTTGTGGCTGACTTCTTGAAAAGCAAACTTAAAGAACCAAGGCAAGTTGGATTGTCTTTACAGTAATGTTCCACATGGAAAATCATTATGCAAAAAGAGACCATTCAGCCATTCATGCTTACTCCAAATCTTTGAAAGTGCTATTCAATTAGTCTGATACCAATGCTCCTCGCTCAAGGCTCTGCCAATGTTTCCCCTACATCGATTTTTCCAAATCCATTAGCAGATAATTATTGGTTGTGTTTCCACCACTTTTACAGGTAATGCAGTCCAGATCATTACCAACTTGTTTTGTGAAATAAATCCCTCCCCTCTTGTCCCAATGGTTCATCGACTGGGGATTATGGAGATTACAAATATAAAGTAACTCATCAAAGCATTTATAAACTTCCACATGGGTTCATTTGGTAAATGTACCAACCTGGGTGATTTTTTTGGAAGCTTTCTTTATTCAGAGTTTTTGGGATAACAGAAAATGATGAAGTCAAACATTTCTTGGAAAATAAGAACCCAAAGTGAGTGGAGGAACAAAGGGATTTGAGAATTAAGAATCATGCTCCTACCTTTATAAAACAGCACAGGTCTATGGCAGCAATGCTCTTCGGCTCTGAACAGGAATCACTTATGTACACAAATAAGACATTGATACTTCAAATTAGATTGCAATTTTTTAAAAATATAAAAACAAATTGAAGAGCTCTGAATAAATGGGATTTTGTTTCACGAACCAGCTGTGCAAAGCAAACATTTGGGGAAAATGCCTTCATTAGTCATTACCTTCACATCTCATTGGCTACTTCAAGCGTGATATCAGTAGAGGTCTGACAGAGAGAAACACATTTGTGTGGGGGGAAAAGGAAACATTCACTTGAATGTTAAATTTGGTTGAAATATTTTCCTTCCAGTAAAACTTGCAGATAATTTATCAGATTTGGTTAATAACATCTCTTTCACTCTGGCTTCTTCACGGAATAATGAATTCATTGCAGAGTGTAAAAACATGAACCCGAACATAGAAACACAAAGGCTTCTTATTCAAAGTTGTCCTTTCAGGGTAACAGAAAACAAAGAGGTCGCACATTTTTTGGAAAATAAGAACCCAGAAGTGGTAGAGGAGCAAAGATTTGAGAATCCAAAATCATGTTCCTGCCTTTGGACGGTTAGCACTACTGTCTTACAGCACCAGAGACCCAGGTTCCAGCCTTGGGTGATTGTCTGTGTGGAGTTTGCACATTCTCCCCATGTCTGTGTGAGTTTCCTCCAGATGTTCCAGTCTCTTCCCACTGTTCAAAGATATGCAGGTTAGGTGGATTGGCCATGCTACATTGTATGATAGCGTCCAGGAATGTACAGGCTTGGTGGATTAGCCATAGCAATTATAGGGATTGGGAGGGGGGCTGGGTCAAGGTAGAATGCTTTTCAATGGGTTGGTGCAGACTTGATAGGCCGAATGGCTTCCTTCCACACTGTAGAGATTTTATGAATCTTTATGAAGTAGCACAGATATTATGTGCAGAGACACTGGGTTCTGAGCAGGAATTAATTACATATACAAATATGCCATCTGAAGAATGAGTGTTACAAATTCATCATTTGATTAGTGATCCTTGTGTTGTTTGAAAATTAGACCGATGATACTCGACCCTGCAGATCCAACAGGAAATGTTGCTAGAAATGCTCGATGGGACTTGGTTGCAACGGAGGCCAAAAAATGCTTACAGCAAGTCTGTGCACAGAATGTTGAACCCTGGAAATTTGAGGTAAAATATTACAGAAATATCATGGCATACTTCATATCAAACAGTGATTATAATGAATGGTTGCTCAATGAGGAGGGAGTAGTAAAAGATTATTGTTCTTTGCATGATTCATAAAGCACAAAGATGCTTTGTTAGATCACATATACCCCAATTTCAGCTGGCTAGGCCCTACGCTCTGGAAATCCAACCTCAAATTCAAATTCTTGCTTAACTGTTCTCTTTTTAAATTCTCAGTAAATCTACCTCTTTCTCCAAAATTCCGGTCACTGGTGCTAACAATGTCTTATGTTGCTCTATGTCAAATTTTGTTTGCTAAAGCTGGTATGAGGGATGTTGAACTACACTAAAGGCACTATGTACAAATTGAGTTAATTCCTGATCTGATCAGTCTTTTGTTGATCTTTTGCTTTTCATTCTGGGTGGACACAAAATCATGAATGATGGAACAAATAAAAGAGGCCATTTGGCCTGTCGTGCCTGTGTGGGTGCTTTTGTGGATCTATCCAATTAGCTCCACTCCTCTAATCTTTCCTCTTTGCCCTGCAAAATTGCTTCTTTTCAGCTATTTATCTGATTATTTTTGAATATTAAAATTGAATCATGTGTACATGAGTGTACTTTCAAAGGTGGTAAAGATCAACAATGGTATCCTTGACCAACATATTTTCTCCCCTATGTAGGCCACATTCACAGTCAAATTATAGCATGTCTACTTCTATATAAGCTATGACCAGCTCATGGATCAGAGAGTGAATCTGATTGGCACATTACAATAGCATGAACAATATTCACTCAATGAGTAATCCCGGACACTTCAGTAAGCCTTTTTGCTCCAATCACTCGGTACACTACCTGGCCATCTATCTGACTGTACCCAGTTGCTTGGACTCTATAGCTTAATCTTCGTGAGGAGTGGCAATCATTGTCAGATTGACATTGCAATTCTATTCGTTGTACTAGGACCTGACCCTGCCCTTTTCACCACGTCTTCCCATCCTGGCTCCTTCAGAACTGTGGAGTGAATCTGTACTCTAATGGATCTCATGTGGAGCAGCACATTCGTGGAATGTTAAAGCAGGCCCCCTTTGTTCATGGCAGAAGATGCTGTATTCTATTCAGTTTTGAAATGTCCCAAGGCTGTGTGTCTACAATTAACTATCCCATCAATGGCATTTTCTTTTGTTTCAAACGAACGTAACAAACCCACTCAGCCCACAGCTGTGACCTTCCCATCAATGCTCTGATCAGTGATTTCCCTAACCCCACCCCCTCCAGTGATCACCCGTTATCCCTGACAGTGATCCCTTCCTTATCAGCCCCTCATCTCCACAGTGATCACACTCTGCATTTCCCTGGCAGAGATTCCCTCCCATTCCCAAAAGTGACTGTCCCTCCTCACCCTGAAAGTGATTTCCCCCCTGCCCTCACACAATACAAATGCACTAAGACCCTCCCTGTCACTCCCAGGAAAGCGCCAAACTCAACAGATGTTGGTTAGCCAAAGACCAGGGATTCCGGAAAATAACTCCAGAGGGAGTTAGGGTTAGCACTGTTTGTGGTTCGATACGGGGTGGAGATGGTGAGCAATGAATTGCAATGATGGAAATAAGGCCAATTAGGGTTCAACAGAATAATATACAAGGTAACAATATAGAGATGACAGAAACATTAAATTGTTATTTCGTTTTGTTATGCACCAGAGATAGACCTGGTAAACATGACATTGAATAATGTGATAGGCAATCAGATGAGTGCAGTTAAGATCAAAAAGAGAGATCTATTGAATAAAAGAAGGACTCTGTTTTCAGGTTGCAGGTTCAGATGGTTTGCATCCACAGAGATAAAACAGTCTAGGAACGAGATAGCAATACAAATCTACACAGTTAATAAATTGTTACAAAAAGGTGTAACATGAGAGGAGTGGCAGAAAGGTAATGCAATTCTTGTATTTAAAATGGGGATAGAATATGTGCATGGAATTACAGATCAGTGAGATTAACCTCAGTGACAGGAGAAATAATGGAATTCTCACAAAAGAAGAGATGAGATGATCCAGACATGAAACATATGAAAATAAATAGTCAGAATGTATTTCAAAGGGGAAAGCCTTGCTGGACCAACTGCATTACATTTTTGGAGCAGGTAGAAGAGAGAAAAGATGATAATTCTTAAAAGGCATTTGGTACGGTGCCCATAATAGACAATGATTTAATATTAACAATTACAGAGTCTGGACAGTTGGGTGAATGGATTATAGCTGGTTTCAAGCCAGAAAACATACCCTGGCTGTTTTTCAGAGTCAGAGAATGTGAGAAGTAGCATTTCACAAAAATCAGTGATGGACCTTTTGCTGTTCATAATTTACATGAACAATTTGCGGTGACACCTATAGTCAGGACTGAGGGACACTAGCAAATTACAGGAGGACATTGATAAACTTGGCAAAGAGACAGATAATTGACAAACAGAAAGCAACACTGATAAACATGAAGCTTCATTTTGGCAGGGATAATAGAGATGTCAGTTATTATTTTAAAAGTGAAAGTAGGGCAGGGTAGAGGAACAGAGGTAACTTGGATTGCAATTACATCAATCTCCAGAGAAAGCTCCACAGATTAGCAACAGCAGCCAGAAAGCGAACGAAACACAAGGATTTATTTCTGGAACCATGGAGTCAAAAATTAGGCAAGTTATGTTGAACTTGAACTGAACATTGGGTAAATCACACATGGAATCAGCATGCATCCTGGTCACAATATTATAAAATGGGCACTTGGAGCAGGTGCAGAAAATATTGACAAGGATGATCCCAAAAATATGTTTGTATACATGTCAGCAAAGGATTGGTAAGAAAAAGAGTGTTGAAGGGATGATACCAAAGGGGTCTTCAAAATAATGACAGGTTTTAATTGAGTGGATACAGAGACAATGTTATCTCTCCTGGGGAAGAGTATAACTACAAGAGAATGTGTTGAAGCGAATGGTATAGATGCATTTGAAGGGAAGCTGGGGAGGCATTGGAGGGAGGAGGGAATAGGTGGTTACCATGATAGATTCAGACTTGGAAAGAATAGAGCGACTTGAGTGTAAGTGCAGAAAGAATCAGCTGGGATTCCCACTAGCCATATGCTTTGATTGCGGACATCGGCTAAGTACAAGATCTGACTTGGTGAAATGGTTGAACAAATGTTATGTCTTAGCTGACAAAAAAATGTTAGACACGAAAGTCAGGAACTGGTTCTAGTATCATCACAAGAATGAGGAGAGATGGCAAGTAAAATTGAGAAATATAATTATTACGGTATTTGTATTGAAACAACACAACCACCTTTCCAGCCCCAAAATAAAAGAAATTTCTTCTTTAACTCTTTTTAGCCAACGCCGCAGTTTAAAATCACTGTGATTAGCCTGAATGGCTCCTCATTAGACATGATGGCCAACATTGACACCAAAATCTCAATGATCAAGGAACAAATCCATCAAGCCCAGAACATTTCAGTTCACCATCAACGCCTGATATTCAATGAAACCATTCTGAATGATGGCAAAACCTTATTGGATTCTGGAATATTCTTTCATGCAAAGCTCCAACTAATTGTGATAAACTCAATGGAGATATTTGTAAGGAATCCAAATGGACAAAACCTGGAAATTAATGTGTTCCCAACTGACAAGGTTTTGAGCCTGAAAAATAAGATCCAATCTGTGGAGTGTATTTCTCCAAGCCAGTACTACCTGACCTTTCAGTCAAGAATACTTGAAGATGGGCACACGCTGGCACACTACGGCATTGAGCACCATTCTACCATTGACATCAACTTGCGTCTCCGCGGGGGCAGGGGAACTTGAAAATTAACACCAGTACTAAAAAGTTTAAAATAAATGTTAATGACACATCTTATCAACTGGATTGAATTAGAACACGTCACAAATCTATATACTACATATTAGTCCTTTCAACTGATTTATCTATATTTTAGGTATTTTCAAATATGCCTAAAATTTAAATGAAATTTACATTGAGAATGAGATGAAACTTCAAGTAATGTTTGAAGTGAAGATGACCCTGTGCATTTTGAAACATGTATTCAACTATGATTCACTGCAAGAATGGTACTTTGAATGCAATATATTTTAATCTCCAAAGACCAATAGAACTTTTGCCCATTTTCTTTGTTTGAATGTGATTACTCCCACCACTCCTCCAGGCCAGTTGATGTGACCAATCACTGCTTGAGGTTTTTGAGATCAGCCTGTGATTCGGAAATAACTTGTTCCTCCTGTCTGCTCTGCATAGCACATTGGAGATGGCAACAAGTGGCCCTCCTCTCAAAATTAATGAAATAACGCTCACATTTATTTTATTTTTATATTGCACAAATTGTGTTGCCAACTGCAGCAGTGAATTAATAACGCTCTTTTTAATTACAGTAGTTTATTCGACTGGTTTTGTATTTTTATAGGTTCTGTATTCATTTGCTGTCATGATCTGTTTGGAATGTTTTACATTTGTTTACATAGAGTAGGAATATTATTTGCTAAGTACGTATTATGTATTACAATAGTCATAGTTTCATAGAATTATACAATTTGGAGGAAGGCCATTCAGGCCATCATTTTGATTTGGGAAATTTGAAGAAGCTATCCAATTGCCTTTTTAAATAAATTTCGCTCCATGCTTTTTTAAAGGTACTATTGAATCTGCTGTGCAATATCACAACAGACTGAATATGTAACAATGCAAAGTAAAGATCTTTGACAATTTTGAGTCTGTTATTTAGTTCATTAAATCATTCAAGGTTAAGATTTATTTCTGGATCTGCAGATACTCTGATATTCCTAGACCCTTTTGGTACAGTTCCAGATCAGGAGTACCTTTCAGGTAATGTCTCTCAATATTTTGTCAAACATGCACGTATACCGTGCTTGTCTCAACTCGACAAAATAGGTGACAGCTGTTCTCTTGACAATTTCTTGACAAATTAGTCAAACTAGCTTGTTTAAACATGAAACAAAGTTTGGCAGTTAACTGGCGGCCCTCCCTAATATGCATTATCCACAGCAACTCCTCTCCTCATCACAGTCCATTTACCAACTAAATGGCACTATCTTCTCATAGTAATATTTTCTCATACCTATGTTGATTCGATTTTTTTTTCTACTCTTGTCTAGTTCCTTCCCACTTATATCCAAGATTCTTCTGACACTTTACGTCAGTTTCAGAATTTCCAGTTTGCAGGCACCAGCTGTCTCGTCTTTACCATGGATGTGCAATCCATTTACACATCCATCCCCACATCAAGGTGGTCTCAGGGCTCTCCTCTTCCTGGAAAAAAGGCCTGAACTGTCCATATCCACCACCACCCTCCTCCACCTGACCAAGCTTGTGCTCACCCTGAACAACTTCTTTTTTCACTCCTCTCACTTTGTTCAGCTCAGAGGGTTAGCCATGGTTACCCACGTGGGCCCGAGTTATGCCTGTCTATTTGTGGGGAAAATATTTTGTTCCAGTCCTATTCTGGCCCGCACCCACTCGCTCCAGTGTATCAATGATATCATTGGTGGTGCTTCTCTCTCTCAAATCAGAATTGGAAAAATTCATCAATCTTGCTTCCAATTTCCACCCTGCTCTCGCCTTCATCTGGTCCATCTCTGACTCCTCCCTTCCCTTCCTTGACATCTTTCTTTTCATTTCTGGGAATAGGCCAGCCATCAATATCCACCAAAAACCGACTGACTCCCACAGTTACCTTGACTATAAATCCTCACACCTTGTTTCCTGGAGAGTCTCTATTCCATTCTCCCAGTTTTTCTGTCTCCATCACATCTGTTCTGATGATGCCAACTTCAACAAGGGAGCCTACAAAATATCCATCTTCTTCCTTGACTAAGGATTCCCCAGCACCGTTATTGACAGGGCCTTCAGCTGGGTTGGTTCCATCTCCCACACTTCAGCCCCTCAACCCGTTTCTTCCCTCCCTCAACAGGGATAGAGTCCTCTTGTCTTCACCTATCATCCCACCAGCATCCACAATCAGAGGATCATTTGCTGCCTTTTCCACCATCTCCAGTGGGAAGGCACCATGATATACACATTCCTGTCCCCTCATTTGTCAGCCTTTTGCAAGGACCATTCCCTCCGGGACACCCTGGTCAACTTCTCCTTCACACTTGCAAAGCCACATGGCACCTTCCCTGCAACTAAAGAAGGTATAACATCCGCCCATTTTCTTCTTACCCCCTCAGCATGCAAGGGCCTAAACACTCCTTCCAGGTGAAGCAGCGAGTTACCACTTCAATCTATCTACTGCATTCGCTGCTCACAATGTGGTCACCTCTACATTGGGGAAATGAAGTGTAGACTGGGTGACTGCTTCACAGAACACATGTTCTGTCTACAAAAATGCCCCTGAGCTTCAGTTGCCTGTCACTTCAAAACACCACCTTGTCCCTGGCCAACATCTCTGTCCCAGGCTTGCTGCAATGCTCCAACAAAGCTCAGCACTAGCTGAGGAAGCACCTCATTTTCCACTTATACACTCTACAGCTTTGTATCTCAATGTCAAGTTCAACAATTTTAGGGCTTGAAGCACCTTCTCCCCTGTCCTTACCCTAACCCCACACACCAGACCTTGTTATTCACAAGGTCTGCTGTTACACCAATTCATTGTTAGCCACTATTGTCACCATCAGTAGCTATTCATCCTCCTAGGCTGATTGTTATCCATTCCTTTATCTGTCCACTTGTTATAGAGTCATAAAGCATGAAAACAGACCCTTTGACCAAACCAGTCCATGCTGAACATAATCCCAAACTAAACTAGTCTCACCAGCCTACCCCTGGCCCATAACCCTCCAAATCTTTCCTTTTCATGTCTTTATGTAAATGTCTTTTAAACATTGTAACTGTACCCACATCCATCATTTCCTCAGGAAGTTCATTCCACACTCAAATACTGTCTCTCAAACTTAGGTCTTTGAGCTTTATGTCCACCTGACATTTACTCCTTACCCCATTCCCCACCCTAAGCTCTGCATAAAAACTTTTTCCTAGCCATCATCAGTTCTGAGCAAGTGTCATTTGACCCGAAACGTTAACTCTGATTTCTCAGCACAGATGCTGTTAGACATGTTGAGCTTTTCCAGCACCCTTATCTGCTTTCCGGAGGGACCACGCTCTCCGTGACTCCCTTGTCCGCTCCACACTCCCCTCCAGCCCCACCACACCCGGCACTTTTCTCTGCAACCGCAGGAAGTGCTACACCTGCCCCCATACCTCCTCCCTCA
>NC_063355.1:32271661-32272072 GCF_021869965.1 Rhincodon typus
CATCTTATCAACTGGATTGAATTAGAACATGTCACAAATCTATATACTACATATTAATCCTTTCAAATGATTTGCCTGAATCTGAAAATACCTAAAATTTAAATGAAATTTACGTTGAGAATGAGATGAAACTTCAAGTAATGTTTAAAGTGGAGATGACCCTGTGCATTTTGAAACATGTATTCAACTATGATTCACTGCAAGAATGGTACTTTGAATGCAATATATTTTAATCTCCAAAGACCAATAGAACTTCTGCCTCTTTTCTTTGAATGTGATTTCTCCCACCACTCCTCCAGGGCAGTTGATGTGACCAATCACTGCCTGAGGTTTTTGGGATCAGCCCGTGATTCGGAAATAACTTGTTCCTCCTGTCTGCTCTGCATAGCACATTGGAGATGGCAACAAGTG
>NC_063355.1:32272902-32276913 GCF_021869965.1 Rhincodon typus
GTTCCTCCTGTCTGCTCTGCATAGCACATTGGAGATGGCAACAAGTGACCCTCCTCTCAAAATTAATGAAATAACACCCATTTACATTTAGTTTACATTTTTGTATTGCACAAATTGTGTTGCCAACTGCAGCAGTGAATTAATAAAGCTCTCTTTTTAATTGCAATAGTTTATTAGACTGATTTTGTACCTTTATTGATTATGTATTCATTTGCTGTAATGATCTGTTTAGAATGTTTGACATTTGTTCACATATTAGAGTAGGAATATTATTTGCTAAGTACATATATGTATTACAATAATCATAGTATCATAGAATTATACAATTTGGAGGAAGGCTATTCAGATCATCATTTTGATTCTGGAAATTTGAAGAAGCTATCCAATTGCCTTTTTAAATAAATTTCGCTTCATGCTGTCTGAAAGGTTCCATTGAATCTGCTGTGCAATATCATAACAGACTGAATATATAACATTCCAAAATAAAGATTTTTGATAATTTTGAGTCTGTTAGTCATTTTATTAACTCATTCGAGATTTATTTCTGAATCTTCAGATAATCTGATGGATTATATTCCTAGACCCTTTTGATTTAGTCCAGATCAGGAGTACCTTTCAGGTGATGCCTGTTAACATTTTATCAATGATGTACATGCATTCAGCAAAATAGTTGACAGCTGTTCTCTTGACAATTTCTTGACAAATTAGTCAAACTGGTTTGTTTAAACGTGAAACAAAGTTTGGCAGTTAACTGTCAGTCCTCTGTAATATTCATTGCCCACGCAACTCCTCTCCTAATCACAGTCCATTTACCAACTAATCAGCACTATCTTCTCATAGCAATATTGTTTTCTCTTACCCATGTCGACTTGATTTTTTTGCTCCCCTTGTCCAGTCCCTTTCCACTTACATCTGAGATTCATCTGACACTTTACATCAGTTTCAGAATTTCCAATCTGCGGGCTCCAGCTATCACCTCTTTACCATGAATGTGCAAGCCCTTCACACATCAATCCCCACATCAAGCTGGTCTCAGGCCTCTCCTCCTCCTCCTAGAAAAAAGGCCTGAACTGTCCACATCCACCACATTCTTCCTCCATGTGACCAAGCTCGTCGTCACTCTGAACTACTTCTCTTAACTCCTGTCACTTTCTTCAGGTCAGAGGGGTGGCCGTGAGTACCCGTATGGACGCCAGTTATGCCTGTCTTTTCGTGGGGTATGTGGAACATTTATTGTTCTAGTCCTATTCTGGCCCTCACCCACTCGCTCCAGTGTATCAATGATATCATCGGTGCTGCTTCTCTCTCTCAATCAGAATTGGAAAAAATTATCAATTTATCAATATCAATTATCCAATTTCCATTCCGCTCTCACCTTCCCCTGTTCATCTCTGGCTCCTCCCTTCCCTTCCTCGACATCTCTGTTTCTATTTCTGGGGATAGGCTAGCCACCAATATCCATTATAAAATCACTGACTCCCACAGTTACCTTGACTATACATCCTCACACCTTGTTTCTGGAGAGACTCTATTCCATTCTCCCAGTTTCTCCATCTCCATTGTATCTGTTGTGACGATGCCAACTTCGAAATGGGAGCCTACAAAATGTCCACCTTCTTCCTCAACCGAGGATTCCCCAGCACCGTGATTGACAGCGCCTTCAGGTGGGTTGGATACATCTCCCACACTTCAGCATCTCAACCCCTCTCTTCCCTCCCACAGCAGGGATACGGTCCTTTTGTCCTCACCTACCATCCCACCAGCATCCACATCCGGAGGATCATTAGCCGCCATTTCTGCCACCTCCAGTGGGAAGGTACCACAAGATACGTATTTCCCTCTCCTCACTTGTCATCTTTCTATAAGAACCGTTCCCTCTGGGACACCCTGGTCAACTTCTCCTTCACTCCCAACACTCCACACAGTCCCATGGCACCTTCCCCTGCAACTGCAGAAGGTGTAACACCTGCCCATTTACTTCTTCACCCCCTCAGTATCCAGGGGCGTTTCCAGGTGAAGTAGCAAGTTACCTGCACTTCACTCAATCCAGTCTACGCTCACAATGTGGTCTCCTCTACACTGGGGAAACAAAGCATAGACTGGGTGACTGCTTCACAGAACACCTATGTTTTGTTTCCAAAAAGACCCTGAGCTTCAGTTGCCTGCCACTTCAACACACTACCTTGTTTCCTGGCCAACATTTCTGACCCAGGCTTGTTGCAGTGAAGCTCAGCACAAGCTGAAGAAGTACCTCATTTTCTGCTTGTAAACTCTACAGCCTTAAGACCTTAAGACATAAGACCATAAGATATTGGAGCACAAAATTAGGCCATTCAGCCCATCGTGTCTGCTGCGTCAATCATGGCTGATAAGTTTCTCAACCCCATTCTCCCGCTTTCTCCCCATAACGAGTGATCATCTTGACAATCAAGAAGCTATCTATCTCTGTCTTAAATATACTCAATGACCTGGCCTCCACAGCCTTCAGTAGCAGTGAATTCCATAGATTCACCACTCTCCAGCTGAAGAATTTTCTCCTTATCTCCGTTCTAAAAGGTCTTCCCTTTACTCTAAGGCTGTGCCCTCGGGTCCTAGTCTCTCCAACCAATGGAAACATCTGTCTCAATATCGAGTTCAACAATTTTAGGGCTGAGGTACCTTCTCCTCTGCCCTTACCCGAGCCCCCCACACCAGGTCTTCTTATCACATGGTCTGCTGTTACACACAACCCATTGTTAGCCACTGTTGTCCCCATTAGTAGCTATTCATTCTCCAAGGCTGATGGTATCCATTCCTTTATCGGTCTAACTGTTACAGAGTCATACAGCACAAAAACACCTCCTTCGGTCCAACCAGTCCATGTGGAGCATAATCCCAATCTTAAACTAATCCAACCAACCGACTTCTGGCCCATATCCCTCCAAACCTTTCCTATTCATGTACTTATCTTAATCTTTTAATTGTACCCACATCCACCATTTCCTCACAACATTCATTCCATACTCAAACATTCTCTGTAAACTTGAGTCAGAGATAGTAGGAACTGCAAATGCTGGAGAATCCGAGACAACAAGGTGCAGGCCTGGATGAACACAGCAGGCCAAGCAGCATCATAGGAGCAGAAAGGCTGACGTTTCGGGCCTAGACCCTTCATCAGAAAAGGGGGAGGGGAAGGGGGTTCTGAAATAAATAGGGAGAGAGTGGGAGGCGGATAGAAGATGGATAGAGGAGAGGATAGGTGGAGAGGAAACAAACAGGTCGAAGAGGCGGGGATGGAGCCAGTAAAGGTGAGTGTAGGTGGGGAGTTAGGAAGGGGATAGGTCAGTCCAGGGAGGACGGACAGGTCAAGGGGGCGGGATGAGGTTGGTCGGTAGGAGATGGAGGTGCGGCTTGAGGTGGGAGGAGGGGATAGGTGGGAGGAAGAACAGGTTAGGGAGGCAGGGACGAGCTGGACTGGTTTTGGGATGGGGTAGGGGGAGGGGAGATTTTGAAACTTGTGAAATCCACATTGATACCATTGGGCTGCAGGGTTCCCAAGCGGAATATGATTTGCTGTTCCTGCAACCTTCAGGTGGCATCGTTGTGGCACTGCAAGAGGCCCAGGATGGACATGTCATCTGAGGAATGGGAGGGGGAGTTGAAATGGTTCGCGACTGGGAGGTGCAGTTGTTTATTGCGAACCGAGCGTAGGTGTTCCGCAAAGTGGTCCCCAAGCCTCTGCTTGGTTTCCCCGATGTAGAGGAGGCCACAAAGGGAACAGCGGATACATTATACCACATTAGCAGATGTGCAGGTGAACATCTGCTTGATGTGGAAAGTCTTCTTGGGGCCTGGGATGGGGGTGAGGGGGGAGGTATAGGGGCAGGTGTAGCACTTCCTGCGGTTGCAGGGAAAAGTGCCGGGTATGGTGGGGCTGGAGGGGAGTGTGGAACGGACAAAGGAGTCCCGGAGAGAGTGGTCCCTCTGTTAAGCACAAAAGGGTGGGGAGGGAAAAATGTCTTTGGTGGTGGG
>NC_063355.1:32277413-32284639 GCF_021869965.1 Rhincodon typus
CTTCCTGTTGAATACTTCAAATGAACTTGCCTCCACCATATTTTTAGCCAATGCATTCCAAATCCTAAGCAATCTCTGCGTGAACATGACTTTCCTTGCATCACCTTTTCTTCTTTTGCTAATTTGTTTAAATCTGTGTCCCCTGATTCTCAATCCTTTCACAAGTGGGAATAGTTTCTCCCTATATGTTCTGTCTAAACCTCTCGTGATTTTTTAAACCTCCACCAAATTTCCTCTCAGCCTTCTCTTCTCCAAGAAAAGCAGTCCCAACTGCTCAATCCATCTTCATAACTGAAGTTTCTCATCTCTGGAACCACTCTCATCCAAAATTTCTACACTCTCTCCAATACCTTCACAGTTTCCTATAATGCAGTTCCCAGAGATGGATGTAATACTCCAGGTGATACCCAACCACAGACTTACATAAGTTCAACACAATCACTTTTCTGTGAGCTTTCTAAACAATGCTCTCGTCCTGTCCTTCCATCTTTCTGACATATGTACATGTGCACCCAGGTCGCTCTGCTCTTGTACCCCTTTAAAATTGTACCATTTCTTTTTATTAAACCTTTGCAAGTTTTTGTTCACAGTACATAAATAAACTTCAACAGTCGCTGCTCCTACCTCTATATACCAGTACTTCACAAGGCGGATCAGGTCCTTCAGTTTAACTGGACGGCACTTCACAAAGTTTCTCTGAAGTTCAGTGAAGCATGTTGAGAATTCTCCTCCAAATCCTTTGGCCATAATCAGGTTCACATAAACCTTGGCATCTGGGCAGGTTCGTGTTTGCTGACCTTAGAGACAGTGAAGAAGTGGGCGATTACTTTTCAAGTACTGTACAAGTTAACACAGGACAAATTGTTAACAATTGATGGAAGACCATTTTGTAAGGAAGAACAGATAGAAAAACAAACTTCAAAGTGCCGTAAAGCTGAAATAAAATCAACATGCTGCTAATGCACATTGCCCGGTTTGTCCCAAGAGTTTTCCAAGTTTCCCACCATTACTTTGATAGGAAAATTAGAGAAATAGTGAGAACATCTGTTTTGTTGTTCCGTCTGGAATTTGAGGAATAGTGCAGCAGGACATTGGCACAATCTCTATTGAAATTCTACCTGATATGTCTAGCAACCTTGAAATCAAGGAGAAATGCGGGTCCCACATAGACAAGCTGAAGCTGAAGGTCCTCAGTTATTTCAGTCAGGCCAGTGTGCATTTGGGGCTATTCTTTAAAAGGCAGTGTAAGTGTAAGCCCTGCTTATATGGTATGTGGAATGGGAGGTAGTATAGTGGCCTTTTGAAGAGAAGCGCAATCCATCGTGGGGACATGGGCTACCTCCTTGGCCTGGACCCAGATGGTCATCTCCACTTCTATACTTGAAAGGGCTTCCAATGGGAATATATTTCTTTGATGGATGGAATTCATTTACAAAGGAAGCTGGTGTTGAATGTTTCTGGGAGGCCTGAATGACCCCTTCCCCGCAAACTTCCTGGCAGCCTGGTGCAAGTCGTTACCCAAGATGCACCTTGGTTGACCGCCTAGCTTTACACCAGGGAAAGTGATGGGCCAACAATGGATCCCATTTCTGAGATGAAACGGCTACACGTGGAAATATATAAATGAATCCCACTGAAGGCTGTTTCACAAAGCTGGCCAATGGGGTTGGCATAAGATAAAGATCATAGCAGGGCAGACCTGGTGAGGGTGAGCAAGGGGATGGAGTGGGCAAACAGCAAAATAAGCTGAATGGATATAAACGTCAAACTTCCTTTCAATACAACTAATTTCCACCCAACCATTTTTCTTTCAACGACTCATACCTAAAGCATCGAATGCTGGGAGTACATCAACCTTTACAGAATCAGAAAGCTCAGTGGATTGAAAACTGAAATTCAGGGAGCGAGGAGATGAGGTCTGGCCAGATGGTAAGGTAATCATTCGGGGCTCTGTCATGTTGATTTCGAATGCAATTTCTTTCCTGATCTCATTCAGCATCTTCCGAATTATTGTCAGGATTTCACCCCGGTTTTGCTCCTGGTCGCGGAAATTTTTGAACTGGCTGATGAAGACGACCAAATCTGCATCCGAGCGATTTTTTAAAGCTGTCCCTTTCCCAGAGGAACCACCCTGCAAAGACAGATGAAATAGCAGCATGACCTTTTAGAGAATGTTTAGGAAAACACACTACTGCAAAAATCAGCATGGAGTCATCATCCAGTCACTTGCTCGACCTGAAATTCAATCTTATTCATCAGAGCTGTGTACTGTGATTGAGGCCCACAATTGCCATTTTTTTTTGCCTGAGCCAATCCCAAGCATTGAAATAGGAACTGGTACATTGAATTCTGAGTTCTGCTTTTTGGGTTGGGAAGGTTGAGGGACAATCCAATTGAGATGTTTCAGATGCCATTGGGATTTGGTAAGGTAGATGCAGAAATTTTATAACCATTGGTTAATCCAGGACAAAGTAGAAATTAGAGGTAGGCCCCTTAGGAATGAAACCAGGATACATTTCATCATATTAAGAGTAGAACAAATCTGGAGTTCGCCAGAGCTTCTTGTCCTGTACTGATCAGAACAAGACACAAGAAACAGACTTGAGAAAAAGGGACACCAATTTATACAGCATGAGAAGAGGGTGTTTGATTGTGCCATCATTGATGTGGATATGCAACAAGAACAGTTAATTGTCAATCTTAATTCTCAGGCCAGGCAGTGGTAATGATTGGTCGGGTTTTGTGATTTGGACAAAACAATGATTAGTCATCACCATGACCTATTTTCTTATTGTGAAAAAGGTGCAATGCATGTTTGAATTCCATTAGCCGACATAAAACAGCCCTGTGCATTAATATATACAGCTTGGAGCACAGCCACATGACTCACACACTGATAATCTTAAGTTGGTTTCCTATGTAATTTCAATACACTCCAAATTTTTTAATAAATGACATCCAACAGCAGAATCATATCGAATGTTGGACTTGCTGCTCTGAGGCTTGCAAACATGGGCTAGTTGAAATCGATTGTCATGCTGCCCGCTGCAAAGGGGCTGCCTTTGATTGAGGCATATGGCCCATGTACTGGCATCACACTGGTACCAAAATTCATGTGACATCACTTATTTGTGTGGTAGGCAAAAGATCTTTTGGCTTGACAGCAGCATCTTGCACAATGTGTGTTCCTTCTCATTTTCATGTTCGGTACCACTCAGAAATCTCACTGGAAGGTCAATTTTCATGCATGGACTAAAGCAATAGATCTTACCAGCTTACTTGGTACTGCAAGAGTGAGTGCCTTGCCTGAGGTTGATCAACAGATACATTTAGTAGCAGGGGATATTGAAAATGGCCTTGATCTGACATGATTCTTCCTATCCTGAGCCAAGGGAAAATGAGAGAAATAGTTACAGCCCTGTTGCTCTACGCAAGGTTGTGTAACCAAGCAACAATCCAGAACCAATCTGGACTAAATGGCTCAGTGCCATATTGGAGCAATGATTTCATAACTCACTAAAAGCGCCTGAGTTATTTTCCCCTGAGGAGGCTCTTTTCAGCATTAATTCCTGAAGCATTGGATATTCTGTTGGACTCACCTTCACCGTTTTAATGATTTTAATGGAGCTGTAACCGG
This sequence comes from Rhincodon typus, assembly GCF_021869965.1. Lineage (NCBI taxonomy): Eukaryota > Metazoa > Chordata > Chondrichthyes > Orectolobiformes > Rhincodontidae > Rhincodon > Rhincodon typus. Next base: position 32,281,051 of record NC_063355.1, read on the forward strand.
AGAAACATTGTTCCTTTAAAAAAGTGCAGATCTTGTCAATGGCCACGCCCACTTGATCCTGGAACTGCTGGTCAGGGCGGAGTTCATCAAAAATAAATTTATCCAGATGTTTTGGAATTGTCTCGTATAGACCCATCCTCTGGAAAGTAGAAAAGTTAAGGTGACAGTTTAGTAATTCCACTTTAGCTCAGGTAGTACAGTTGTAGATCTGTACAGGAGCTATGAGCCTTCTTTGATTCACAGCTACTGATCACCCTGCAGTGACTGAGCCTGACCCACATAAATATGCATTTTCCTGCAGTAATCATTGGTACCGTCTCTATCCCAGGACTAACTCTGCGAAAGGAACTTGGTTCTTCCTAGTCTGTATAGTTCAGTGCCAAACTGTAATGTATTGACCACCTGAATCATTGAGATGGCTTTTCCAGTAACAGCCCACTAACAGCAATGCTCATTGGGTATAATCATAAATCATTAAAAAGGACAAGGTGATGACACTCCATATCAGCGTGATCTGTACAACATTTAAGCTCGGGCTAATAAATAGTAAGCTGTTCTCACTCCTCATATGTGACAGGCAAGAACCATCACCAACAAAGCAGAATTCAACCATCTCCCCATGACATTCAATGGCATTACCATTCCTGAACCACACACCATTAATATTCTAGCCATCATCATTGACCAAAAGCTGAATTGGACCAGCCACATAAATACAGTAGCTACAAGAACACAATGGAGGCTCTGAGTAATTCACCTCCTATCTTTCCAAACCCGTCGAAAATGCACAAGTCAGGAATGTGTGTGCTCTGCACTCATCTGAAATAATCAGTTTCATCACTTAAGGAGATTGGCACTATCCGGAACAAAATAGCCCACTTGTTTGTACTCCATCCATGAGCTTCAATATTTATTCCTTCCACCACTGATGTACATTGGTAGCAGTCTGCATCGTCAACAAGATGCACTGCTGCAACTCCCCTAGGCTCCTCCAATAGCACCTTCCAAACCTGCAACCATGGATACCTTAAATGTCAAAGCCTGAATATTGATGGAATCAGCACTACCTGGGAATTGTTCTCCAAGTTATAAGCCTTCCTGACATCCTTCACTGTTGCTGGGTAAAAATTCTGAAGCTCCTCCAAATTAGGAGCACAAAGTACCTAATTCTGACCCTTGAGCCTGCTGTGTCGTTTTTCAAAGTCATGGTTGTTCCACTTGTGTTTCAAAGTCCACATTCTCATCTACTCCTTATCACATTGATTCCCTTGCCTAACAAAAATCTAGTTTTATTCCCCTTAAAAATATTTATCGCCTTCACCTCCACCACCTTCTGCAGCAGAGTTCCAAAGTTACACAACTCTCAGAGGAGCAAAATTCTCCTTTCCCCTTTGTAGAAATGCAAATCCTAAGTTATTGATATGAATTGTAAAACACAGAGTACAACCCGGTTGTCCCCACTGTCAATCAATAAGAGACCCATTGATGGATACTCTATCTTTTTCACAAGCTGGCCAATCTTCTATCCATACTAGTATGTCACTCGCTACACCATGAACATCTACTTTGCATAACACTTTATGAGGCCCCTTGTCAAATGCCTTCTTGAAATCCAAGGAGAGACCCTCAACAGGTTCACCCTTAGACACAGTGCGTGTTTCTCCTTCGTAGAATTCCGATACATTGGTTAAACCTTTCACAAAACTTGGCTGTTCCAGATTACCTTTAAATTTTCTAAGTGCCCAGCTATTACCTCTTTAATGTTTAATTCTAACACCTGATCAAGGCAGATGTCAAATGAGGTGGCCTATAATTTCCTGGTTTCTGCCTCCCTCCCTTCTTGAATAGAAGAATCATATTGGCTACTTGCCAGTTCGATGGAACCTTTATGCAATCTAGTCAATTTTGGAAAATTAACACAAACTCATCTACTATCTTTTCAGCCACCTCTTTTTAGACCCCAGAATGGAGTCCGTCAGGGCCTGGGGACTTGTCCATTCACAGTCTCATTGGTTTGCTCAGTACTGTGTCTCTGGGGATTGTAGTATTACCAACGTCATTGCTGTCTTCCATCTTGTGTTTTACAGTAATGACTGAGATTTCTATATCTTCCATAGTGAAGACAAAGCAAACAGCTATTTCCTTATTATCTACAATTAAATCCCCATTCTCACCATCTCGAAGACCAACAATCGTTTTGTTTGCTCTTCTCTTTCGGTGTATATTAGAAACTTGCTATCCACTGTTATATTAATTTGTATCTCCTGATTAACCTTTTCATCATTTTCTCCTATTCTGAACATTGTTGCGATCCCAGCTCATAGTAATACTGGTAAAGGCAGATCTCTGAATGAAACCAAGCTAAATAGATCTTAAGAGACAACAAGGTGCAGAGGTGGATGAACACAGCAGGCCAAGCAGCATCATAGGAGCAGGAAGGCTGACGTTTCGGGCCTAGACCCATCTTAAGTTTAGTTTCTGCACTTGATTAAGTGATGGTTATGCACTGAATATATTCATATGAGGCTACCGGTTTGTTACATACAGGGAAAAATACAGCTAAAACATTTTTGTATCAATAGCAAAAGAAAAATCCTACTGTCTCATAAAAAAATATCTTGTACAGTGATTCCCAGTGAAGTGTCATCACTAACTTTAATTTTTACGAAACTGGATTCTTTCCAGCTTGGACTGCTGAAACAGATTGAATGTCTTTCAGTTCTGAGGAGTTGGATTCCTTTTCACTGAATTTTAAGAGAAACTTGGAGTCATTTCCAGGCCTTCTCATTCACTGCTAAAAGAACTAAAGACATCACATGATAATTGCCCTTCTGCTGATATGAAACTGTTGTTTTAAACCAAAACCAGATTCTTCTAAACAGAACTTGAACGACAAGTGGAGATAGCAATCCCCACCACTCCTTACCTGCACTCACCTATCACCATCCCACCTACGTTCCCCAGCCTCACACCTCCTCTATTTATTTCTAAGCTCCCTTCCCCCTCCCTATTTCTGAAGAAGATCCCTGTTCAACTTTCAACTGTCAAACTGTCAACTTTCCTGTTCTTCTGATGCTGCCTAACCTGCTGTATTCCTTCAGCTCCACACTGTGTTATGTTGAACAAGTGGGCCAGGTTTGTTTCTCTGAATACCATAAAAGCTCAATTCTGCAAGCACTTCATCAATTCATTTCACAGGTACTGCAACATCTATCTGAAATCACATGCTTTCTATAAAATGTCTGTAATTTACTGTTCCAAATGACTATCTGATACCCCCGAGATATAAGGATATCCCCGTGGGACAAGGTCAGAAATCATAGGCACTGGTGCTGTTCCTTGCCCAGATCCCTGCCCTATCACCTCAATAAGGGCTATCTCCAGCTGTGAGCCAGCCTTTTAAAAGTCAACTTTCAAAAGCAAAATTTTAACTAAATAGCCTCCCAATCGATTTCGCAGGGCATTGTGCCAATGGAATTATTTGCGTATTCCTGATATTTACCCAGAAAACGTTTATAGGTTGATGGAAAAGGAACCCACAAGCTGCAAGGTTACTCACCTCTCACGCTACAGAGACGAATGTGAAAAC